>NC_089222.1:124855832-125177283 GCF_963924675.1 Phocoena phocoena | reverse complement strand
ATTATACAGTAGTTATATAAATGTGCATAAACATAATACACATTCACACATACATATATGTCTAACATATGAAAACACAGTATATTTTGTGTGATGAAATTATTGATTGCCCAAACTGCTAATTCTTATTTGCTGTGCTGATATTGTACTGTATTGACATAATATATTGAAAGAAGCCCTGAATTTTTGTAAAGATATGACTATCCAAGAGTGAGCTTATAACTTATTCTCAGAAATATTGCTTATGTTTACTCAACTGATTTTTTTCTTACCTGAACAATAGGTGTTTACTAGGTGTTTCCTTCCTTCCTTCCTTCCTTGCTTCCTTCTTACAAAGTACCTATTGACTCTTATTACAGAAATTATATATATATATATATATATATATATATATATATATATATATATATATATATATAAAGCGGGGGTGGTGGAGGAGGGATAAATGATATGTTTAGTTTTGTCTCCAAGCCTGATACCTGAAGATATGTATATAGCTGTCTTCTTTTTAGTCTGTTGTGATCCTTGATCTTTGACTATCACATGCTTGCTCTTCGTATATGAGAATTGGGTCTGTGCACTACAGAAGCGCTACTTTTCAACCCAGGCCCGGCTCCACTTTGGTTAGGTTAAATTTTTTCAAGTCTTAGCAAACAGTTGCCTTAATTTTATAGTTACTCATGAATTTGTATATTTCCATCACTTTTGTGGTAATGACCTCAGGGAAGGAAATATCCTTAGATTATCAGCTACTTGAGTAAATGCTCACTTCTCTGGAATTTTAGTTCATCAACTTTTGTTTCTTTCATGGTTCTTTGGTGCATTAAAATTATGATACTTGTAACTTATCTATCTTTCTTAGCAAGGATGGAAGTTCCCTGATAATCAGTAAGGAATTAATTGTCTGTAAATATTAGAGTTATGTATGGACATGAACTGCTTTTATGAAGAAATCTATTAAATACTGGTCAATTTTTTTTTTTTTTTTTTTTCTTTTTGTGGTACGAGGGCCTCTCACTGCTGTGGCCTCTCCCGTTGTGGAGCACAGGCTCCGGACGCGCAGGCTCAGCGGCCACGGCTCACGAACCCAGCCGCTCCGTGGCATGTGGGATCTTCCCAGACCAGGGCACGAACCCATGTCCCTTGTCTCCTGCGTCGGCAGGCGGACTCTCAACCACTGCACCACCAGGGAAGCCCCTGGTCAATTCTTAAGAGTCGAAGAGTAGAATTAGGGGGAATGGAGAATCTATCTAGATGACCCTCAATATTACATGACTAAAGGGAGCATAAGAAGCATGCAATTAAAGCAACATAATGCCACTTCAAAGACCTCCTTTGGGTCATTTTCACCAGTTGCCTATTTGTAAAGCTTTCTGGTCTAAGGAAAAACATGTCTCTGTACTCAAATCCCCATTCTATTAAAAACTAGTTCTATGCTATTGAGAAAATGATTGAATATATCAGACTCTCAATTTAGTCATCTGAAAACTCGGAATGATCAGCTCTTTCCTACCTGGATTGGTTAATAAGTTACCTAAACATATAGTGTTTAAGACAATAAATCGAAACAATATTTCAGAGTTTCTATGGGCAGAAATTAGGATGCAGTTTAGCTGGGTGGTTTTGAATTGAGGTTTCTCCTGGGACCGCAGACTAGATTTTTTTTTTTAACATGTTTATTGGAGTATAATTGCTTTACAATGGTGTGTTAGTTTCTGCTTCATAACAAAGTGAATCAGCTATACATATATCCCCATATCTCTTCCTTCTTGCATCTCCCTCCTACCCTCCTTATCTCACCCCTCTAGGTGGTCACAAAGCACCAAGCTTATCTCCCTGTGCTATGTGGCTGCTTCCCACTAGCTATCTATTTTACATTTGGTAGTATATATACATCCATGAAAGAGAAAAACAAATACCATGTGCTAACACATATATATATGGAATCTAAAAAAAAATAGTTCTGAAGAACCTAGGGACAGGACAGGAATAAAGACACGGACGTAGAGATGGACTTGAGGACACGGAGAGGGGGAAGGGTAAACTGGGACGAAGTGAGAGTTGCAGACTAGATTTTGAGTGGGGCTTCTATCATCTGAATGCTTATCTAGGGCCAGCATATCCACTACCAAGACTGCTCAATCACATGTTTGACAAGCTGATTCTGGTTGGTGCCAGGAGGACTCACTTATTGACTAGTAATCTGGATTTCTTCACAGGGCTGCATAAATGTCCTCATAACATTGTAGATCACTTACCCCAGAGCAAGTGTTCCAACGAAATTTAAAGCAGAAGCCTCAATATCTTTTATGCCTTAGCCTTGGTAGACACACGACATCATTTCCAATGTATCCCACTGCTTATACAGGCCAAACCCAATCCTTAGGGGATTACCTAAAATTGAGAATACCCAGAGTCAAGGATCATTCAGTACTACACTGTCCAACTCAGGTAATGGTTGTGAGATCCAAATGTGTTGAGAAATATGGAATACCCTGAATCGGTAAATTTTCCATGCTAATAATGACTAGGGTACAAGAGAAGAAAGTATATATATATATGAATATATATAGTATAAAGTACTGTATATAGTGGTATATCCACATATATATTAATATTATTATGATAAAATAAATGCCATTCTTAAACCATCTCCTCATATTTTTAAAATACAGAAAATAATTAAAAGTACAGACTGAGGTGAAATGAAAGTATCTGGATATGAAAGTCTGAGGTAAGCATGAATCAAAACAATTAGAATAGAATACACCTTAAAAGCAATTCTCCAGAGAAACTTACTTTTGGTTCAATCGTTGACCTTCATTTTAAGTTTTCCAATTCATTTCCACTATATAAAAGTTGTGGTACTTGATACGCATTTTATTTTTTCCAGAAGTACACATATAAAACATGTGCATATTATATAAATATAGCTATATGAATAGACTCACATGAATATTCTGTTACTTATAAAATATCACAGGGCAGTTGATCTTGTGCAACATAACAAAACAACCCCTTTACTGATGCAAGTGAATACATAAACAAGACTTAGAAAGTGAATATATCATTTGATCAAAAGTACACATCATTAAAACTACAATTGCAACAATAACAATAGTTACTTAAAGTCGTTGAATGTTGCATAAAAGAAAACTTGCTTTGAGTTTTATTTTAAAACTCATAAATTTATTTTATTAATACTCATAAATCTAAGAGGCAGGATATAACTCTTCTTTCTTAAAGGGAATATAATTTTCTTTAGGAAATTGAAATTATTTGCCTATGGGCTCATGACTATTTAATAGAAATTAAACAGTAGAAATTAATGTATTGGTATCATAACACAAAGCCATCTCCTTTTTTAACTTTATTTTTTTATTCCAAGGCTTTGTTCTCGGTTGTTGAAAAAAATTAGTAATTCTGGTAAATAGACTATTGAAAATATTAATTGTTTATTGGCACTTAAGTAATGTACTTGAATTTTAATTTCTAAAATGTTGTGAGCTACTTGTAGTAAGAGAAACTCTAAATACTAGGAGCAGAGAGAGGTCCATTGAGAAATTATCACCTTCAATAAAACATGATGAAGTCCTACTTAGAACAGTGAGATAGGGTTAACAATAATAGGAATACTTATATATTACTTGCTATATTATAGGAACTGTTCTAAGTACTTTGGCATATTATTTTATCTATTCTCATAATAATACAATAACATGGATATTATTACTCTGATTTTTTTTCTTGTAAGGAAATTGAAGCACAGAGTGTTTGAGTGACTTGACCAAATTCCATAGGCATGGATTCAAGCTGTCCCAGCTGTAGACTATAAAATCTAAACAAATACACAAAGGTAGCTGTCCAGATGCAAGAAAAGAGGAAAGATCAAGACACTCTGAATATAAAGACACTCTGGTAGCAACATGAGGCCTGTTATCAAAATTTTCTAAAAGGATTTATTGCCCCTAAAATAAGAAACATCTGGAGTAGAAGAGTAGATGCTATTTTGACATGGGTACAAACCTGAATTCATCTGCAAGATACATCTATCTTGCAAATACTGAAACTCTGGATTTCCACAAATCATATTTGCCCTGATTCAATTAAAAATTCAAACTCTAGGGAATCAAGATACTGATTGAAATTTTTATATTTTGAAAGATTTAATTGATAATATGATATTAATTACCCACAAAATAAGTAGACTATGAAAATTTGGCAGTAATATTCAAACATATCCTACTAACATATTACAGATGCTTACAAATTCAACAAAAACAATACAAATATTTTTGTGACTTTTTTAGCTTTATAAAATATTTTTACCAATGTACCAAAAGTATGCTATATGAATCACTCTTTAAACAAATGTATAGTTTACTAAATATTGAGATTTTATTTTAAAATTTGCAAAAATCAGATACAAGAAAACAAATGAATTTTCAGGAAAAAAACAAACAAACTTCCCATTAAGTAGTTTCCTTTCTTATACGTGAAACATCCAAACCATTACCATAAATATAAGTTCAATCAATCCAAGCCAATTTGATTTGATTCAACACATATTTATCCTGCTGATAGAGTGTATGCTTCACTATAATATGTTTGTCTGATTTAAATGAAGAGAGTACTTATAGGATAAAACACTGAAGCTTTAATTGTGGGAATCTAGAAGAATAGTCTAAGTGCTTAAAAATATCACTTAAAAAAAGGAAATAGGGCTTCCCTGGTGGTGCAGTGGTTGAGAGTCCGGCTGCTAATGCAAGGGACACGGGTTCGTGTCCCGGTCTGGGAAGATCCCACATGCCATGGAGCGGCTAAGCCCGTGAGCCATGGCCGCTGAGCCTGCGCATCCAGAGCCTGTGCTCTGCAACGGCAGAGGCCACAACAGTGAGAGGCCTGCGTACCACAAAAAAAAAAAAAAAAAAAAAAGGAAATAAAAGCAGTCTCAATGTTTGCAAAAAAATTTTTTATACATTGACTTATTTCTTCCTTTTATAATTATTACTCTTTCACTCATTCATTCACTTATTTACAGCTCTTTTTTGAGTGCCAATTATGTTTCTGAAATGTGTCTGATGCTGGTAATTTAGTGTAATCAAAGAGAATTTGTCCAGGCCTCCATAATGTTTAATGTCCAAGAGTCATTCAATATTATGGGCTGGTTATTTATAAATGGTTACTTTTGAGTTATAAACTTTCTTTAAATCAACAGATGCCATGTATTCATAATATATATATATATATATATATATATATATATATATATATATATAGCATTGTATATTATATAATAAAGGCAAACAGATGCCCTTACTGTTTGGTGAATAAATTGATATTATCCCGCAAAATAAGTAAGGTAGGGGCTTTTACTGATGGGCTAAAATTCCCAAAGAACCTAGATACCAATCAAATAATTTCCTTAATGAAGTAGATAAGACAAAAATCATTGGTATTGGAGGAATAAAAAAAAAAAGCAAAAAGGTTTTATACCTCTCCCCATGTTAAATCCTTAAGTATGAGTGATAGGTTTCCAAAGAATTTAGAAGCTGTCACATGATAAGGTTTCTTGTCCTTGAGCCTCAGAGAATACTCACAGACCAGCAAGAGAGTGTTCACGCCATTCAAGCCAAAGTGATGGGGAAAAGCAGATCCAGGTTGAGTGTTTGAGAAAGGGAACTGTTATTTTCATATGCTACATATTTAAAACTTCCTTTTTTGAATACATTTATTTTTTTGAATCCTTGCATTAAAGGAAGTAACAAAAAGATTAGGATAATCTAATCTGTTCCATTGTTTAGACATCCTCAGGGGTAATGAGAGAAGAGGTAATTCCAATGGAGACAATAGTCTACAACACCTATTACTTGGAACACATGTATGTGGATGCAATGAAATGAGTATTATACCAAAAAATTTTTTGAAAGTAATTTTTCTTAATGGGAAAATTATAAGGAAAATTAAAAACAGAATTTGAGAAACAGAAATGAGACTTTTTTAGTTTCTTATCTCTTGGAAACCTATAATTCCAAATGGTTTTCAAACAGATGTAAATTCTGTTTTCATCTGTTTCATCTGTTTCCATCTGTTTGAAAGCAATTTGTTTATTTTTTCAGAAGGTAAGAAAGAAAAACAAAACATTCCGTAAGCCTATCTGAAATATATACTAGAATGCAAAGCCCAGAAACTGTGCTTTTAGTTCTGAAAATTTATCCAGTTCTGAAGTTTTTTTTATGTTTTCCATTTTCTAATAACCCCTCTAATTACAAAATGTCATTAATTTTAGATATATTATAGTCTGGAAAATTCCATTCAGCTAGTACTTCTGTTTACCATTAATATATTATTCATTGCAGATATCACCATTATATGAAGTACATATTAATTAATTCTCTATTTTAATTAATCAATTTAAATTAATTCTCCACAGCAATTCTCTAGTTTAACCATATAACTTAAAATAATTTAAAATTTGTATGCATCATTTCAAGTTTGATAAAATTATGTTCGCTATTTTTAAATAGCATTATTTTATTCTAGTTATAAATTAAATATATGAGCAATGTTGAAAATTTGCAAATACAGAAAACCAAATGAATAAAAATCTCTTATATGACCGTTACTCTTCATATATTAGTGTACCTGATTTCTGTTGAAGTAACCCATTATGGGATTCAAATAAAATTGGCTCTAACTCCATCACTATCCTTTGTTGTTTCTCCTCTTCAGCTCCAAAACAAAGAGTAAGTATTATCTGTACAATGCAACCCATTGTGACGCAAGGTTTTTTGAAAGCCTTTGCCAATGACAGCTTACATCGCGGTTCCACGCAGAAAACAACAGAAATTGAATACTACACCCGATTACTTGAGATATTTTGTGTATTCAAAACAACACTAACTCTCCTTTTAAAAGACGGACCACTTTCCCATATTTTGTGCTTTTGCAAGAATACATAGTTGACAGAGATATTGATATTCAAGTCTTTTCCTATTTTTTTCATACCCTTTAGCATTGAGAGTGGAAAGTGACAGATTAGCTAGTTATTATATCACAATGTAATTTACTATATCATTAATAAGGCATATTTGCAGAAGTTTTATTTCTGGTCTTGCTATTCTGTTCCACTGATCTCTGTGTCTGTTTTTATGCCAATACCATAATATTTTATTATCATAGCTTCGTAATATGGCTTGAAATCAGGAAGTGTGAAACCTCCAGCTTTGTTCTTCTTTTTAAAGATTAATTTAGGTAATCGGGGTCTTTTGTAGTTCCATAAAAATTTTAGGATTGTTTGTTCTATTTCTGTAAAAAATGCCGTTTGAATTCTGATAGGGATTGCATTGAGTTTGTACATCTCTTTGGGTATTATGTACATTTTAACAATATTAATTCATCTAATCCATGAGCATGGAATATATTTCCATTTATTTGTGTCTTCTCCAATTTCTTTCATAAACATTAGTCTTATAATTTTCATTGTACAGGTCTTTCACCTCCTTGGTTAAATTTATTTATTTATTTCAATATTTTTAGTGATGTATTTAAACATACAGAATCATTTTGTTAAGTTTTACTATAGAATATATCATTTTAAAAACTTTTGCGATTTTTCCTTGGTTTCCTGCTTATAAAATAATTCTGTATTTGGGGGGTCAGATAATTAAGTACTTAATGATTTATCCTTCTTTGCTTAATATCTTACTCTATTTGAAATAATTTACTACATGTTATAAAAATAATGAATGTCAAGCAGGGTTAAGGACAAACACCATAAATGATATGCTGTAGTTTCAGAAAAGGAAAGATAGGAAGATAAATAAATATAACAAAACATAAACAGACTCTCAGATACATAGAACAAACTAGTGGTTTCCAGAAAGGAGGAGGAGTAGGGGGATGAGTAAAATACGTGAAGAGGATTAAAAGGTACAAACTACCAGACATGTGTGTGTGTGTATATATATATATATATATATATATATATATATGTCACCGGGTGTAATGTACAGCACAGGGAATATAGTCAATAATAATAACTTTGTGTGGTACATGATCTATAAAAATATTGAATCCCTATGTTGTATATGTGAAACTAATATTATATGTCAACTATATTTCTAGTAGAAAAAATAAAAGAGAAAGAAAAGAAATGCAAAGATGTAAAGAAAAAAAAGATTAAAATTTATAGACATAGGTCTATGAGGATTCTAGAATCTTGGTTATTCCCAAGACTCTTGACTTCTCATAACATGGTAGACGTGGACCAGGGAGACTGATTCGGTTATGCTCTAGGAGAAGGATATTAAATACACTTGCATAGGGAGGGGAAGTAGAAAAATAGACTAAGCCAGAAGACACTGAGCTTTGCAATCAAGGTTACAGTCTTGGTGTGAAAATCATGCAGTTTTCATTTAAATGCTAAATACTTGCCTAGTTTGCACATCAGCATTGGGTTCAGCCAGAGGTCAAGGAGCATTAGCTGGTGAGGCACTTCATTCCTAGGTTACTTGAAGGGAAACAGCCATAGATATCCCAGGCAAATATTTTTTTTCATGACAGTTGTTCTAATGTGATGTTCCTTCCAACTCTTAACTGATTTCTCCAGACAATTTACTTATTTTTAAAATCAGTTCCTTTTCTTGAAACGTGATTTAAAGTCATTCACAAAATGTGTATATGCCCATACTTATGTGTATTAAAATATTTGGATGAACAGAAGAAGATTTCTAATCTATTCTATCTGATCCATACCATTGTAACAAGGTCTTAAGCAGTGTATATTCATAACGAGTGTCATTATCTGATGGGACATGCTTTCCCTTTATCTCTTTCATTATATAGAATTTCTGAAATTATTGATAGTTCTTTTTTATCAAATGGAGTTACTTCCTGAAAGAGTATTCTAATTCACTTGAGAATATTTTACCAGTAAAAGTTATATGCTCAGGACCAATTTGGGTAGCAAAATGCTAATTGAGAACAATGTACTGAAGTTCTGTTATTACAAGCAATGCTCCTTTCACACTATATCTAGGGCTTTACATCCCGAGACATTGTGGCAGTTCAACAAGATTTGTTGAGAAAAAAATAAAATATGTAATTTTGGCCTACAGGTTAAAACATAGGAGAGGGTAGTTTAAAGGATGAGTGAATTCAGAAGAGAACTAAAACCCCCAACTCATAGGGAACACAGTTCAGGATGACAGACTATATTACTGTGCTTATGTTAGTTCCCTTGAAGAACCTCACTGAAATTCTAAAAACAGGGAATGGTATTAATAGTAGACCAAAAAAAAAAGAATGAAAAAGAAAGCTAACATTTTTTATTATGAATGTAAAACAAGATTGATAGAAAAAGTTGATGTCAACCTAATGTAGACTGAAGAGGGGCTGTTATAGAATTGATGATGATGATAATGATGACATTTTAAGTTGAATCCTGGAAAAATCATAGACTCATTGAGCAGACTGATATGAGAAAGACCATGCTTATATTAATGGGATTATTTATGCAAGGATAAAATGATGTGTGTCATTGCCTTAATTAGTGCACAAGGAGTGATTAAAAGAAGAATCTGGCCTGCAGATACGCTTATGGGCTCAGGTGGGAGATTATCTCCTCATATGAAGAATGTGCTATGGGAGAATCCTAAAAATGATACAGGGAGACTAGCCTTCTCCCCTATGATGTAGAAAGCTATATGCTCCCAACCAAACAATGACAAAGAGCCAGACTAATGACAAATTCACAAATTTGTTTTGAACCCTTTGGAAAGTAGACTGTAACCAAGTAGCTCAAAATCAAAGGAGAGTTGGTGTCTGCAGGAAGAAAGAAGACACAAGTACATGCTCACCTGGGGTGAATATAACTGAAAACCTATAAAAAGAGTTTATCTTGAATATCTGAAAAGTTAGTGTGGTCCGGTGCAAATGGATAAGACAGTGTGAAACCCCCAGGGGCTGCAGAGATTAGAAATGTACAGAGGAATTCCACAAAGCACTCATGAGATGAGAAAGAATCCCGAAGTATCCATTCTAGTGAAGAATTTAGAAGAGGGAGGGAAATAGCAGTTCAGGGGAGCTAAGAAACCATGGCTAGATCCTTCTTTCAGTTTTCCACTACAGAATAAATGCACTGTTTCCCTTAAGGCATTGGTGAAAATGTGCTGGAGCTGGAAGAAGACAGCAGGGAAGCTTGGGAGGGGGGCAAAATTAGTACTGAATCCACAACTAGAACCAGGAAACCATAGGAAAACAGAGATCACACTCTCAAAATCCAGGGACATGCATATACCTACAACGAAGTCATTGTCAGTATAATATAGATACCTACCGATCTCCACAGACTAGCAAAAATGCTTTGGAGGAAATTAATGGGAGAATTCAGCTGGGAACTGGCTAGAGAGAAACAAGCAGACAGAAACACTCTGTGACCAGATTTGTGTCCAAGTTCCCGACAGTGTAAATCTTCTGAATATCCTCAGCTCACTTTTTCAAGGCTCTTTGCTCCCAAGTAGTTTAACCATTCTGGACATCCTTTTAAGTATTTTGGTTGCTTTTATATATGTCACTCTTTAAGGGAGTTGCATTTTTTCTATTTTTTAAAATGAAACTCTTGTTCTGCTATGAATTATTCCAGCATGTTTGCAAGCAGGGGTCTTGGAACATGATTTAAAATCTAGTACAATTTACATTTTACTTGCTATTCTTTATCATATCATTTGTTTTATTTGTTATATAATTTATTTTGCCTTCTGACTTACTTTAGAATTATCTGGCTTATCATTTTCTTTCATTTTATTTTTAGTATACTAACCATGCTTTTTTGTCCCATATACTATTTCATTCAAAAAATATGTATGGGGATTTCCTATTTTATTGGAAACAGTGTTAAATAAAATATGGTTCTTTCACTAGTAAAGCTTAATTCTAGGGGCAAAGAACAGGTACTGTAAAAATAAAAATTTTATGTTCCCACATAACATTTTAGGGATAAATACCTATTTAAAATGCATGAGGTTATTGAAGAGCACTTTCACAGATATCAGGGAAACAAATTTTAAATTTGTAAATCTTTATTCTGAAACATAAAGGAAGTGTTTTATAACCTGTGCAAGGTCATTAAAAACCAGTATGCTACACTCCTCACAAGTTTGTTTCAAAACAAGAATAGCAAAAACATATTGTTTTTTCTTCCTTTAAAGAAGTATTTGTTAAAGGTCACTTTTAATCAGTCAAATAAAAAAAAAATAAGAAAGACCTAGAAAGATAGTTACATAAAGGTGACACACTATTTTTTCAAGCCACTGACACATTGAAGGATTCTGTAACATTCCAATTACACATAGTAATAGGCTACATATTATATATATATATATATATATATATATATATATATATATATATTCCCCCACAGTTATTAAATAAATTCAAAAATGATAAATTAAAAACAGAAAATCCAACAGGATGGGATGACAGCAGCAGACAGGCAACATTAGGTAGCAAAGTCAGGCATGAAGTGTTGTGTGTGGCGTGTCTCCTCACAGCATGCCAGCTAAGGCGTTGGCATAGATTTTTCACACCAAAAACTCTGGTCTGAGGTGCCAGGTGCAACCCCCTGTGAGCCAGTAAAACCAGACTATGCACAAAAGAAAAGAAAAAGGTGGGCTTTATCCAATCAGTTGAAATTCTTCACAGAAAAAAAGCTGACCTTCTCCCACCCACCTCCATCAACAAAGAAAGAGACAGAGGGAATTATGTTAGTAAATGCCCTTTGTATTTAAACTGCAGCATCAACTCTTCCTTGAGTCTGCAACATGACAGCCTGAGATGCCAGTCTTCACAATCTGACCATGGTTGACTGTGGGTAACCAACACTGCAGAGAGCCAAACCACAGATCCTTCATATTGCATGCCTGGAGGATATAACCAGATTTCACCAGTGTGGAAGCATGGTTAGCCTGGGGTCTCCATCTTCAACAGACATGATCCAGATAACTCTTCTTTCAAGCAGAGTTTGGGCTAGACTGCAGCCATGTGGCTGAGAGGGTCTTGGTGCTCCTACCTGGTGTCAGGCCAGAGCCTCTGAGGTGAGAGAGCATGTTCAGAACATTGGAACACCAGAGACCTCCCAGCCCCATGTGATATCAATTGGCAAGAGATCTCCCAGTGATCTCCACCTCAATGCTAAAACCCAGCTCTACTGAACAAATAGCCAGCTCCAGTGCTGGACGACCCATGCCAAACTGCTAGTCAGACAGGAGCACAACTCCACCCATTAGCAGAGAGGCTGCCTAAAATCATACTAAGTTTACAGACACCCCAATAAACAATGCCAGACATGGCCCACCCCACCAAAAAGACAAAATCCAGCCCTACTCACCAGAACACAGGCACCAGTCCTCTCCCTCAGGAAGCCTACATAAACCACTTAACACACCTCACTCACAGGGGGAAGACATCAAAAATAATGTGAACTACAAACCTGCAGCCTGAGAAAAGGAGACCCCAAACACAGTAAATTAACAAAATGAGAAGACAGAGAAATATGCAGCAGAGGAAGGAGCAAAGTAAAAATCTACCAGACCAAACAAATGAAAAGGAAATAGGCAGTCTACCTGAAGAAGAATTCATAGTAATGATAGTAAAGGTGATCCAAAATCTTGGAAATAGAATGGAGAAGATCCAAGAAAGGTTTAACATGGACCTAGAAGAACTAAAGAGCAAACAAACAATGATGAAAAACACAATAAATGAAATAAAAATTCTCTAGAAAGAATCAACAGCAGAATAACTGAGGCAGAAGAATGGATAATGGACCTGGAAGAAAAAATAGTAGAAATAACTATGACAGAGCAGAATAAACAAAAAAGAATGAAAAGAATTGAGGACAGTCTCAGAGACTTCTGGGACAACACTAAATGTACCAACATGCAAATTGTAGGGGTCCAAGAAGAAAAAGAGAAAAAGAACAGGTCTGAGAAAATATTTGAAGTGAATTATAGTTGAAAATTTTCCTAACATGGAAAAGGAAATACGAATGAAGTCCAGGAAGTGCAGAGAGTCCCATACAGGATAAATCCAAGGAGAAACATGTCAAGACACATATTAATCAAACATTGAATACAAAGAAAAATTAAAAGCAGCAAGGGAAAAGCAACAAATAACATACAAGGGTATCCCCATAAGATTAACAGCTGATCTTTCAGCAAAAACTCTCCCTTTCAACAGAAGGCAGTGGCAGGACATATTTAAAGTGATGAAGGGAAAAACCTACAACCAAGATTACTCTACCCAGAAAGGATCTCTTCAGATATGATGGAGAAATTAAAACCTTTACAGACAAGCAAAAGTTAAGAGAATTCAGCACCACCAAACCAGCTTTATAACAAATGCTAATGGAACTTCTCTAGGCAGGAAACACAAGAGAAGGAAGACTACAAAAATAAACCCAAAACAATTAAGAAAATAGTAATAGGAACATGCATATTAAATAAGGTAATTATTTAAGATAATTACCTTAAATGTAAATGGATTAAATGCCCCAACCAAAAGTCATAGACTGGCTGAATGTATACAAAAACAAGACCCATATATATGCTCTCTACAAGAGACCTATGAATGCACACAGAGTGAAAGTGAGGGGATGGAAAAAGATATTCCATGCAAATGGAAACCAAAAGAAAGCTGGAGTAACAATTCTCATATCAGACAAAATAGACTTAAAAAAAAAAGACTATTACAAGAGACAAAGAAGCACACTACATAATGATCCAGGGTTCAATCTTAGAAGAATATATAACAGTTGTAAATGTTTATGCACCCAGCATAGGAGCACCTCAATACATAAGGGAAATGCTAACAGCCATAAAAAGGGGAAATCAACAATAACACAATCATAGTAGGGTATTTTGTCAACTTTCACCAATGGACAGATCCTCCAAAATGAAAATAAATAAGGAAGCACAAATTTTAAATGACACATTAGAGAAGATGGACTTCATTGATATTTATAGGACATTCCATCCAAAAACAACAGAATACACTTTTTCTCAACTGCTCATGGAACATTCTCTAGGATAGATCATATCTTGGGTCACAAATCAAGCCTTGGTAAATTTAAGAAAGTTAAAATCTTATCAAGTATCTTTTCTGACCACAATGTTAGAGACTACATATCAATTACAGGGGAAAAAAATAAAAAGTAGAAACACATGGAGGCTAAGCAATACACTACTAAATAACCAAGAGATCACTGAAGAAATCAAAAACAACCTAGAAACAAATGACATTGAAAACACAATGACCCAAAACCTATGGGATGCAACAGAGGCAGTTCTAAGATGGAAGTTTACAGCAACACAATCCTACCTCAAGAAACAAGAAAAAGCTCAAATAAACAACCTAACCTTACACCTAAAGCAATTACAGAAACAAGAAACAAAGAAACCCCAAAGTTAGCAGAAGGAAAGAAATCATAAAGATCAGATCAGAAATAAATGAAAAAGAAAAGAAGGAAACAATCACAAAGATCAGTAAAACTAAAAGTTGGTTCTTTGAGAAGATAAACAAAATTGATACACCATTAGCCAGACTCATCAGGAAAAAAGGAGAAAAGACTCAAATCAACAGAATTAGAAATGAAAAAAGAAAAGTTAACAACTGACACTGCAGAAATACAAAGGATCATGAGATATTACTAGAAGCATTTATATGACAAAAAAATGGACAACCTGGAAGAAATGGACAAATTCTTAGAAAAGCACAACATTTCGAGACTGAACCAGGAAGAAATATAAAATATAAACGGACAAATCACAAACAATGAAATTGAAACTGTGAATAAAAATCTTCCAAAAAAAAAAAAAAAAGTCCAGGACCAGATGGCTTCACAGGTGGATTCTATCAAACATTTAGAGAGGAGCTAACACCTATCCTTCTCAAACTCTTACAAAATATAACAGAGGGAGGAACACACTCAAACTCATTCTACGAGACCACCATCATCCTGATACAAAGATGTCACAAAAAAAGAAAACTACAGGCCAATATCACTGATGAAAATAGATGTAAAAATCCTCAAGAAAATACTAGCAAATGGAATACAACAGCACAGTCAAAGGATCATAAAACATGTTCAAGTGGGTTTTATCCCAGGAATGCAAGGATTCTTCAATATACGCAAATCAATCAATGTGATAAACCATATTAACACACTGAAGGAGAAAATCCATAGGATTAACTCAGTTGATGCAGAAAAAGCTTTTGACAAAATTCAGCAACAATTTATGATAAAAACTCTTCAGAATGTAGGCATAGAGGGAAGCGACCTCAACATAATAAAGCCCATATATATACAAACCCGCAGCCCACATCTTTCTCAATGGTGAAAAACTGAAACCACTTCCTCTAAGATCATGAACAAGACAAGGTTGCCCACTCTCACCAATATTATTCAACATAGTTTTGGAAGTTTTAGCCATGGAAATCAGAAAAGATAAATAAATGAAAGGAATCAAATCAGAAAAGAAGAAGTAAAACTGTCACTGTCTGCAGATGACATGATACTATACATAGAGAATCCTAAAGATGCTACCAGAAAACTACTAGAGCTAAACAATGAATTTGGTAAAGTATCAGGGTCCAAAACTAATGCACAGAAATCTCTTACATGTCTATACATTAACGACAAAAATTCTAAAAGATAAATTAAGGAATCACTTCCATTTACCATTGCAACAAAAAGAATAAAATACCTATGAATAAACCTACCTAAGGAGACAAAAGACCTCTATGCAGAAAATGATAAGATATAAATCAAAGATGATATAAACAGATGGAGAGATATAACATGTTCTTGGATTGGAAGAATCAACATTGTGAAAATGACTATACTACCCAAAGCAATCTACAGGTTCAATTCGATCTCTATTAAACTACCAATGACATTTTTCACAGAACTAGAACAAAAAAATTCATAATTTGTGTGGAAACACAAAAGACCCCGAATAGCCAAAGCAATTTTGAGAAAGAAAAATGGAGCTGGAGGAAACAGGCTCCCTGACTTCAGACTATACTACAAAGCTACAGTAGTCAACAAAGTATGATACCGGCGCAAAAATAGAAATATAGATCAATGGAACAGGATAGAAAGCCCAGAGATAAATCCACGCACATATGGTCACCTTATCTTTGATAAAGGAGGCAAGATTTACAATGGAGAAAAGACAGCCTTTCAATAAGTGATGCTGGGAAAACTGGGCAGTTACATGTAAAAGAATGAAATTAGAACACTCCTTAACACCATACACAAAAATAAAATCAAAATGGATTAAAGACCTAAATGTAAGGCCAGACACTATAAAAGTCTTAGAGGAAAACATAGGCAGAACACTCTATGACATAAATCACAGCAAAATCCTTTTTGACCCACCTCCTAGAGAAATGGAAATAGAAACAAAAATAAACAAATGGGACCTAATGAAACTTAAAAGCTTTTGCATAGCAAAGAAACAATAAACAAGATGAAAAGACAACCATCAGAATGGGAGAATATATTTGTAAACAAAGCAACTGGCAAAGTATTAATCTCCTCAATATACAAGCAGCTTATGCAGCTCAATATCAAAAGAACAAACAACCCAATCCAAAAATGGGCAGAAGACCTAAATAGACATTTTTCCAAAGAAAATATACAGATTGCCAACAAATACATGGAAAGATGCTCAACATCACTAATCATTAGAGAAATGAAAATCAAAACTATAATGCAGTAGCACCTCACACCAGTCAGTATAGCCATCATCAAAAAGCTACAAACAATAAATGCTGGAGAGGGTATGGAGAAAAGGGAAGCCTCTCACAGTTGGTGGGAATGTAAATTGATACAGCCAATATGGAGAATAGTATGGATGTTCTTTAAAATACTAAAAATAGAACTACCATATCACCTTGCCATCCCACTACTGGACTTATACCCTGAGAAAACCACAATTCAAAAAAGTCATGTACCACAATGTTCATTGCAGCACTATTTACAATAGCCAGGACATGGAAGCAACTTAAGTGTTCATTGACAGATGAATGGATAAAGAAGATGTGACACATATATACAGTGGAATATTACTCAGTCATAAAAATGAATGAAATTGAGTTATTTCTAGTGAGGTGGATGGACCTAAAGTCTGTCATACAGAGTGAAGTAACTCAGAAAGAGAAAAACAAATACCATATGCTAACACATATATATGGAATCTAAAACAAAAATTAAAAAAAATAAAAGGTTATGGAGAAACTAGGAGCAGTACAAGATTTAGATGCCGACATAGAGAATGAACTTGAGGACAAGTGGAAATGGAAGGTTAAGCTGAGACAAAGTGAGAGAGTGGCATGGACATATATACACTACCAAATGTAAAATAGATAACTAGTGAGAAGCAACCACATAACACAGGGAGATCAGCTCGGTGCTTTGTGACCACCTAGAGGGGTGGGATAGGGAGGGTGGAAGGGAGACTTAAAAGGTAAGGGATATGGGGATATATGTATACATATAGCTGATTCACTTTGTTGTACAGAAGAAACTAACACAACATTGTAAAGAAACTATACTCCCATAAAAATGTTAAAGAATAAAAAACAAAACAAAAATGTCAGGAAAAGCCACAGTTAGGGATAGAATTTGAGTTGAGACCTGAGTGACAGTAAGTAGCCCTTCTAGGACTTGAGGGCGGGGTTTGTAGGGAGTGGCAAAATCAAGTACCAATACCAATACCAGGGGCAGAAATAAGCTTGGAAAGTTCAAAGATACTGAGGAAAACGAATGTGGCTGGCTACTGTAAAGACGGATTATTTGTTGATAGAGAGAAAAAGAGACAATTAAGCCCTTCATTACTGTGCTCTGATCTGGCCCCTGCTAACTTCTCCAACCGTGTGTCCTACCACTCTATTCCTTGCTTCTTGCATATGTCTGTCATCTCTGTTAATGTCACTCAAGCAAAAATGCTAAGCATCTTGAAATTCTCACATTCTCCCCCTCTGCTCCCAGTTCTATCAATTAGTGACTCATTTTCTCCACTGTGACCTCCGATTCTCATCTATATGAATGCTTCTCCAATTTCCATCGTGTTTCTCAAGATGGAACACGATCATTGTGAGATTTATCCCATTTCCTCATAGGGTTCCACTTAACTGAGAAGGAAGCTTTTTCATTCCTAAGGTATCTTACATTTGAAACATCAACATCTGATGAGACTTATGAATTACTAGAAACTGTTCAAAGCACTTCACCTTTATTAAGATCTTTAATCTTCCTGATATCTCAAAGTGTTAAATGTAATTAATATACATATATCACAGATGAGGAATCTGAGGTACAAGGATGCAAACTTGTTTTCCAAAATTCATGAGTGAGGGATGCAGTCAAGATTTAGAACAAGATACCTTACTCTAGACCTCATGATATTGATCAATACACCTTAACTCCTTTCCCTTGCTGTATTCTTCTACCTTACCCCCAACCAAGTTTTAGCCATAAAATAAAGGAAACATAAGAAAAATGTGTGATTTCTAATGGAGATTCTGGTTAGCTTTGCTTTGCTGAGGTCAATTAAAAAGTTCAAATGTATAATTAATCATAATTCAGTATGCAACATATTTAGTCTATGGGATAAGAGTGATTTTGATGATTGCTTGTCCTTCTTAAGTGTGATTATCCAGCTCACCTTGCTCCACAGCAAGACCATTCTTACATCACTATATATAATATTTACCCATTCAACACAGAACCACACAATTTTCTTTACCAATACCAGAGATGCAAGAGCCACTACATAGCAGTGTGTCATAGGAAGTGAGCTCAACATTTTCTAGCTACTTCAAAAAGAAACTCCCACATAGCTGAGTGCTGGCTGTATAATTCTTTTCTGAATACTACAGCCCCAGAGTTCCTAATTCAAATGTAGAGATTTGGGGAGAGAGGCAATGATATTTGCTACATCCTGCAAGTTTGTTGATTAGCTCTGTTTTTAAAAGCTTAGCTGTGGTGAACTTAAAATTGTTTTTTTTCAAGTTCAGTGGATCTTAGAGTTAGTTAAACTCTATCCTAGAATCTGAGCGTAGATCACTTGCAAACTTTAGTTTGTGTTTGTGTGTATGTGTGTGTGTTATGAGCTTTCCCCATATTTCATGTATTCATATACATTTTATAGTTATTGGAATAGTGTTTGCTAGATACTAATAGTAATTGCCATTTATAACCAGAAATCTTAGTTACATAATCTAACCATAAACATGATCAGTCTTTAAATATAAAGTTAGATTTTTAAAGTTTTGTAGAAATCATAATCATTGAACTTCAATATTCAACCACTATTCATTCACTGAGTTCAAGGAATAAAGGATTTATTTTTCACTTTGGAGGACCACGAAAATCTAATAATTCATTTCATGTTGAAAACTTGGATGGAAACTTTTTTATCAGACATGTCTTTCTATTTTGCTTTTTATTATCTGTCTATCTACCTATTAATCTATCATCTATCTATCCATCTATGTTGCCATCATCTTTTCATCCATACATTTATAAATGTTAGCCTACATCTTTATTAACACACTTCTCAATATTGTAAACTTATGACATAAGCTTTTTGCCCATCTTAATGCAAATACAACCACTGGTGATAAAAAGACATCATGATAGGCAATAATAACCCCTCTTCCTAGAGTCTTGCAAAGTAACTTGGTCATAGTATGAATGTTTCTAATGTTGCCATTGAATTAATTTCTGATATTTTTCTAATAAAATTGCAAAGGCTATCAACAGTTTAATATACCAGACAAATTAGTTCATCTAAATGAACTGGTGGAAAAAGATGAGTTTCTACAGGAGGATTTGGAAAATTTCATTTCATTTTCCTTTAGATATTTTAGATTAGTTTTTTTTAAGTTTTTATTTATTCATTTAACAAATATTATTGAATAATGACTTGGTGCTAGTCACTTTTGCAGTGACTGGGTATTGAGGAAAAGAAACAAACAAACAAACAAATCCAGAAGTCAATCACTATGCTGTACACCTAGAACTAATATAATATTATAATTCAACAATACTTCAATTAAAAAAATGAAAATACGTGAATGAACATACATACACACACAAAAAACATTTAACATGTTTTGTACAGGTGCACATGTTACCATCCTTTTGTATGTGATGTCATAATGGAGGGGGCACTAGGTACAGTGAAGTCTGGAAGCACCAAGAACTGGGGGGGTTAAGCGTGGCTACAGTCATGAGCAGGTAGAGGAAAGCCCCTTATCCCGGTCACTCTTTAGATGCTGGCAGCTACAAAGAGAAGACAGCAAAGATCTTAGGGTGAAAGGCCAGAAAAGAAAAACAAAAGAATGTATGCATGTGCTCTTCTAGAGTTTATACTCTAGTTTAATAAGAAGACAGCTCACAAGTAATGTGTGTGTGTGTGTGTGTGTGTGTGTATGTGTATTCAGAGAAATAAAACATGATAGGGGAAATTTAAAGCTGCATGGTCATAATCTTTAATATGATCAGAAGGATTTTTGGGTAAAGCTGTGAAAGAAAGGAGGAAATAGAAGAGCAATTCAAGGTATTAGGTAAAAATGTTGTGTTTTTATCTTACAGTTAAGGCACAAATTGTATTCATAGTTGTGGCTTACTGTGATATTCTACAAGATAATTCATATCAATAAAAAGGATAGATTTATAGGAACTGTCATATAATCAGTTGATAAGAAAATTAATTGTTTGGTTACCATCATAATTTTAGAGAGGATAAAAAGATCTTTCACTTTCCCATAAGCTCTCTTTTTTAATCTGATTTTATGTCCGAGGCAAAGCAGTACATTAATTTCTGCAAGCATATTGCTTATACAGAGCTATGATGACAACTCTTCTGGCAGTGCTTAGATCAATCATAACTAATAGCTATCATTGTGTCTGTGTCTTTTTGACCTATTTGTTTACAAGCTATAGAAACAGATCAGGCTATCTTTAGCCAAATAAAGTAATTTATGGGAAAGATATGGAATAGCCCATAGAATCAAAGCAAAGGCTATAGTTAGCAATTCTTGAGCAGGTCTGAAACAGGAGAAACCCTGTAGTTTATTATAAATCAATGGACAGTCTCCCTAGAAAACAAAGATAGGAGGATTTACCTAAATGAATGACTCAACACACTTGTATTTTTCATAGGGACTGTAAAAACAGTGGAGTCCTGTCTCATTCTTCTTCCAGTTAAGCCCCCTGTGCCCTAACACCTCATTAGCTCAAAGGTTGTGAAAATTAAAAACAATGAAAGATAGTCTTGAGATTAAAACTGGAATTAAGCTGCATCATTTTACTTTTATACATATTATACATTATGAAGAAGCCTTCGGTGGTGGATTATGGTGAGGAGAATCAGTGAAATGTAATGTTTTCAATGTTTTATTTATCTTTATGTCCTCTTCTATTATATTCTTTACTCAATGGTAATATGTTATTCTAAATATCTTGTAGTTAACTCATTCTTTCAAAACAACTAATCAAAAATACATATGATCTTGTTCTCATCTCTCGTCCCTCATTCTACTCATCACATTTACTAAACAAGGTCTATAGTACTATTTTAGATTCTAATGGGCAAACCTAAATTCTTAAGCACAATGTCAAGAATTGGGTCTCTGTCAATAGAATTTCAATATTTATTCACTTGCAAATATTTATGGTATGTAGTTGAATATGCTGAAGTGTATTTGTGTGTGCTTGATGCATATCATTCTCTCATTTTAGTGTCAATACTTTAACAATTCCTATTTACTGATATATTTAATCACATCATTCAAAGTTTACAGTACAATACTGTAACTAAATTATAACTTCCCTAACTTTTGTTTTGGAATATAGCACCCTAATCTCCCAATCTCTTAATAATCCATCACATCAGCATACACTAGACCAGTCTTGTCTAGTTTGTGTCTTTGACATGATTGGTCACCACAACCTCAGTATGCCATCAGTTCTAGGCTTTCTCATTGACCGAATCTGATGTCGGTTCTTCTGTTTATTGGAAAAGGGAATAATTTAATCAAAGCACATTTAAAGAGAAAGAGCTATAACAAAATCAAGAACTAGGTAAAGAATGAGAAAAAGGCAGGACAGAGAGAATGATTAGAGATAATGAAACATTTCCCTTATTTAAATTAGCAATAGAATGAGGATGAATAGGGATATTTCTATTAGGAATCAGATCTCTTCCTTGTAGACATCAGAACTTTCTGGCAAATTGACCGTGAATTCCAGAACTAATAACACTAAGAATTTTATCAGTCTCCTAATTAATTGTTTTATATGACAAGTTATTTTCCAACATATTTGTTTCTTTTGGTTTTTCTTCAGCTTGCAGATA
Source organism: Phocoena phocoena (assembly GCF_963924675.1). Lineage (NCBI taxonomy): Eukaryota > Metazoa > Chordata > Mammalia > Artiodactyla > Phocoenidae > Phocoena > Phocoena phocoena. The sequence goes on along the minus strand of NC_089222.1, from coordinate 125,154,856 downwards.
TTTTTGACCCACTTCATTTAACATTTTACTGCTCAACATTTTATCATTTAATATTATTTAATATAGTTTAATATTTAGAAATGACCTATCCATTCAAAATTATTAATTATTTTTATATATGAATTTATTTCTAGATACCCCAGTTCTCTGCCTTTTTGTTCACGTTTTAGTTTTTCCTCTCAGATTCTTTACTTCTCTTTTCACCTTCTCCTTCTTCCTTTCCCTCTTCCTTCCTCTCCCTCTCTCATGTTCTCTGTCTCTGTCTCTGTCTTTCTCTCATTATTTTAAAGAAGCTCTGATGTGGGCAAGAGAGAGACATATTTCTAATTTATTCCTCAGCAGACGATGAAATATGCCTACAGGTGATACTAGATTGTTGCAGCAAAATAATCTGAAGAGAAGATGAAGAATCACATTTCCTGCTGTCACTGTTTATGATGATGGCCTTGCCAAAATAGTTTACTGGAGCTGATGTCTAAAACAAACTATATACATGCAAAGCTATCTTTACTTTAACATCATAGTGCAGAGGAGGGAAGACTTCAATCTTCAGGTTTGCTTTGGAAAAATTTTTTTCAAGTTCCACCCACTCCTCTATGATTAATGGTTAAGAAGGTAAATCTACTCTTCCATTTAAAAGTAAGTGCCTCAGGGTCAAAATTTAATTTCTTCCACTGGACTTTTTATAGGTACAAAATGGTCAAATGCTTTCTTGCTGAAAATAAATTGTGTGTGTCATGAAGAGCCTGATTTTTTCAGTATATGTAGAACTGTACTTTCTACAGTTTTGTTTGTTTTAGTGAAATGAGGTTGCTGCATGAGACGATTATGTGGACTGTCACATGTGACCAGGATGTTGGACTCAATGACTCACTGGTTAAACATAGGATTTTGTTTATTTACCAAAATTGCTATAACTTTGTGCAAGATATGGTGGCCTATATGTAGTAGACATATGTAGTATGGTGGCCTATATGTAGTAGACATGGAATAGTAAAATTAACAATTCCCCTGGAGAGCAGAATTTTGAGACTACAAAAGTCCAGATATTTTTCTAAGAGTAAAAACAATTGCTACTGTACCTCTTCCTAGACTTATCAGTTACTTTCATTTATTTAATTTATTGTTTTAAAAATCCAGTGTACTGTATTAAAACTTTTAATTACACTGTAACTTAAGGATAGCAATCAAATTATATAGATGATGTGAATACTCATAAGATCTTACTTTACTCCATCCCTTTCCTGAGCCCTACTATCCTGATTAGATTGTCTACATGTCGCTGCTACTTAGATTCCAGGAACCAGGTGCCTTGTTCCTGTCTTTTCCAAGTCTAAGAAAACAGGATTTTTAAGTGTTGAAGGGTAGAAGGGTATCCCAGGAAGGAGTGCACCCCTCCTCAACAAGTGCCTTGGAAATAACATTTTAGTAAAATATATATGTTCTTCTGAAGAAAAGGTGGAGGAAAAACTCCTGAACTTGGTGTCACCAGGTACATTAACATTCTTCCTTCAAGATCGCACCTTCTCCACATCAGACTTGTTGCACTTTAAGATTTTATTCTTATGTAAAAGCAACAAGATCAACACCATTACAGGTGACTCAAAGTACAGAGAAAACTCAAAGGGGAATGAGTATTAGGGACCAGGGTATTCAGCCATATGGGACCAGGTACACAATCTGGAGGAAGTGAATCCTCATGGGACAGCTTCCTGGAAACCAAAAATCCTTCACACATGCAACTATTATAAAAGTACCGTCCTCTCGTACCCGAATAAATACTGAATTCCATCTCCTTCCTCTTATACACTGGGGACTTAATGTTCTCTTCTGATCAAAACTTCTCTCTGGCAAATATTTGATACATATTTATTGTTACTATTTTAGATCAGCATCATAGTTCTTAAAGTCTATTATAATTAGTTATTGTTTTTACAAAAATCAAGTGATTATTTGTTCAAATAACTGAGTATGAATAGCAAGTGATCTTCAAAATAAAAGAACAGAAAAAGTCATCTCAAACATAACTCTAAATCTCCCTGAGTTTAGGACAATGGTTTTGTCTGTTTTTCATATGTATAAATAATGGGAAATCTCCCTGAAAAATTCAAAAGCCTTTTATTAACATCAAATATCTTTAAGAGAAAATATTTGAAGGATTTGGTGTAAGTGAATCACAAACATGTGGATTAAATTTTCCACAAATGAATGCAAAATTTAAAAATTAAGTGGGAAATGTTTCAAATAAATGTGCTTTGAGTTTTATTAACTAAAATTATAGTATAATTAGTGACATCTTTTAGAGGACACCAACACAGTAAGTTGGTTTGTTTCTAATTCTACAGACATCGGTACACATTTTGGAATCAGACACACCCTCCCATGTACTAACTACATAAATTGAAGAAGCTCTTTTACTTCCATGAGCTTCAATATCTTCATATGTACAATGTACAATTAGTAATACTTAACTTACAGTGCTGTTGTGCAGATTCAGTAAAAGTGGTTAATTTATGCACAGCACTTGAGAGATATGTATATCTGTATTTGTGAACATATGTTTGAATGTGTGTAAATGCGTATATATGTGCTTTACATGTGTGAGCGTGTATGAGTATGCATGTGGTTGTTAGTGTATAGTGTTTATGAATGCATGTGCAAGTATGTGTGCACAAGACTCTTTGTGGGTGATTGTGCATGTGCATGTTCATGAAAATGTGTGACAGGGTGCATATGAGTTTGTGAGTATGCACATGCATGTGTATTTACATACCCATGTGCTGGGTGTCTTTTTTCACCATAGAAATAATAGGTTGTGAATTATAAATCAATTTGATAGAATGTGCAATATATTAACCTGGCATCTATATTGGAGTTTTTTCTTAACTTTGCTGACTTTTTAATTTTTTTGATAAGAACACTTAGCATGAGATCTATATTCTTAATAAAGTTTAAGGATATGATACAGAATTGTTGACTTTAGTTACAAAGTTGTAGTGTAGATATCCAGAGCTTATTCATCTTGCTTAATTGAAACTTTATATTAATTAATTTGTAGCCCCCATTCCTCCCTCTCCCCATCCCCTGGAAGCCACAATTCCACTCTTTGATTCTATTAATCTGACTGTTTTTGATACCTCATATATGTGGAATCAGGTAGTACTTGTTTTTCTTTGACTGGTTTACTTTCTAAACTCTTTCCCTGACTCCACCTTCATTCCTATCCAGTCAACTCCCACACTATCATCAAAGTTAGCTTTTTAACAAAATTTACCTCTTGCCATAATCTTATAAAACATGGAAAGGAGTTTAGGATTTGGGGGGAAGGAAATGTGAATTAATATATACTTCTCAAAGGCCATATTTATTTTGTTAAATGTTCATTGTCCAATTTTTAACACAGTTCCTGGCATAAGTGGGGTGTGCAAAAGTATCTGTTGAATTGAATAATTAATTAAGAAAAGATATCTCCTTGAAGACACAGCTTATCACTTATAATTTCCTACTAACAAAAAGATAAAACAGTGCTTGATATATTGTAAGTTTTCAAAATATTATTTGAATTAACAACTGTGAAAACATTGGAGATCCACTCTAAAGTGTAAAATAACTGTAGTATTTTAAATGTGTCTCTGCTTTAAGGGCAACTCTTATTTTTAGAACATCAAATCTTTAATATCTAGAATAGAGTTTAGTTATATAAAACAATAGCATGAAAGTGAATTTGAAAATGAATTTGAAAATGAGAGACACATAGTGATGAACACTGTGACTAATGCTTCAAGTTGTACAGAACCTTAGTTGAATTCTAGTGAAATTGTAATAATTTAATTTCCCTCGAATGGGGCTGTTTCAGAATTGTGAATGTTAAAATTCTCTGTGAAAGATGAGGTGGCTTTTGGAAAGATGTTTTATTTTTCCAGTGAGATAACTAGCAGAAAGGACTGTCCTTTTCCTTTGTTGGGATTTGTCATAATAGGTTGAGCTAACCAAAATTGCTGCTGCCATCTTGTTGTCTATATTAGAGTGAAATCAAATCTAAGAATGGCACAATTAAGAGATTTAAAGGGGACTTCCCTTGTGGTCTAGTAGTTAAGACTCTGTGCTTCCACTGTAGGGGCATGGGTTCAGTCCCTGGTTGGGGAACTAAAGATCCTCTGTGGGGCAGGCAAAAAAAGAAGAAAAAAAAAGATACTTAAAGAACCTACATCCTTGAAAATATTGTCAAATTGATGACTAAACCAACCTGGAAGTTACCTTAACCTTGGACTTCCTGAGGAAAACAGTACATTTTCCTTATTTCTGAAAATAATTGAATCTGATTTTTGTCATTTAAAATCCACAAAATCCTAAGAGATTGACAGGTATTTGCATTATTTTTGTGGTGATATTTTCTTATTTTACTTACCTATTGTTGTTCTAATTCAGTACCAAGAATAGTTGTTTCCTAACACAAATGCATACAATGAAATACAATTCAAAATAAGGCTAAGTAAGAATCAGGAGAAATAAAGGTATTATTTACACATTGAACACAAAGTAAAGTGAGTTCACTGAAGGGAACATCACCATCTTTCTTGTAGCTGACAGAGGTCATGTCGTAAATTTGGTTCTGAGATTCCTATCAGTTAAAGTGAAGAGGAAAACCCTATCAGTTCAAAATTTGTATTCCATTAGAAAAAGAGAAAGTAGCTGTACAGAAGAGGAGCATCTGAGTCTTTTTGGTTTTGTTTGTTTTGTTTTGGGCATGGCATATGAATGTAAGACTTCGTAAAGAGAACACTTTAAGATGAAGGGCTCTCTGTCTATAAATCATATCACTTTCCACTCAACACGAGAAAGTAGCTCTAGAGTGAAAAGTGAGAGACCAACAATGTAATTCCATGCTTATCTGTCTGTGATAGAAATCTGTGTTCCAAGTAACCAAAAAAAAAAAAAAACTCAAACTGCTTTAAACAACAAAAAATGTTTGGTACATTTTCTAACCCAATACTTAAAGCAAAAGATAAAGTTTGACTTAGTCTCTTTACCAATATCACCAAAGACCCAGCTTATGTCTCCAGCCTTCTTTTTTATTTCTCACAGACCCAATCCTCTGGGTCCCCATGAGATACCCTCCAGCAGCATCAGGTGTTCTTGGGATCACACAGAAAGACCAACTTGCTTACATCATTGCCACATTGAGGGGGACAGTGCTGCTCTGTCTGAGCAGCTAAGCTGAAGTCCTGAGCATGATTTTCAGTGGTTCAAAATTTGACTCTTTCCTGAACCACAAGGTTTATGATTAAACTGAGTTAAACCAGTTACTAAGTCTATATAGAGGTAAGGTCTCTCCTACCAAATTATGGACAGTTTTCCAAAACGTCACAGTAAATATGCAAGAATGCCAGATAGTATAAACAACAGAAGTCCAAAACAGTCTATGCTTATTTAATTAGATGTATATATATATATATATATATGTTTTCTCCTTGATTCAGAAAGCTGCCTAGACAAGATCCAAACAAAAATAGTATGCACATAAATAAGGTTAAAGGGAAACAAAAGGCATAGAAAAAAAAATAGGTGAAGTAGTTTTACACATTAAGGTCTCATAAGCTGTGTTGTTCTTGCTGTTTTAAGTTTACTTTTAATTTAATTATTTACTTTGGCTGCACTGGGTCTTAGTTGCAGCATGCATGATCTTTAGTTGTTTCATGCAGGGTTCTTAGTTGTGGCATGCAGACTCTTAGATGCAGCATGTGAACTCTTAGTTGCAGCATGCATGCAGGATCTAGTGCCCCGACCAGGGATCAAACCTGTGCCCTATGCATTGGGAGCACAGAGTCTGACCCACTGGACAACAAGGGAAGTCCCTCTGATGTTTTTTTTAAATAAGATAAAGTGAATATTTAATGGATTAATTACATATAGCTCTACTTTTATTTTTAATTCCTCTAAATGAGAAATTTAATTAGAACAATCAATCAATAACAATTTATTATGCACTTCCATTCATAGCATAAACCTTAACATAAACAAATGTATAATACTAAGAGACCTTCAAGATGTCGGAGGAGTGAGTCATGGAGATTGCCTTCCTTCCCACAAATACATCAGAAATACATCCACATGTGGAACAACTCCTACAGAACACCTACAGAACCTCAGAAGACCTCAGACCTCTCAAAAGGCAAGAAACTCCCCACGTACCTGGGTAGGGCAAAAGAAAAAAGAAAAAACAGAGACAAAATAATAGGGACGAGACCTGCACCTCTGTAAGGGAGCTGTGAAGGAGGAAGTGTTTGCACACACTAGGAAGCCCCTTTGCGGGCGGAGACTGCGGGTGGTGGAGGGGGGAGCTTTGGAGTCACGGAGGAGAGTGCAGCAACAGGGGTGCAGAGGGCAAAGCGGAGAGATTCCCGGCCAGAGGATCGGTGCCGACAAGCACTCACCAGCCCGGGAGGCTTCTCTGATCACCCGCCGGGGAGGGCAGGGGCTGGGAGCTGAGACTCGGGTTTCGGAGGTCAGACCCCAGGGAGAAGACTGGGGTTGGCTGCGTGAACACAGCCTGAAGGGGGCTCTTGCACCACAGATAGCCGGGAGCGAGTCCAGGAAAAAGTCTGGACCTGCCGAAGAGGCAAGAGACCATGGTTTCGGGGTGCATAAGAGGGGATTCAGAGCACTGCCTAAATGAGCTCCAGAGATGGGCACAAGCCACGGATAACAGCGCAGACTCCAGAGACGGGCATGAGATGCTAAGGCTGCTGCTGCAACCACCAAGAAATCTGTGTGTGAGCACAGGTCACTATCCACACTTCCCCTCCCGGGAGCCTGTGCAGCCTGCCACTGCGAGGGTCCCGGGATCCAGGGACAACTTCCCCAGGAGAACGCATGGCGCACCTCAGGCTGGTGCAACGTCATGCCAGCCTCTGCCACCGCAGGCTCACCCCGCACTCCATACCCCTCCCTCCCCTCAGCCTGAGTGAGCCAGCGTCCCCGAATCAGCTGCTCCTTTAACCCCCTCCTGTCTGGTGGGAACAGAAGTCCTCAGGCAAACTACAAGCAGAGGCTAGGTTAAATATAAAGCTAAACCCCAGAAGCTGTGCAAACACACAAGAGAAAGGGAAATTTCTCCCACCTGCCTCGGGAGCAGAGGATTAAATTTCCACAGTCAGCTAGATGTATCGTGCATCTGTGGAATACCTGAACAGACAATGAATCACCCCAAAATTGAGGCAATGGATTTGGGAGCAAAGATATATATATATATATATATATATATATATATATATATATATATATATATATATATATATATATATTTTTTTTTTTTTTTTACTTTTTCTCTTTTTGTGAGTGTGTATGTGTATGCTTCTTCGTGTGATTTTGTCTATATAGCTTTGCTTTTACCATTTGTCCTGGGTTCTGTCTGTCCAGTTTTTTGTATTTTTTTAATACAGTTTTTAGCGCTTGTTATCATTGTTGGATTTGTTTTTTGCTTTGGTTGCTCTCTTCTTTCATTCTTTTTTTTTTAATAATCATTTTTTATTTTTAATTATTTTATTTTATTTATTTTTCTTTCTTTTTTCCCTCTTTTCTTCTGAGCTGTGTAGCTGACAGGGTCTTGGTGCTCCAGCTGGGTATCAGGCCACTGCCTCTGAGGTGGGAGAGCTGAGGTCAGGACATGGGTCCACCAGAGACCTCCCAGCTCCAAGTAATATCAAATGGCAAAAGCTCTCCCAGAGATATCCGTCTCAAGGCTAAGTCCCAGCTCTACTCAATGACCAGCAAGCTACAGTGCTGGACACCCTATGCCAAACAACTAGCAAGACAGGAACACAACCCGACCCAGTAGAAGAGAGGCTGCCTAAAATCATAATAAGGTCACACAAACCCCAAAACACACCAACGAACATGGTCATGCCTACCAGAAAGATAAGATCCAGCCTCATCCACCAGAACGTAGGCACTAGTCCCCTCCACCAGGAAACCGACATAAACCATTGAACCAACCTTAGCTACTGGGGGCAAAGACCAAAAACAATGGAAACTACGAACCTGTAGCCTGCAAAAAGGAGACCCCAAATACAGTGAGTTAAGCAAAATGAGAAGACAGAGAAACACACAGAAAATGAAGGAGCAAGGCAAAAATCCACCAGAACAAACAAAAGAAGAAGAAATAGGCAGACTACCTGAAAAGGAATTCAGAGTGACAATAGTAAAGATGACCTAAAATCTTGGATATACAATGGAGAAAATACAAGAAACATTTAACAAGGACTTATAAGAAATAAAGAGCAGACAAACAATGATGAACAACACCATAAATGAAATTTAAAATTCTCTAGAAGTAATCAATAGCACAATAACTGAGGCAGAAGAAAGTATAAGAGACCTGGAAGATAAAATAGTGGAAATAACTGCTGCAAATCAGAATTAAAAAAAAAAAAAAAAAAAGAATGAAAATAATTGAGGACAGTCTCAGGGACTTCTGGAAGAACATTAAACACACCAACAATCGAACTATAGGGGTCCCAGAAGAAGAAGAGGAAAATAAAGGTTCTGAGAAAATATTTGAAGAGATTATAGTTGAAAACTTCCCTAATATGGGAAAGGAAATAGTTAATCAAGTCCAGGGACTGCAGAGAGTCCCATACAGGAGAAATCTACAGAGAAACACACCAAGACACATATTAATCAAGCAATCAAAAATTAAAAACAAAGAAAAATTATTAAAATCAGCAAGGGTAAAACAAAAAATAATATACAAGTGAATCCCCATAAGGATAACAGCTGATCTTTCAGCAGAAACTCTGCAAGCCAGAAGAGAGTGGCAGGACATATTTAAAGTGCTGAAAGGGAAAAACCTACAACCAAGATTACTCTACCCAGCAAGGATCTCATGCAGATTCAACAGAGAAATTAAAACCTTTACAGACAAACAAAAGCTAAGAGAAATTGGCACCACCAAACCAGCTTTAAAATGAATGCTAAACTAACTTTTCTAGGCAGGAAACATAAGAGAAGGAAAAGACATACAATAACAAACCTAAAACAATTAAGAAAATGGTAATAGGAACATACATGTCGATAATTACCTTAAATGTAATTGCATTAAATGCTCCAACCAAAACACTTAGACTGGCTGAATGGATACAAAAACAAGACCCATATATATGTTGTCTACAAGAGACCCACTTCAGACCTAGGAACACATACAGACTGAAAGTGAGGGGATGGAAAAAGATATTCCATGCAAATGGAAACCAAAAGAAAGCTGGAGTAGTAATTCTCGTATCAGACAAAATAGACTTAAAATAAAGAATATTACAAGAGACAAAGAAGGACACTACATAATGATCAAGGGCTCAATACAAGAAGAAGATATAACAATTATAATTATATATGCACCCAACATAGGAGCGCCACAATACATAAGGGAAATGCTAACAGCCATAAAAGGGAAAATCGACAGTAACACAATAAGCGTATGGAACTTTAACACCTCACTTTCACCAATGGACAGATCATCCAAAGTGAAAATGAATAAGAAAACACAAGCTTTAAATGATACATTAAACAGATGGACTTAATTGATATTTATAGGACATTCCATCCAAAAACAACAGAATACATTTTCTTCTCAAGTGCTCATGGAACATTCTCTAGGATAGATCATGTCTTGGGTCACAAATCAAGCCTTGGTAAATTAAGAAAATTGAAATTGTATCAAGTATCTTTTCAGACTACAATGTTATGAGACTAGCTATCAATTACAGGAAAGAATATATAAAACCTACAAACACATGGAGGCTAAACAATACACTACTAAATACCCAAGAGATCACTGAAGAAATCAAAGGGGAAATCAAAAAATACCTAGAGACAAATTATAATGAAAACACGATGATCCAAAACTTATAGGATGCAGTTCAAAGAGGGAAAGCTGTCACGGTTTGCAGATCACATGATACTATACATAGAGAATCCCTAAGATGCTACCAGAAAACTACTAGAGCTAATCAATGAATTTGGTAAAGTAGCATGATACAAAATTAATGCAAAAATTAATGCAGAAATCTCTTACATTCCTATACACTAAATAAGAAAATCTGAAAGAGAAATTAAGAAGACAGTCCCATTTACCATTACAACAAAAATAATAACATACCTAGGAATAAACCTACTTAAGGAGACAAAAGACCTCTATGCAGAAAATTATAAGACACTGATGAAGGAAATTAAAGATGATACAAACAGATGGAGAGTTATACCATTTCCTTGGATTGGAAGATTCAACGTTGTGAAAATGACTATATTACCCAAAGCAATCTACAGATTCAATGCAATCTCTATCAAATTACCAATGGCATTTTTCACATTACTAGAAGAAAAATTTTCACAATTTGTATGGAAACACAAAAGACCCCGAATAGCCAAAGAAATCTTGAGAAAGAAAACCGGAGCTGGAGGAATCAGGCTCCCTGAATTTAGTCTATACTACAAAGTTAAAGTAACCAAGACAGTGTGGTACTGGCACAAAACAAAGAAATATAGATCAATGGAACAGGATAGAAAGCCCAGAAATAAACCCATGCACATATGGTTACCTTATCTTTGATAAAGGAGGCAAGAATATACAATGGAGGAAAGAAAGCCTCTTCAACAAGTGGTGCTGTGAAAACTAGACAGCTACAAGTAAAAGAATGAAATTAGAACACTCCTTAACACCATACACAAAATTAACTCAAAATGGCTTAAAGACCTAAATGTAAGTCCAGATACTATAAAAGTCTTAGAGGAAAACATAGGCAGAACACTCTATGACATAAATCACAGCAAGATCCTTTTTGACACCTCCTAGAGAAATAGAAATAAAGACAAAAATAAACAAATGAGACCTAATGAAAGTTAAAAGCTTTTGCACACAAAAGGAAGCCATATAAAAGACAAAAAACAACCCTCAGAATGGGAGAAAATATTTGCAAATGAAGTAACTGACTAAGATTAATCTCTAAAATTTGCAAGCAGCTCATGCAGGTTAGTATCCAAAAAGCAAACAACACAATCCAAAAACGGGCAGAAGATCTAAACAGACATTTCTCCAAAGAATATATACAGATAGCCAACAAACACATGAAAGATTGCTCAACATTACTATTCATTAGAGAAATGCAAATCAAAACTACAATGAAGTATCACCTCACACCCGTCAGTATGGCCATCATCAAAAAATCTACAGACAATAAATGCTGTAGGGTGTGGAGAAAAGGAACTCTCTTGCACTGTGGTGGGAATGTAAATTGATACAGCCACTATGGAGAACAGTATGGATGTTCTTTAAAAAACTAAAAATAGAACTACCATATGATCCAGCAATCCCACTACTGAGCATATACCCTGAGAAAACCATAATTCAAAAAGAGTCATGTACCACAATATTCACTGTAGCTCTATTTACAATAGCCAGGACATGGAAGCCACCTAAGTGTCCATCAACAGATGAATGGATAAAGATGTGGAACATATATATAATGGAATGTTACTCAGCCATAAAAAGAAACGAAACTGATTTATTTCTAGTAAGGTAGATGGACCTAGAGTCTGTCATACAGAGTGAAGTAAGTCAGAAAGAGAAAAACAAATACCGTATGCTAACACATATATATGGAATCTAAAGAAAAATAAATATATATGGTTATGAAGAACCTAGGAGTGGGACAGAAATTTAAACACATACGTAGAGAATAGACTTGAGGACACGGGGAGGGGGAAGAGTAAGCTGGGAGAAAGTGAGAGAGTGGCATGGACTTATATATACTACTAAATGTAAAATAGATAGCTAGTGGGAAGCAGCCACATAGCACAGGGAGATCAGCTTGGTGATTTGTACCACCTAGAAGAGTGGAATAGGGAGGGTGGGAGGGAGATTCAAGAGGGAGGAAATATGGGGATATAAGTATTGTGTAGCTGATTCACTTTGTTGTAAAGCAGAAACTAACATGCCTTTATAAAGCAATTATACTCCAATAATGATGTTTAAAAATAAGATATAATAAAAATTTGCTCCTATTTTCTCCATAAGATACAACTACAGTTAAGAAAGGAAAAAAGCAATTACTAAAATAATTACTTTGCTTTTGCCTCTTCTATATTCTACATTAAGTCGTGCATGAGAGTGGATGTCTCTGATCATATTGTTATAAAATCATATCAAATTTATTAAATGGTGTAGCAAATTGACACCTGTAGACCATGTCATAGTATTTTTTTTCATTATCTTCAGAAAAAGTTTATGGTAATATTGTATAATTTAATTGAATATTTCCTTTCATTAAACTTTGTGTGGAAATTTTTGAAAGCTCAACATAGTAACAGGTGTACTTTAAAAAAACATGGTTAGTGACAATGAATATTTGATTGTACTTATAACTCAGAGTGATAGTTGCCTGAATAAGGTTTGACCCAATTTCAAGTCATCTGAATCTGGGTAGCCTTAACTTTTTAAAGATTATTTACATTATCTTTGAAAGAACCAAGCAAAGTTCTCAGTGTTCTTTCCTAGTACATTTTTTCAAGCTATTTGATACAGGAGATAGATTTATCAAATTGTATAAAAGCATCACCATAGTTAAATCATGCCAAATTCTAATTCCAATCATGGATGGGAAGCTGGGTTTTTTACTTCAACTTGTTACAGGAAGCAGTATTACAAACTTGGAAGAATTATAAAGACTAAAAATTGTACATGCATTTGTTCTCAAATTCTATCATTTTCTCTTTGATAGAAACTGAGTTAAAAAAATTCTGTGCTATTGTTCACTATAAACCTGCTAAACTATGTACAATTGATGGATCAAGGAAGCTGTAAAGTACATTAAATTTACAATCAGCAAAAACTCAGAGATCTAGTAAAATTACCAATCTGATACAAATTCATAGAAAATTTCCTAAACTTGAGAACTTATTAAAATAGCTCAAGGCTTTAATACAAATTTCAAAAGATAGCTGTGTCACACTAGAGAATGTGGAATGATTTTGCATTCCTTGTCATATTTTCTATTTAGGGATTTTCTTAATTTGTGTATAGTATGATGTTTATTTCTGTATGCAAATTCTTCATCCTGAACAGGAATGAGAAGTGAATCCAAGTATCATTTTGTTGACGGGGTGGTCAATCTTTTAAACATGTACACATTTAGAACTCTCCCTTCAGGGGTCAGTTATCTCAGTATACATATAAACACATTTTTTAAAAAAAAATCACTTTTACCCTTTAGTCAGTGAAAAATGCCCTGCCTCTTAATCAAACTCAAGTCACTCGGAGAATGTCTGGTATACAAAATTAATATCGAAGAACAGAAGACTTCTTAGCTAAAATAATTAGGGAAGTTAAAGAAAGGAATCATACACAACAATATAAACTTTCCTCAAGCATTTGATTTTATTTATTTTAATTTAAAATTTGAATGTATGCTATTTTGCTAACTAATCCTGATGTTCAGACTTAAACATAAAATGTTATTTTTTATGTATATCTACTGAGTGCTACAGTTATTTTTATTTATTTATGTATCTTTTTACCATGTTTATTGGAGTATAATGCTTTACAATGGCATGTTCATTTCTGCTTTATTTTAAAAGTTAACGTCTTTTCTAGTACAGAGACCTTTATTTGTCTAAAGGAATCCTTTTTTAAATATGAATTCAACTGATTGGGGTTCAAACACTCCTCACCAGTAACACGTTTTATATAGATCCATAATTTTCCATTTTTAAAAAGTAGCCTGAAAACTGTGCCAGTGTCCCAGTTATCTGAAGGCAAGATTCCTTCAAAAGTTTACAACTTATTTGCTTATCTACATTTTTATTGCCTATTCCTTTTTTTAAAACTTTAAGATTTTAATCTACCTGCATTCTTTTAGTCTTTCTTGTCTATTAAACTTAGTTTCCATAGGGAAAATAACATTCATGTTCATATTTCGTTTGATGATGTGGTATTTGGCTAAATTATGTAATTAAAATATCAATTGAGGGGAATTCACTGTCAGTTCAGTGGTTAGGACTCCTTGCTTTCACTGCCAAGGGCTTGGCTTCAATTCCTGGTCCCACAAGCCACACATCGCGGCCAAAAAAAAAAAAAAAAAAATCAATTGAAACTGACATAGTGAAGTTTGGGGAAAAACGCAAAATTATCTTGGTAAGTCTAAAATGCAAATACCAGGAGAAGTACCAGGCCTAATAGAGTGAGTGCCAAGTATGAGAGGTGGTAGTGTGAAGAGAGAACAGAGCACCTGTCTATACTGGTACTAGCTTATATGCAGGCTCCTTATAGAATCTATTGCTGTACGTTTGTCAATCTTAAAAATGTGTCTGCCCCTCATATACACTAATTTCATATTCTATCCCACACAATATTGCTCTTCTTAATAGTATTGTGCTACTATCAAATAACTTTATTTCACAGATATTGGTTTTGAGGCCACATAATAGTTCCCAAAAAAAAGAGAGAGTGGAAATGGAATTTCAGTCTGGTCTCGGATTATTCTGAATAGACAGAAACAGGTATAACAGAATCTGTGTGCCTGTTGAGACAAAGATCAAGACATTTCAAAAGTATAAGGAAATATTGACCATGTTTAGAAAACTGCAAAGAAAACTGTGACATATAGAAAATATTTGATAGGTATATATGTCCATGAATATTCTTATCAATCTTTCTAGTCTAGGCTTATGTAGAACACACTTCAAGGAGTAGAACCATTCAGGAAAAAAAAAAGTTATTTATACAAAGCTATTTTTCTTTTCTTATTATTCAAAATGGACACAGCTTTACTAAGACAGTAAGGGAGGATATGTTTTTGAGTTTATATCACCCAGTATTATGTTATTGGATTCTACCCCATAATGTTATACAATGGTGTTTTAACAACTACGATAACTTCAATCTTGTTGACATTCAAATATTTATTTTATTCTCATCTAAGTGATGATACAGTTGATTCCATCCAAGAATCAACATTTTTTTTTCTTTTTTTCTTACTGATATATCTTCTACTTTCACCTGTCACTTTCCTTTCATCTGAGCTCTGCTGTGAAAGGCACTTTAGCGAACAATAGGGCACAGCTGGATAGTGTGTTGACTCTGGAACCAAATAGCCTGGGGCGAATCCTGCCTCTGCCACATGGCTGTGATGTAACTTTTGGCCAGGCAGTTAAATTCTCTACACCTAAATTCTCATCTGCAGATTGAGATGGTAATACTGCTTACTTCCACAGATTGTTGAGAAGTTTAAATGAGTTAACATATATTAAACCCTTAAAGTACTACTTGCACCAATAAATGCTACAAGTGTTGGTTACCATTATTATCCATTTTTATTTTATTTAAATACTTGAATAATTATCTGATTTACTATATATAGCTATTACACTGTGATAAATTGTAATAGAATTATATGAAATATTTATGTTTATGTATGCACAAAACATTATTTTTTTCCAAAAATTCAAATTTTTCAATTGTCAATACACAAACACTTATGTGTTTCACTACAAATACAATCCAGAGAAGACAGCAACCTACAACTTCAGGCAGAACTATTTTCTCAACCTCAAAAATGTAAATAATTTTGATTATCTGTAATATTGATTTTTCAGAAGTTATTTAACTCCCAGTGATAATGTTTATATCCCTGATCCCTAATTCAGCAGACACAAAGAAACCAAAATGCAGAAAATACTAGAAAGAAGAAATGTTAAATTCCTGTAGGTTTAACCCTATGTTTTCTATATCCAAAAGAGTAAAGGGAGACTCCACAAAGTCTACCTTTAGAAGTGACTTAATGAGCCCTTTTCTCATTAGAATGTTAAATGATGCAAAACTTGAAGGAATTTATATACATTCTATGAAGTCGCTAGATTCCCAGACAGACACAGGTGCTAAATAGTTATTAATGACTGTCACGATTTGATTAAACATTTTTTGAGAGGAGCTGTCATACTCTGGTATAAAATAACCCCTCAGGAAAAGTACAGATGGCTGTGTCATTTAAAACAGAGCAAAATGGCTAAATACACTTAAAAAGAAGCATCTTAAAGACAGAAAGAAAAAGGAGATAAAATGAGTTTAAAGAGAACTGTTAGAAAGGATACAAGATTATAATTTTTACAATTGTCTTTTCCTGGCTTGTCCATGTTCTTTCTCAAGAGCTTGGGAAAGTCATTTAATGAACTCAAGTGCCTTATTTATAAAAGAGATTGAAGAGTATAGCTACCCCTTCAGTTTTTATGAAAAGCAAACAAAATAAGAGCATTTTATAAAATGTTATATAATTTCCTTTGTACTCATGAATTCAATTTTATTTATCAATTGGCATATAATATTATACATGAACATTCTCAATACACTTAAAAATTAATCAGAATACCTTCTTCACATATTAATGCTAATCTTTGCGAGTAATGGTGACCATCTGTGGATGAAATACTATTTCACATAATGAAAAAGTATTTGATAATAGGCATATCCACCAACCAAGCAGTCCTGAGAAATTTTAACATTTTAAAGAGATTCCAGATGTTCAACCCAGTATTTACACTAGGCGATCATGCTGATTCCACCATAAGCACTCCCATTAATTCTTGAAAACTAATAGGTTTTAAAAATCCTTATATATCATTAAATTTGAAAAAGGTTAGTTACTGATTTTCAGCAAAATTCATCAGAGACCTCTCATCTTCATAAGACGATTGATAAAATTTAAACATTACTCAGCTATGCTTTATAAGCTTGAGAAGCTGCAAATATATATGTTTACATTTATAATTAATATATCTCACTTGAGCCTTTTAAAAACTTTGCTCTGGTGCACAGTTTTCCAGCTCATCTTCCCAGTCCTTAGTTTTGTAACTATTATTCTTTTCCTACTTCTCCTTTTCTTTTTCTCCCTCTATCATTATTATCCTCATAACTTTTCCTGAGGCAAAGGAAATTTTGTGGCCTGAATCTTATACTATTTTGAGGGACTCTTTAAGAAAAATCATACAAATTTGTAAACATAAGAGTGCCTTAGAAGTGACCTTCATAAGTGAGGAGTTCTGAAGCATATGCTTCCTTAGTTTCACCATAAATTCACCCTTGTCTATTATTACTTACCACCATTCACCAATATTCTCCAATATCTTGTTATTTGCCAAACACTGTGCTAAATGCTCTAATCATATTATTTCATTTGATACTCACGAGAACTCTGTTAGAGACAATTATCATTTCATTAATCCCTTTGAATACATTCAGAATCCTTCCTACCTCCACCGAGTCCACCAGCCTGGCCCACATCACCTGGAATTACTAACATATCTGTCTAATTGGTCTTCCTAGTTTTATCCATGGTCCTCTTCAGTCTATCTTCAATAGCCAGAGAGCATGTTTGAAATCAGATGTTACCAATCCTCTGATCAGAATGTTCCGGTAGTTTATTTTTCTTCCAAAGAAACAAGTTATTGCAATAGCAAACCACATTCCCAGTATCACGTGGTCTCTTAATCTCATCCCAAACACATCACCTGCTACCCTCCTTGCAGACCTGCTCCAGACACACTGGTTACCATTCTTGCTGCTACTCAAATCAGGGTCTAGGCACATTTCCACATTAGAGACTCCACAACTCTTGACCCTGCTGCCTGAGTAGGTTTTGATGGGAATGTACATTCTAATCAAATAATTAATATACAGAGTTCTGTGACTTCAATCTTTTTTAATCTGTTTTAAAGAACTCTGTTATTGCCATTATGGTTCCTTTATCTGTGAATATTAATTTTAAACACCATAATATTGCCTCAAACATAATGAAAAATGAAAAATAATGGCAATGGAAAGTCATGTCTCAAGTGATTTCACTTTGTCTCTTAGGAGGACATCACATCTGCTGCCTTGGTTAACTGCATACACTGATTATTAATAGTGATACAAAAAATAAAAGTAAATTCAGAGAAAAAATACTGTAACAAATCGCTATTGTCTAGCTAATAAGAAAAAGGAAAAATTATATTTTATTTTAAGCCCTGTGAACTATTACACTTTTGCTGTTAAGATACTTTATTTTTTCTTCCATGATACTGTCTTATTTCCATGAGCCGATGTAATTAAAAATGAAAGCAGACTTAGTTAAGATGATACATATACAAATTCTGACAGTTCAAGGTTTACAATGCATGTTTTGGAAATATTTGACACTATGGAGGTTTCCATAAAGAGTAAATTCAAGAACTTAAAAAAAAAAACCTCACCATTATTATATCATAAGGCAAATAGCTGAAATTCATTAGCAATAGGAAGTGTTGTGGGAAATATAATTAAAAACAAAATCTCCTCCCAAAGGAGAATTCCTTTCCACAAATGTACAAGAAAAATGAAACAGTTTTATTACTGAATAAGCGCTGAACTAGAAGGTGATGAGCTTTGCAGGCAATCCGCTAAGAAATTGCAAAGGCAGAGAAAAATCTCACCCTTTTCATAGCCAACCAGATACAACCCACTACAGACATGCTGTCGACAAAAACAGTGACTAACTCTCAAGTGGAGGAGGTGGTGGCACTGTTTGTGACACAGAGCTTATTCTAAGCTCACTTCGTATTTAGAGTGACCACCTGTGCTAGCCAATTGGCTTTATTTAAAAGAAAAAAAAGTATTTCTCAAGTCTGAGCCAGGCACCTGCGGAAGTTAGGCTCCTAACCTCCCACAGAAACAAGGAGATGGGAGCTCTATCTTCCTTACATTTCAAAGAGATGGTTCCCATTTTCTTGAGAAAGACATTCCTGAGCTATAAGTGGGCAATAGCATTATTCAGCTTTGGGAATGATTTACATGCATTTTCAAGAAGCCTGGAAATAATTTACAATTACAGGTTTTCTAATGTAAATGCTCAAGGAAAAGGGAATGGGGCAAATATCTTCCTTTATTTTAATGGGGATAATTTTTTTTTTTTCAATTTGTATTTACCCTTATAGAAGCACGGTAAAAAATCCTTGTTGATTTCACAGTTTAAAATTCAATTAATGAAAGTAGTTTTAAGTTTTATGATGCTAGAATTAGGCATGTAAATAGGATAGATTAACAATTTTCTCCTAGTGTTAAGATCCATGATTTACATTTTGTTTCTAGCACTATGTCTCTTGTCCCCATATGCCTCTCTGTCTCTCTCTCCTCCTTTCTAAAATTAAAAGATAATACTTGCTGAATGAATCTTAATGATAACTCATATATATCAAAAATGTTTCCTCTCCACCATCACGTGGTCAAAGCCTTCATCTTCACATGTGTTGATCTTTTAAAATCGTGCTTAGCAAAACCACAAAGAACATTTTGAGTAATAAAAGTAGTACACAATTATTGTAGAAAATTTAGGAAAATCAGGCATATATAAGGAAGGCAATAACATTTACCTGAAATTTCATTCTACAAAGATAAACACATTAAAATGTTGGTTAATTTACTTAAGATATAAATATATCTGTACCTATAATATATGTATTATTTTATACACTATATATTAGTATATATATACTAAAGTATATGTTACTTATAGGCTTATATATATTCATATGGTTATATAAATACCCATAGTTGCAAATATATAGTTATAATTATTACTATAGACATTGATAAAGATTGTGTTTATAAATATAGATATATAGGTACAGATACATATTTGCATATACATATACTCATATGTGTTTATATTTTGTGAAAGATATGTAAATCTATATTTGTAACAATTTGAATCATACTGCACATATTTTTGATATTGTATTTTTAAATTAACTGTTAAGCTTTTGTATCAACCTAAGCTAAAATGATTAATTCTGCCCCTCTCACATTAAAGTATTGTTAACAAAATTTCACTATGTACAATATGTATAGGTCAACTTATGCAGAAATGAAATTAGTTTGGTCTTTCATTTTTTATACAGGATTATGGTAATGGGTTTCCATTTATTTATGACTACTTTGCAATAATTTTTGTATTAAAAACCTGTATACGGATTACTAGAAATATCCAGTAATTATGTTAAATTCAAAACACTTTAGGAACCTCCCTGGCAGCCCAGTGGTTAAGACTCTGTGCTTCCACTGCAGGGGGCACGGGTTGGATCCCTGGCCAGGGAACTAAGATCCCACATGCCGTGCAGTGTGGCCAAAAAAACAAAGAAACCAAAAAAAAAAAAAAAAACACTTTAACTTAATTCATTTGCTTAAGTCTGGTCATATCTCCCAATAGCCATAGATTCTAAAAATAATGTATAAGTTTGACTTTGAAACAGATTATAATTCATACATTATAATTAGTTATGTACATTTGATTATCCTTCCATTATCCTAACGGTAGAGAAACATATAAAAGTGCTTTGAAAATCTCAATGATGTTACTCTAAATCATCCCTGTTTAAACAAATTATAATTTCTGGTATTTCATTAAAATACTGCTAATGCTTTCAAAATTACAGTAAAATAAGTGACTCATAATATTTAATTATTTATTGAGTTTTAGAATGTATGGACTATTTTTATGTATGATGTCTCACCTTTTTTTTTAAGACTTTTTTTTTTTGGAGCACATTTAAGACACAGCAAAATTAAGCTGCAGGTAGAGAGATTTCCCATATGTCCTTTGCCCCCACAAATGCATAACCTCCCCCATTATCAACATCCTCTGTCAAAGTGGTACATGTGTTACAGTCGATGAGCCTACACTGACACATCATAATCACCCGAAGTCCATAATTTACATTACAGCTTACTGTTGGTGTTGTACATTCTATGGGTTTGGACAAACATGTAATCACATGGATCCACCATTACATTATCATACAGAGTAGTTTCACTACCTAAAAATCTTCTGTGCTCTGCTTATTCATTTCTGCTATCCCTGCCTCAACACCTGACAAACATTTATCTTTTTACTGTCGCCATAGTTTTCCTGTCCCCAAATATTATATAGTCGAAATTACACAGAATGTACCCTTTTCAGATTGGCTTCTTTCACTTAGTTATATGCATTTAAGTTTATTCCATCTCATTTGGCTTGATAAAAAACTTGATAGCTCATAATTTCATAGCACATTTCTTTTAGGTGCTGAATAATATTTCATTGTCTAGATGTACCATTCACCTACTGAAGGGAATCTTAGTTGTTTCCAGGTTTTGGAAATTATGAATACATCATCCATAAATCCGTGTATGGGTTCTTCAGCAGACATACGTTTTCAACTCTTTTGGGTAGATACCAGGAGCACTATTGCTGGATCATCTGGCAAAAGCATGTTAGTTTTACAAGAAACTTCTAAATGCCTCTAAATTAGCCATACCATTTTTCATTTCCACTAGCAATGAATGAGAGCTCCTTTTCCTTCATATTTTTGTCAGTATTTTGTGTTATCAGTGTTCTGGACTTTTGTCATTCTAACAGGTATACAGTTATATTTCATTATTATATTACTTTGCATTTTCCAATGACCTAGATGTAGAATATTTTTTCATATGCTTATTTGCCATCTGTATTTCTTCTTTGGTGAGGAGTCTATAAAGCTCTTTGGCCCATTTTTCAGTTGGATTGTTTGATTTCTTATTGTTGAGTTTTAAGTATTCTTTGTATATTTTGGATAACAAATATCAGATGTGTCTTTTGCAGATATTTTCTCCCTGTCTGTGGCTTGTCCTCTCATTCTCTTAACATTTTCTTGACGTTTTCTCAGAGTACATGTGTTTAATTTTAATGAAGCTCAGCTTATCAATTATTTCTTTCATGAATTATGCCTTTGGTGGTATATTTAAAAATTATGACCATAATTCAAGTTAGCTTATCACTACTTAGCTCATTATCTCCTATGAGTATTATAGTTTTGTGCTTTACATATAGATTCCCTCACTTAAAAAAAAATACAGTGATTCTTATTCCTACCATATTTTCACTCTAAGTACATGTAAAGTTTCATTCTTGACACACTCAATGACATAGATTTGCTGAAAGTGTTGTCTTTAATTTTTCAAAGCATTCAGAGTGTGGTGTTTAGGCACAGGGACCCTGACATCAAACTACCTTGATTCAAATCCCAGCTGGTCTGATAACAATAAGTGTGATCTTCAGCAAGTCACTCTCTCCCTCTAAATTGCTGATAATAGCATTACCTACCTTGTGGGACTGAGAGGATAGATGGGTTAATATTACCTATTAAAATGGTCTCATTTTACCAAAGGTGAACTTGAATATGGTAATATAAACATATATTCTGAAATATCATTAAATGACCTTAGGAATCATTTTATTTTTTAGAAAATACTTTTGAAATATTTTTATACTTACAAAAGAAAACAGAAAATTGGTTAACTCACCTAGCATAAACTAAAGAAGTGAATGTATGCTAGTTTGAAATAAGATAAATATAAAATTTATGTTTGCTCTTACATAAATTATATTCAAAATGTCATAGGCAGATTTTTAGAAACAATCTTAGATCCTGCTGAGAGGTTGGCTTTCTGTTTTCTATAATTAGGCTGAAGCACTGTATTTTAATGAATAAAAGATAAAATGATGACTATGATGACTCATAATCCCACTTACCAACTGGACAGTTATCCTCTAGGATATTCTAACTATATAACTAAAGTCAAATCATTAATATTAAGATGATAACTACAATGCTTCTGGTAATGATAAAATAAGTTAGTTTAAAATAAGCTCAAGGGAAAAAAAAAAAAAAGTCAAGGGAGCTTCAAGATGGCAGAAGAATAAGAGGCAGAGATTACCTTTCTCCCCACAAATACATCAGAAATACATCTACACGTGGAACAACTCCTACAGAACACTTACTGAACACTGGCACAAGACCTCAGACCTCCCTAAAGGCAAGAAACTCTCCACGTACCTGGGTAGGGTAAAAGAAAAAAGAAAAACAGAGACAAAATAATAGGGACGGGACCTGCACCAGTGGGAGGGAGCCGTGAAGGAGGAAAGGTTTCCACACACTAGGAAGCCCCTTCGTGGGTGGAGACTGCGGGTGAGTCGGGGGGGAAGCTTTGGAGCCATGGAGGAGAGCGCAGAAACAGGGGTGCAGAGGGCAAAGTGGTGACATTCCTACACAGAGGATCGGTGCTGACCGGCACTCACCAGCCCGAGAGGCTTGTCTGCTCAAAGGCCGGGGTGGGTCGGGCTGGGAGCTGAGGCTTGGGCTTCAGTCGGAGGGCAGGGAATGGACTGGGGTTCGCTGCGTGAACACAGCCTGAAGGGGTTAGTGTGCCACAGCTAGCTGGGAGGGAATCCGGGAAAAATTCTGGAGCTGCCGAAGAGACAAGAGATTTTTTCTTGCCTCTTTGTTTCCTGGTAAGCGAGGAGAGGGGATTAAGTGTGCCACTTAAAGGAGTTCCAGAGACGGGCGCGAACCACGGCTATCAGCGTGGACACCAGAGCTAGACATAAGACGCTAAGGCTACTGCTGCCGCCAAAAAGAAGCCTGTGTGCGAGCACAGGTCACTATCCACACCTCCCCTCCCAGGAGCCTGTGCTGCCCACCACTGCCAGGGTCCCGTGATCCAGGGACAACTTCCCTGGGATAATGCACGGCGCGCCTCAGGCTGGTGCAATGTCACGCCGGCCTCTGCCACCGCAGCCTCACCCTGCATCCGTACCCCTCCCTCCCCCTGGCCTGAGTGAGCCAGAGCCCCCGAATCAGTGGCTCCTTCAACCCCATCCTGTCTGAGCGAAGAACAGACGCCCTCAGGCAACCTACACGCAGAGGCGGGGCCAAATCCAAAGCTGAACCCTGGGAGCTGTTTAAACAAAGAAGAGAAAGGGAAATCTCTCCCAGAAGCCTTAGGAGCAGTGGATTAGATCTCCACAATAAACTTGATGTACCCTGAATCTGTGCAATACCTGAATAGACAAGAAATCATCCCAAATTGAGGAGTTGGACTTTGGGAGCAATAATATATATATATATATATATATATATATATATATATATATATATATATATCCCTATTTCTTTTTGTGAGTGTGTATGTGTATGCTTCTGTGTGTGATTTTGTCTGTATAGCTTTGATTTTACCATTTGTCCTAGGGTTCTGTCTGTCCCTTTTCTTTTTTTTTTTAACTTAAAATTTTTTTTTCATAATAATAATTTTTATTTTAATAACTTTATTTTATTTTACTTTTTTATTTTATTTTATTTTACCTTCTTCTTTCTTTCTTTCTTTCTTTCTTTCTTTCTTTCTTTCTTTCTTTTCTCCCTTTTATTCTGAGCCGTGTGGAGAACAGGCTCTTGGTGCTCCAGCCAGGCATCAGGGCTGTGCCACTGAGGTGGGAGAGACAAGTTCATGACAATGGTCCACAAGAGACCTTCTAGCTCCACATAATATCAAATGGTGAAAATCTCTCAGAGCTCTCCATCTCAACACCAAGAACCACCTCCACTCAAGGACCAGCAAGCTACAGTGCAGGACACCCTATGCCAAACAACTAGTACGACAGGAACACAACCCCATTCATTAGCACAGAGGCTGACTAAAGTCATAATAAGGCCACAGACACCCCAAAATATACCACCAGACATGGACCTGCCCATCAGAAAGATAATATCCAGCCTCATCCACCAGAACACAGGCACTAGTACCTCCAGCACGAAGGCTACACAACCCACTGAACCAACCTTAGCCACTGGGGACAGACACCAAAAACAATGGAAACTACTAACCTGCAGCCTGAGAAAAGGAGACCACAAACACAGTAAGTTAAGCAAAATGAGAAGACAGAGAAACACACAGCAGATGAAAGAGCAAGGCAAAAAATCACCAGGCTTAACAAATGAAGAGGAAATAGGCAGTCTACCTGAAAATGAATTCAGAATAATGATAGTAAAGATGATCCAAAATTTTTGAAATAGAATGAAGAAGATACAAGAAACATTTAACAAGGACCTAGAAGAACTAAAGAGCAGACAAACAGTGATGAACAACAAAATAAATGAAATTTAAAATTTTCTAGAAAGGATCAATAGTGGAATAAGTGAGGCAGAAGAAAAGATAAATGACCTGGAAGATAAAATAGTGGAAATTACTACTGCAGAGGAGAATAAAGAAAAAAATAATGCAAAGAACTGAGGACAGTCTCAGAGACCACTGGGACAACATTAAATGCACCAATATTCAAATTATAGGGGTCCCAGAAGAAGAACAGAAAAAGAAAGAGACTGAGAAAATATTTGAAGAGATTAGAGTTGAAACTTCCTTAATATGGGAAAGGAAATAGTTAATCAAGTCCCAGAAGCAAAGAGAGTCCCATACAGGATAAATCCAAGGAGAAACATGCCAAGACACATATTAATCAAACTATCAAAAATTAAACCCAGGGAGGATCTCATTCAGATTTGACAGAGAAAGTAAGTTTTACAGACAAGCAAAAAGTAAGAGAATTCAGCACCACCAAACCAACTTTACAACAAAGGCTAAAGAAACTACTCTAGGCAGGAAACACAAAAGAAGGAAAAGACCTTCAATAATAAATCCAAAACAATTAAGAAAGTGGGAATAGGAACATACATATTGATAATTACCTTAAATGTAAATGGATTAAATGCTCCAACCAAAAGACATAGACTGACTGAATGGATACAAAAACATGACCCATATATATGTTGTCTAGAAGAGAGCCACTTCAGACCTAGGGACACATACAGACTGAAAGTGAGGGGATGGAAAACGATATTCTTTGCAAATGGAAACCAAAAGAAAGCTGGAGTAGCAACTCTCATATCAGACAAAATAGACTTTAAAACAAAGACTATTACAAGAGACAAAGAAGGACGATACATAATAATCAATGGATTGATCCAAGAAGAAGATATAACAATTGTAAATATTTATGCACCCAACATAGGAGCACCTCAATACATAAGGTAAACATTAACAGCCATAAAAGGGGAAATTGACAGTAGCACAATTATAGCAGGGGACTTTAACACCCAACTTTCACCAATGGACAGATCATCCAAAATGAAAATAAATAAGGAAACACAAGCTTTAAATGACACATTAAACAAGATGGATTTAACTGATATTTATAGGACATTCCATCCAAAAACAACATAATACACATTCTTCTCAAATGCTTGTGGAACATTTTCCAGGATACATCATATCTTGGGTCACAAATCAAGTGTTGGTAAATTTAAGAAAAAATGAAATCATATCAAGTACCTTTTCCTACCACAATGCTATGAGACTAGATATCAATTACAGGAGAAAATCTGTAAGAAATGCAAACACATGGAGCCTAAAGAACACATTACTTAATAACCAAGAGATCACTGAAGAAATCAAAAAGGAAATCAAAAAATACTTAGAAAAAAATGACAATGAAAACACAAAGGCCCAAAACCTATGGGATGCAGCAAAAGCAGTTCTAAGAGGGAAGTTTATAGCAACACAATCCTACCTCAAGAAACAAGAAACATCTTAAATAAACAACCAAACCTTACACCTAAAGCAATTAGAGAAAGAAGAACAAAGAAACCCCAAAGTTAGCAGAAGGAAAGAAATCATAAACATAAGATAAGAAATAAATGAAAAACAAATGAAGGAAACGAAAGCAAAGATCAATAAAACTAAAAGCTGGTTCTTTGAGAAGATAAAATTGATAAACCATTAGCCAGACTTAACAAGGAAAAAAGACTCAAATCAATAGAATTAGAAATGAAAAAGGAGAAGTAACAACTGACACTGCAGAAATACAAAGGATCATGAGAGATTACTACAAGCAAATATATGACAATAAAATGGACAACCTGGAAGAAATGGACAAATTCTTAGAAATGCACAACGTTTCAAGACTAAACCAGGAAGAAATAGAAAATATGAAAGACCAATCACAAGCACTGAAATTGAAACTGTGATTTAAAATCTTCCAAGAAACAAAAGCCCTGGACCAGATGATTTCACAGGTGAATTCTGCCAAACATTTAGAGAAGAGGTAACACCTATCCTTCTCAAACTCTTGCAAAATATAGCATAGGGAGGAACACACCAAAACTCATTCTGTGAGACCACAATCACCTTGATACCAAACCCAGACAAAGATGTCACAAAGAAAGAAAACTACAGGCCAATATCACTGATGAACATAGATGCAAAAATCCTCAGCAAAATACTAGCAAACAGAATCCAACAGCACATTAAAATGATCATACACCATGATCAAGTGGTATTTATCCCAGGAATGCAAGGCTTCTTCAATATACACAAATCAATCAATGTGATACACATATTAAATTGAAGGAGAAAATACCTATGGTCATCCCAAAAGGTACAGAGAAAGCTTTCAAAAAAATTCAACACCCATTTATGATAAAAACCCTCTAGAAAGTAGGCATAGAAGGAACTTTCCTCAACATATTAAAGGCCATATATGACAAACCCACATCCAACATCATCTTCAATGGTGAAAAACTTAAAGCATTTTCACTAAGATCAGGAGCAAAACAAGGTTACCCACTCTCACCACTCTTTTTTTTTTTTTTTTTCACCACTCTTATTCAAGATAGTTATGGAAGTTTTTTTTTTTTTTATTTTTTTTTTTTAACATCTTTATTGGGGTATAATTGCTTTACAATGGTGTGTTAGTTTCTGATTTATAACAAAGTGAATCAGCTATACATATACATATGCTCCCATGTGTCTTCCCTCCTGCATCTCCCTCCCTCCCACTCTCCCCCTCCCACCCCTCCAGGCTGTCCCAAAGCCCCGAGCTAATATCCCTGTGCCTTGCGGCTGCTTCCCCCCAGCTATCCACCCCACCACGTTTGTTAGTGTGTATATGTCCATGACTCTCTCTCGCCCTGTCAAAACTCACCCTTCCCCCTCCCCATATCCCCAAGTCCGCTCTCCAGTAGGTCTGCGCCTCCATTCCTGTCTTATCCCTAGGTTCTTCATGACATTTTTTCCCCTCAAATTCCATATATATGTGTTAGCATACGGTATCTGTCTTTGTCTTTCTGACTTACTTCACTCTGTATGACAGACTCTAGGTCTATCCATCTCATTACAAATATCTCAATTTCATTTCTTTTTAAGGCTGAGTAATATTCCATTGTGTATATGTACCACATCTTCTTTATCCATTCGTCCGATGATGGGCGCTTAGGTTCTTTCCATCTCCGGGCTATTGTAAATAGAGCTGCAATGAACATTTTGGTACATGACTCCTTTTGAATTTTGGTTTTCTCAGGGTATATGCCCAGTAGTGGGATTGCTGGGTCATATGGTAATTCTATTTGTAGTTTTTTAAGGAACCTCCATACTGTTCTCCATAGTGGCTGAACCAATTCACATTCCCACCAGCAGTGCAAGAGTGTCCCCTTTTCTCCACACCCTCTCCAGCATTTATTGTTTATAGATTTTTTGATGATGGCCATTCTGACTGGTGTGAGATGATATCTCATTGTAGTTTTGATTTGCATTTCTCTAATGATTAATGAGGTTGAGCATTCTTTCATGTGTTTGTTGGCATTCTGTATATCTTCTTTGGAGAAATGTCTGTTTAGGTCTTCTGCCCATTTTTGGATGGGGTTGTTTGTTTTTTTGTTATTGAGCTGCATGAGCTGCTTGTAAATTTTGGAGATTAATCCTTTGTCAGTTGCTTCATTTGCAAATGTTTTCTCCCATCCTGAGGGTTGTCTTTTGGTCTTGATTATGGTTTCCTTTGCTGTGCAAAAGCTTTGAAGTTTCATTAGGTCCCATTTGTTTATTTTTGTTTTTATTTCCATTACTCTAGGAGGTGGGTCAGAAAGGATCTTGCTGTGATTTATGTCATAGAGTGTTCTTCCTATGTTTTCCTCTAAGAGTTTGATAGTTTCTGGCCTTACATTTAGGTCTTTAATCCATTTTGAGCTTATTTTTGTGTATGGTGTTAGGGAGTGATCTAATCTCATACTTTTACATGTACCTGTCCAGATTTCCCAGCACCATTTATTGAAGAGGCTGTCCTTTCTCCACTGTACATTCCTGCCTCCTTTATCAAAGATAAGGTGTCCATATGTGCATGGGTTTATCTCTGGGCTTTCTATCCTGTTCCACTGATCTATCTTTCTGTTTTTGTGCCAGTACCATACTGTCTTGATTACTGTTGCTTTGTAGTATAGTCTGAAGTCAGGGAGCCTGATTCCTCCAGCTCCTTTTTTCGTTCTCAAAATTGCTTTGGCTATTCGGGGTCTTTTGTGTTTCCATACAAATTGCGAAATTTTTTGTTCTAGTTCTGTGAAAAATGCCAGTGGTAGTTTCATAGGGATTGCATTGAATCTGTAGATTGCTTTGGGTAGTAGAGTCATTTTCACAATGTTGATTCTTCCCATCCAAGAACATGGTATATCTCTCCATCTATTTGTATCATCTTTAATTTCTTTCATCAGTGTCTTATAATTTTCTGCATACAGGTCTTTCGTATCCTTAGGTAGGTTTATTCCTAGATATTTTATTCGTTTTGTTGCAATGGTAAATGGGAGTGTTTTCTTGATTTCACTTTCAGATTTTTCATCATTAGTATATAGGAATGCCAGAGATTTCTGTGCATTAATTTTGTATCCTGCTACTTTACCAAATTCATTGATTAGCTCTAGTAGTTTTCTGGTAGCATCTTTAGGATTCTCTATGTATAGTATCATGTCATCTGCAAACAGTGACAGCTTTACTTCTTCTTTTCCGATGTGGATTCCTTTTATTTCCTTTTCTTCTCTGATTGCTGTGGCTAAAACTTCCAAAACTATGTTGAATAAGAGTGGTGAGAGTGGGCAACCTTGTCTTGTTCCTGATCTTAGTGGAAATGCTTTCAGTTTTTCACCATTGAGGATGATGTTTGCTGTGGGCTTGTCTTATATGGCCTTTATTATGTTGAGGAAAGTTCCCTCTATGCCCACTTTCTGGAGGGTTTTTATCATAAATGGGTGTTGAATTTTGTCAAAAGCTTTCTCTGCATCTATTGAGATGATCATATGGTTTTTCTCCTTCAATTTGTTAATATGGTTTATCACATTGATAGATTTGCGTATATTGAAGAATCCTTGCATTCCTGGAATAAACCCCACTTGATCATGGTGTATGATCCTTTTAATGTGCTGTTGGATTCTGTTTGCTAGTATTTTGTTGAGGATTTTTGCATCTATGTTCATCAGTGATATTGGCCTGTAGTTTTCTTTCTTTGTGACATCCTTGTCTGGTTTTGGTATCAAGGTGATGGTGGCCTCGTAGAAGGAATTTGGGAGTGTTCCTCCCTCTGCTATATTTTGGAAGAGTTCGAGAAGGATAGGTGTTAGCTCTTCTCTAAACGTTTGATAGAATTCACCTGTGAAGCCATCTGGTCCTGGGCTTTTGTTTGTTGGAAGATTTTTAATCACACTTTCAATTTCAGTGCTTGTGATTGGTCTGTTCATATTTTCTATTTCTTCCTGATTCAGTCTTGGCAGGTTGTGCATTTCTAAGAATTTGTCCATTTCTTCCAGATTGTCCATTTTATTGGCATAGAGTTGCTTGTAGTAATCTCTCATGATTTTTTTTATTTCTGCAGTGTCAGTTGTTATTTCTCCTTTCTCATTTCTAATTCTATTGATTTGAGTCTTCTCCCTTTTTTTCTTGATGAGTCTAGCTAGTGGTTTATCTATTTTGTTTATCTTCTCAAAGAACCAGCTTTTAGTTTTATTGATCTTTGCTATCGTTTCCTTCATTTCTTTTTCATTTATTTCTGATCTGATTTTTATGATTTCTTTCCTTCTGCTAGCTTTGGGGCTTTTTTGTTCTTCTTTCTCTAATTGCTTGAGGTGCAAGGTTAGGTTGTTTATTCGAGATGTTTCCTGCTTCTTAAGGTGGGCTTGTATTGCTATAAACTTCCCCCTTAGAACTGCTTTTGCTGCATCCCATAGGTTTTGGGTCGTTGTGTCTCCATTGTCATTTGTTTCTAGGTATTTTTTTATTTCCTCTTTAATTTCTTCAGTGATCACTTCATTATTAAGTAGTGTATTGTTTAGCCTCCATGTGCTTGTATATTTTACAGATCTTTTCCTGTAATTGATATCTAGTCTCATGGCGTTGTGGTCAGAAAAGATACTTGATACAATTTCAATTTTCTTAAATTTACCAAGGCTTGATTTGTGACCCAAGATATGATCTATCCTGGAGAATGTTCCATGAGCACTTGAGAAAAATGTGTAATCTGTTGTTTTTGGATGGAGTGTCCTATAAATATCAATTAAGTCCATCTTGTTTAATGTATCATTTAAAGCTTGTGTTTCCTTATTTATTTTCATTTTGGATGATCTGTCCATGGGTGAAAGTGGGGTGTTAAAGTCCCCTACTATGAATGTGTTACTGTCTATTTCCCCTTTTATGGCTGTTAGTATTTGCCTTACGTATTGAGGTGCTCCTATGTTGGGTGCATAAATATTTACAATTGTTATATCTTCTTCTTGGATCGATCCCTTGATCATTATGTAGTGTCCTTCTTTATCCCTTTTAATAGTCCTTATTTTAAAGTCTATTTTGTCTGATATGAGAATTGCTACTCCAGCTTTCTTTTGGTTTCCATTTGCATGGAATATCTTTTTCCATCCCCTTACTTTCAGTCTGTATGTGTCTCTAGGTCTGAGGTGGGTCTCTTGTAGACAGCATATATAAGGGTCTTGTTTTTGTATCCATTCAGCCAATCTGTGTCTTTTGGTGGGAGCATTTAGTCCATTTACATTTAAGGTAATTATCGATATGTATGTTCCTATTCCCATTTTCTATATTGTTTTGGGTTCGTTATTATAGGTCGTTTCCTTCTTTTGCATTTCTTATCTAGAGGAGTTCCTTTAGCATTTGTTGTAAAGCTGGTTTGGTGGTGCTGAACTCTCTCAGCTTTTGCTTGTCTGTAAAGGTTTTAATTTCTCCATCAAATCTGAATGAGATCCTTGCTGGGTAGAGTAGTCTTGGTTGCAGGTTTTTCTCCTTCATCACTTTCAGTATGTCCTGCCACTCCCTTCTGGCTTGTAGGGTTTCTGCTGAGAGATCAGCTGTTAACCTTATGGGGATTCCCTTGTGTGTTATTTGTTGTTTTTCCCTTGCTGCTTTTAATATGCTTTCTTTGTATTTAATTTTTGATAGTTTGATTAATATGTGTCTTGGCGTATTTCTCCTTGTATTTATCCTGTATGGGACTCTCTGTGCTTCCTGGACTTGATTAACTATTTCCTTTCCCATATTAGGGAAGTTTTCAACTATAATCTCTTCAAATATTTTCTCAGTCCCTTTCTTTTTTTCTTCTTCTTCTGGAACCCCTATAATTCGAATGTTGGTGCGTTTAATGTTGTCCCAGAGCTCTCTGAGACTGTCCTCAGCTCTTTTCATTCTTTTTTCTTTATTCTGCTCTGCAGTAGTTATTTCCACTACTTTATCTTCCAGGTCACTTATCCGTTCTTCTGCCTCAGTTATTCTGCTATTGATCCTATCTAGAGTACTTTTAATTTCATTTATTGCGTTGTTCATCGTTGCTTGTTTCATCTTTATGTCTTCTAGGTCCTTGTTAACTGTTTCTTGCATTTTGTCTATTCTACTTCCAAGATTTCGGATCATCCTTACTATCATTATTCTGAATTCTTTTTCAGGTAGATTGCCTATTTCCTCTTCATTTGTTAGGTCTGGTGGGTTTTTATCTTGCTCCTTCATCTGCTGTGTGTTTTTCTGTCTTCTCATTTTGCTTATCTTACTGTGTTTGGGGTCTCCTTTTTGCAGGCTGCACGCTCGTAGTTCCCGTTGTTTTTGATGTCTGTCTCCAGTGGCTAAGGTTGTTTCAGCGGGTTGTGTAGGCTTCCTGGTGGAGGGGACTAGTGCCTGTGTTGTGCTGGATGAGGCTCGGTCTTGTCTCTCTAGTGGGCAGATTCACGTCTGGTGGTGTGTTTTGGGGTGTCTGTGGCCTTGTTATGATTTTAGGCAGCCTCTCTGCTAATGGGTGGGGTTGTGTTCCTGTTTTGCTAGTTGTTTGGCATAGGTTGTCCAGCACTGTGGCTTGCTGGTCGTTGAGTGAAGCTGGGTGCTGGTGTTAAGATGGAGGTCTCTGGGAGATGTCCACCGTTTAATATTATGTGGAGCTGGGAGGTCTCTTGTTGATCAGTTTCCTGAAGTTGGCTCTCCTACCTCAGAGGCAGAGCCCTGCCTCCTGGGCTGGAGCACCAAGAGCCTTTCATCCACACGGCTCAGAATAAAAGGGAGGAAAAGTAGAGAGAATTATTAGAAGTATGAGGAAAGAAAGAAGGAAAGGAGGAAAGGAAGGAAGGAAGAAAGAAGCAAAGAAGGAAAGAAAGGAGGGAGGGAGGGAGGAAGGAAGGAAGGAAGGAGGGAAAGAAGGGGAAAATGTAGAGAGAATTATTAGAAGTTTGAGGAAAGAAAGAGGGAAAGGAGGAAAGGAAGGAAGGAAGAAAGAAGCAAAGAAGGAAAGAAAGGAGGGAGGGAGGGAGGGAGGAAGGAAGGAAAGAAGGAGGGAAAGAAGGAGAAAATGTAGAGAGAATTAGTAGAAGTTTGAGGAAAGAGAGAAGGAAAGGAGGAAAGGAAGGAAGGAAGAAAGAAGCAGAGAAGGAAAGAAAGGAGGGAGGGAGGGAGGAAGGAAGGAAGGTAGGAGGGAAAGAAGGAGAAAATGTAGAGAGAATTAGTAGAAGTTTGAGGAAAGAAAGAAGGAAAGGAGGAAAGGAGGAAAGGAAGGAAGGAAGAAAGAAGCAAAGAAGGAAAGAAAGGAGGGAGGGAGGGAGGAAGGGAGGAAGGAAGGAAGGAAAGAAGGAAAAAAGACAGAAAGAAAGAAGATACAGTAAAAATAAAATAAAGTATAATATAGTTATTGTACTAAAAAATATTTAGAGCAAAAAAAAAAGAAAAAGAAAAAAAAAAAAAAAAAAGAACAGATAGAACCCTAGGACAAATGCTGGAAACAAAGCTATACAGAGAAAATCTTACACAGAAGCATACACATACGTGTTCACAAAGAGAGGCAAAGTGGGAAAAATCATAAATCCTGTTCCCAGAGACCACCTCCTCAACCTGGGGTGATTCGCTGTCTAAAGGAGGGAAGGAAGGAAGGAAAGAAAGAAAGAACGAAGGTAAAGTACAATAAAGTTATTACAATTAAAATTAATTATTAAGAAAAAAAATTTTTTTTTTTTTTTAAAAAAACACATGGACGGATAGAGCCCTAGGACAAATGTTGGAAGCAAAGCTATACAGAGAAAATCTTACACAGAAGCATACACATACACGTTCACAAAGAGAGGCAAAGGGGGAAAAATCCTAAATCCTGCTCCCAGAGACCACCTCCTCAACCTGGGGTGATTTGCTGTCTAAAGGAGGGAAGGAAGGAAGGAAAGAAAGAAAGAAAGAACGAAGGTAAAGTACAATAAAGTTATTGCAATTAAAATTAATTATTAAGAAAGAAAAAAAAATTTTTTTTTTTTTTTAAAAAAAAAACCATGGACGGATAGAGCCCTAGGACAAATGTTGGAAGCAAAGCTATACAGAGAAAATCTTACACAGAAGCATACACATACACGTTCACAAAGAGAGGCAAAGGGGGAAAAATCCTAAATCCTGCTCCCAGAGACCACCTCCTCAACCTGGGGTGATTTGCTGTCTAAAGGAGGGAAGGAAGGAAGGGAAGAAAGAAAGAAAGAACGAAGGTAAAGTACAATAAAGTTATTGCAATTAAAATTAATTATTAAGAAAGAAAAAAAAATTTTTTTTTTTTTTTTTAAAAACCATGGAAGGATAGAGCCCTAGGACAACTATTGGGAGCAAAGCTATACAGAGAAAATCTTACACAGAAGCATACACCTACACGTTCACAAAGAGAGGCAAAGGGGGAAAAATCATAAATCCTGCTCCCAGAGACCACCTCCTCAATTTGGGGTGATTAGTTGTCTAAAGGAGGGAAGGAAGGAAGGAAAGAAAGAAAGAAAGAACGAAGGTAAAGTTCAATAAAGTTATTACAATTAAAATTAATTATTAAAAAAAAATTTTTTTTTTTTTTTTAAAAAAAAAAACCCATGGACGGATAGAGCCCTAGGACAAATGGTGGAAACAAGAGTATACAGACAAAATCTCACACAGAAGCATACATGCCCACATTCACAAAAAGAGGAAAAGGGAAAAAAAATCACCGATCTCGCTCCTAAATTCCCCCTCTTCAATTTGGGCTCACTCCCTGTCTATTCAGGTATTCCACAATGCAGGGCACATCAAGTTGATTGTGGAGCTTCAATCCGCCGCCTCCGCGGCTGCCGGGAGAGACCTCCCCCTCTCCTCCCTGCTCTCACAGCTCACAGGAGCTCAGCTTTGTACCCGGCCCTGCCCCTGCGCGCTGATCGCTGGAGGGCGTCTGTTTTTTTTTGCTCAGACAGGACGGGGTTAAAGGAGCCGCTGATTCGGGAGCTCCGGCTCACTCAGGCCGGGGGTTGGGGGATGGGGGAAGGCGGGGCACTGCGTGCGGGGCGGGCCTGCGGCGGCAGAGGCGGTGTGACGCTGCGGCAGAGGCCGGCGTGACGCTGCACCAGCCTGAGACCCGCCGTGCGGGAAGCTGTCCCCAGATCCCGGGAACCCGGCAGTGGCGGCCTGCACAGGCTCCGCGGAAGAGGGGCGCGGAGAGTGACCTGTGCTCGCACACAGCCCCCCTGGTGGCGGCAGCAGCAGCCCCAGCGTCTCCCGCCCGTCTCTGGGCTCCGCAGTTTCAGCCGCGGCTCGCGCCCGTCTCTGGGGCTCGCGCTTCCCGCCGCGGCTCGCGCCCGTCTCGGGGGCTCGCGCTTCCCGCCGCGGCTCGCGCCCGTCTCGGGGGCTCGCGCCCTCAGCCGAGGCTTGCGCCCGTCTCTGGGGTTTGCGCTTTTTAGCCGCGGCTCGCGCCCTTCTCTGGAGTTCCTTTAAGCAGCGCTCTTAAACCCCTCTCCTCGCGCGCCAGGAAACAAAGAGGGAAGAAAAAGTCTCTTGCCTCTTCGGCCGGTGCAGGCTTTTCCCCGAACTCCCTCCCGGCTAGTCGTGGCGCACCAACCCCTCCAGGCTATGCTCAAGCCGCCAACCCCAGTCCTCTCCCCGCGCTCCGTCCAAAACCGAAACCCGAGCCTCAGCTCGCAGCCCCGCCCGCCCCGGCGGGTAAGCAGACAAGCCTCTCGGGTTGGTGAGTGCCGGTCGGCACCGATCGTCTGTGCAGGAATCCCCCCGCTTTGCCCTCCGCACCCGTCGCTGTGCTCCACTCCCATGGAAGTTTTAACCATAGCAATCAGAGAAAAAAAGAAATAAACGGAATCCAAATTGGAAATGAAGATGTAAAACTGTCACTGTTTGCAGATGACATGATACTATACATAGAGAATCCTAAAGATGCCACCAGAAAACTACTAGAGCTAATCAATGAATTTGGTAAAGTAGCAGGATACAAAATAAATGCACAAAATTCTCTTGCATTCCTCTACACTAAGGATAAAAATCTGAAAATGAAATTAAGAAAACACTCCCATTTACCATTACAGCAAAAATAATAAGATATCTAGAAATACACCTACCTAAGGAGACAAAAGACCTGTATGCAGAAAATTATAAGACACTGATGAAACTAACTAAAAATGATACAAACAGATGGAGAGATATACCATGTACTTGGATTGGAAGAATCAACATTGTGAAAATGACTCTATTCCCCAAAGCAATCTACAAATTCAATACAATCCCTATCAAACTACCACTGGCATTTTTTGCAGAACTAGAACAAAAAATATTTAAAATTTGTATGGAAACACAAAAGACCCGGAATAGAGAAATCAATCTTGAGAAATATAAATGGAGCTGGAAGATTCAGGCTCCCTGACTTCAGACTCTACTACAAAACTACAGTAATCAAGACAGTGTGGTACTGGCACAAAAACAGAAATATAGTTCAATGGAACAGGATAAAAAGCCTAGAGATAAACACACACACATATGGTCACCTTATCTTTGATAAAGGAGGCAAGAATATACAGTGGAGAAAAGACAGCCTCTTCAGTAAGTGCTGTTGGGAAAATTGGACAGCTACATGTAAAAGAATTAAATTAGAATACTCACTAACACCATTCGCAAAAATAAACTCAAAATGGGTTAAAGACCTAAATGTAAGGCCAGACATTATCAAACTC
This sequence comes from Phocoena phocoena, assembly GCF_963924675.1. NCBI lineage: Eukaryota > Metazoa > Chordata > Mammalia > Artiodactyla > Phocoenidae > Phocoena > Phocoena phocoena. Next base: position 125,117,659 of record NC_089222.1, on the reverse strand, counting down.
TTAGAGGAAAACATAGGCAGAACACTCGCAAGATCCTTTTTGACCCACCTGCTAGAGAAATGGCAATAAAAACAAAAATAAACAAATGGGACCAAATGAAACTTCAAATCTTTTGCAGAGGAAAGGAGACCATAAACAAGACAAAAAGACAACCCTCAGAATTGGAGAATATATGTACAAATGAAGCAACTGACAAAGGATTAATCTCCAAAACATATAAGCAACACATGCAGCTCAATATCCAAAAAACAAACAACCCAATCCAAAAATGGGCAGAATACCTAAATAGACATTTCTCCAAAGACAATATGCAGGTTGCCAACAAACACATGAAAGAATGCTCAACATCATTAATCATTATAGAAATGCAAGTCAAAACTACAGTGAGCTATCATCTCACACAAGTCAGAATGGCCATCATCAAAATGTCTACAAACAATAAATGCTGGATAGGGTGTAGAGAAAAGGGAACTCTCTTACACTGTTGTTGGAAATGTAAATTGATACAACCACTATGGAGAACAGTATGGAGGTTCCTTAAAAAAACTAAAAATAGAACTACCATACGACCCAGCAGTTCCACTACTGGCCATATACACTGAGAAAACCATAATTCAAAAAGAGTCATGTACCAGAATGTTCATTGCAGCTCTTTTTACAATAGCCAGGACATGGAAGCAACCTAAGTGTCCATCAACAGATGAATGGATCAAGAAGATGTGGCTCGTGTATACAATGGAATATTACTCAGCCATAAAAAGAATGAACCTTAGTTATTTGTAGTGAGGTGGATTGACTTAGAGTCTGTCATACAGAGTGAAGTAAGTCAGAAAGAGAAAAAGAAATACTGTATTCTAACACATATATCTGGAATCGAAAAAAAAAGAAAAAAAAAAAGAAAGAAGAAGAAAATGGTCAGAAGAACCTAGGGGCAAGATGGGAATAAAGATGCAGACCTACTAGAGAATGGACTTGAGGATATGGGGAAGGGGTAGTGTAAGCTGGGACAAAGTGAGAGAGTGGCATGGACATATATACACTACCTAACGTAAATAGATAGCTAGTGGGAAGCAGCCACATAGCACAGGGAGATCAGCTCAGTGCTCTGTGACCACCTAGAGTGTGGGAGGGAGGGAGATGCAAGAGGGAAGAGATATGGGGACATATGTATATGTATAACTGATTCATTTTGTTATAAAGCAGAAACTAACACACCATTGTAAAGCAGTTATACCCCAATAAATATGTTAAAAATAAATAAGTAAAATAAAGAAGGCTTCCAAAAAAAAGTTCAATTAATACTTCATTCTTTAGCAATTTTAAGCTATTCCCACAGCAATTCTTATAAATAGTACTTAACATTTTTTACCCCAGTAGTTGTTCAAGTATGTCATCTATAAAATTATTTGGGGATAGTTAAACATGTAGATAGCTTACCTAATTCTAAAGATGTAGATTCACTAGAGCTGAAGTAAATTCTGTATACATCTGGTTTTAGCAAGCTCCACTCCCCCAGGGTTGATGCTGGTTATCTACATTATAACCTCATGACATTTTTTCACTTTTCTATTAAATTTTCTTTTACTATTTTATTCATTTGTAAGAACTTTTGTACTGTGTCATACATATTAAAATATATTAAATATAAATATATTTATATATTATATGCATTAAAAATTGAAATATGGAAATATATTTCAATGTTTGGCAAATTATTACAAGCATGCTTTTTTCTTTTTTGAGTTTTTTCTTTTTTTAGTATACTTAGCAAATTTAAATTTTTAGAAGTCTACCTCTGTTCACCTTTCCTTTATGGTTTCCAATTTTTATTGTTTCATTTTTTGCTCTTAAAATTTCAATCCAGAGACAGAAACATTGTGAAAAAAGCTACCTAATGTTCTACTCAGAATTTTAATTTCTTTGCTTTACTTGTGCTAAGTGTCTGTTGGGCACACACACAGTTAGCTAGCTATTAGGATTCTCCCAGTTCCTTCTTGAATGCCTCCTCCTGGTGCACTGCCAGACATACTTCATTGTATCCATAAAAATTTATAGCCTGTCTTCAGAAAAATCTTCTATGTATCTACTCCATCTCTTCTCTCCACCTTGTGTTCCCTTTCTTACTCTAATTGAAACCTTGTTTCACCTGATGACATTATTTCTTCTTCTGTTTCTCAAATAACACATGATCTCTACCCAAATATTTACTCCTGCTATAAAAGATGACAAATCCCACTTATAACAATAGCTTATGTCTCTAATAAAGAACAAACAGCGGGCTTCCCTGGCAGTGCAGTGGTTAAGAATCCACCTGCCAAAGCAGGGGACACAGGTTCGAGCCCTGGTCCAGAAGATCTCACATGCTGCATAGCAAATAATTCTGTGCACCACAACTACTGAGCCTACGCTTTAGAGCCCGCAAATCACAACTACTGAGCCCACGTGCCACAGCTCTACTGAAGCCCACCTGCCTAGAGCCCGTGCTCCGCAGTGTGAAGCCTGTGCACCGCAATGAAAAGTAGCCTCCGCTCACCTCAACTAGAGAAAGCCCACTCACAGCAACCAAGACTCAACGCAGCCAAAAAAAAATGAATACATTAATTTTAAAAGATTTTTTTAAAAAGAAAGAACTAATAGCTTATCTCAACTGATAAAAAAGCATGCTTTCTCTCTCCTAAATCACTGATTCCTTTCTCCCTACTTGATAATTTTGATTAGCATACAAATATACTGGATTAGCACCTTTCTTAAAAGACAGTCAAACAAAAATCCCCCCAGGACCCTACTCTCTTTTTAGCTGCCACCACAATTCTGTGATCCCTTCAAAGAGAAAAAAGCAAACAAACAAACAACAACAACAAAAAAAAACTTCTCAAAGGGATTGTTTCTATTTGTTGTCAACAATTCCTCAGCACAAATATCTAATACACTCTTGTCCTTAGTATTTCACTGATGCAACTTTTGTCAAATTACCAACAAACTTGATTTTTTTTTTCTCAAATCCAGTTGTATCAGTTATCTTCTTGGAATTTGCAATACCACTTGACAAAAATGAACACTGTCTGATTTTAGAAAAACTTTGTCAAGGCTTCTTGGATGTTATAATATCCTGGTTTTCCTGCAGTGTCACTGGTTATTTCTTAACTTTTTTCTGCCTCTCATCCTCTTCTTGTCCCTTGAATGTTGGCGTGACTTAGCGTTAATACTTGTTCCTCTTCACTTACATTACCATTATTTCTTTTGAGCTCTTGGCCTCATCCCATGGCTTTAAATATTCTTTATAAATTGATGACTCCAAATTAGCTGTAACAATATCACCATGTCCAATAGAAAACAAAGGATGCAATCAGGAAGATCAGTCACCAGACTGTTGTAATAATACAATAGAGGTGAGAGGAGATGATTGCTTGGAGTAGCTGATAGCAATGTAGCTGGCAAAAAAGTGGTTAATATTCTTAAATAGGTTTGGAAGAATTGCCTACAGACTTAATAATGAATTGGTTGTTGGTTGTTCATTAAAGGGAAACAGGAACTAAGAATGATATATCTGTGGGGTTTACCTGATCACCTGAGTAATTAGTGGCACCACTTACTAAGAAAAAAATGGAGAAAGAGAAGTAAGGTGAATTGGATTGGGTGGTGTCACAAACTCTGCTTTGAATTGCCTTGTAGGTATCTAAGAGGAAAATATGTCTGACATTTGAAGAGAGGAGTCTACATTTGGTTAAATTAGAGACTATAAATCAATAAAATTGAATGGAAATATAGATTACATTTTTGAGTTGTTTTATTACAAATGAGATAAAAGCTTCAGGTAAATGTGGGGGTCAAAAGCTTTCTTTTTCTTTTTCTTTTTTTAAGCCTGTCAGTCAGGGTTCTTATTTGCAACCATTGGAAATCTCCCTGGATAAACTAAGCATTTGTGCATATAACTAATCACACAAATAAATATGTAAAAATTAGTACAGATTATGACAGGCATTTAAATCTTAGATATGCTAATAACTAACTATGCAGATTTTATTTTCTATCATAAATTTTTCCATCTCTAAAATAAAGGTTGTTTACTAAATGACTTAATCTTTCCACTGTAAAATCCTACTATTCTAAAAGATCATCTGAGACCAGTTTTGAGAGAAATATCTTAAGAATTAATATGTATAAGAGTTCTATTTTTTTTCTTAGAGTTTGAATTAAAGGCTGCACAAGATGTTATACCATTTTATATCACCATTTATCATTGTTTTGGCATTCATAAGGTTTATAAAACACATTTATTTAGAAATGAAAACATTTGATGTCTGAGGATGAGCAAGTCACTTAATATTCTGTGACTCATTTTATTAATATTAAAAATGGACATAATTATAGAATATAATGTAAACAAAATGTTTCTAGCCATAAGTATTCCATAAATTTACCTAATTGTTATGTCATTAATATTTGAAATATTATTATAGTTTGAAATTTAGCTCTATTATTGAAAAGTGCTGATCAAATAGCATTCTGAATCATGTGATGCTGAGTATTTTTCCTGCACATCATGTGGACTTGATTATCCATTGCAAAGACAAATCTCTATGACTTTATCCTGGTGAATGTCTGTTTTGTCAAGTATTATGAATGTTGCTAGTTTCCTTACCTTTATCCTGCTATACTCTATCTTGCTTCACTGAAGTAGGACTCCTGATCTTTCATAATAATTAGAGATGGATAGATTTATTCTGATAAAAAAAACAGAAATAGAGAAACCTATGAGAAAAAATATTGTGTGTTCATCATGGAATGTTATTTAAGAAACTAGTCATAAGGATAAAAAATAAGAAAAATCAAGATACAAAAATGGAAACCATTCTTCAATGGACAAAATGCTATTTAGTGAATGCTGAGTGCTTTTTGTCACTTAATGCAAACTCACACCACCAGGATACTCTTAATTAGATCATTTGAGCACAACATAGTACAAGAATATACTTTAAGTCAAATATTAACATTAATTCTTGAAGTGTTATATATTAAAAAAAAATAGAACTGAAGCAATAAAGCAAAGCAATGAGGTCTACATTTGGTAAAAGTCATTTAATGTTTAAACCTAACAAGGTAGTTATCACAATATTAATATAATTCTGTATTTCTGAAAGCTTTGCTGTATGTGTTATTGCTCAACAAATATGTGTGACATCATTAGTACTAAATGACTAATCAGCTCTTGTATTTGTGTTGAGTTTCTTTCCATATTTGTAATAATATCATCGACTAGGGGATGCACTGTGCATCTGTTGTCTTAATTATCATGGTATTTAGGAGGCTAGCCTTGTAAATCCATGAAAATATTACCCATTCACCTAGTAAATATTGCCCAGATTGCTGATGTAGTATCTCTCAAGAAATAAGTAGCTCCAAGAGGAGTAGTTGTTCAAAATCCATTCTCAATTAAGTGTGGGCAGGAATCTCACAGGAACAAGCAAAAGCATCTTGTGAATCTAAAGAGAGTGGAAAAACACTGTTCCAACTGGAAAGCTGCCAGAGACAGATAGTGTGTGAGCATCTCAGGAGAGGAGAGTCTCACTGCCACATATAAGTCCATTTCCTGTTCAAGGAAAGGTTTTTTTTTTTTTTTTTTTTTTCAAAAATAAGAATATTGATACATACGACTTTTTATTTCAAAGATACCTTAGGACATTTCAACTTCAGTGCAACAGTGTTGTAAATTCAGTTAAACGGTGGTTTAAAGCTTATATCCTGTATACACGCTCAATTGCATGCAGTGAATGCCATTGCTAATACCAGTAAAGATATATATGTGCATTAAAATTTAGGGCTATAACTTGGCACTGGGTAGTTCTCCTAAACCAGAATTTCTGATTTCAGTAGGTTACAAATGTCTGTTCTGTGTTTCTGTGATATATATATATATATATATATATATATATATATATATATATCAGCCTCACCCATTTTTCTCTATGCCAGTTCCATCACACCTGTTCAAGCCTCTCATCTCACTGTTGAATGGCTGTAATGGTTATATAGCCTGTCTCTTTGATCAGAACCTCCATTCTCCAAATCATCATATAAAATGCTGTCTTTTAAAAAATCAGACAAAATTTTCACTAACAATACCTAAGAATGAAGTTTTAAATTTTATATTATATCTCTGCATTCTAAATTGTAAAAAAATATTACAAAGTAATTCTAATTCTGAAAATGCCAAATTCAAACACCCTTATATTAAAATGATTATTTCCTGCACTATGACAGAGTGACTTCAACAGACTCTTGTTCTTTTTCTCTAATCATTGTCTGAAATCAAGATTATCACTAATTACTCTAAAAAAAACCCCACTCTCTTCACCAATGGTTTTCAAGCATTTCATGATACATCTGCCAACAATCCAATAGTTATAAAAGGGTCCAATTTACAAGCTTCATTTTGAGGTTTCAACATAACCGTATTTCTTAAATGAGACACTGCGCGATTTAACGGATTTTTAAAAAATCACACCACGTCATTATTTGAATATTTTCCAAACTAAAATTTTACATACAGTCTCCATGGCATAGAATTTTGGGACCATGACTACTTATTAATTATTTTATTAGAATAGATGCCCTGAGATCTGTTCCTGAAGAAGGTAAGATCTTACACTTACGTATACTTCCATTCTGCCCTAATAACTGTACTAGGTCTTTTGTTTGGATCTTATTTTTTTTTCTGAAAAGACTTAACCCTTCCCTGTGCCTTGCTGATTACCAAAGCATGTATATTGCTCAATACTAAGCCAGTTTAAAATGCCTCATTTAATTATCTCATGAAGTATGTATTATTTGTAATTCCATTTTTACTGATGAATAAATTGATGCATGAGAAGAAAAGAGAGGAATATTATAAATTATTTTTTAAAACTTCAAAACATTTTTCCTGACATTTGTGGGGATACATTAAATAATATTTTTTTTTACTTTTTCTATCAGCTTTTTTAAAAGAGAGCTTATATTTTAAGGAAAGAAATTTTTCTCAATTCTTAATATCAGAAAATATAATTTTCTTTTAAAATGAGGTTTTTTTTCTCCTGTTCAAATTCAGGTCCTCTTTGTGCAGCTTTATAGATATAAGCCCCATGATTATTGTGACTACTATCTCAAGGAAAATGGTAAAGTGTAGACGTTAATAACATGGGTATATAATAGAACTGTATTAGGATCAGAGACAGATTAGGCCTTAGCTCTGGAATTCTGGAGAAGTTACCCAATCTCTCTGAGACTCATTTTGCTCAGCTGTAAAATGGACATAAAAATAGGATGCCCTACAACAAGGACCTACTGTATAGCACAGGGAACTACATTCAATATCTTGCAATAAACTATAATGGAAAAGTGTATATATATATATATATATATATATATATATATATATATATATGCAAATCACTCTGTTGTACACCTGAAACTAACAGAGTATTGTAAATCAATTATACTTCAATAAAAAATACTACTACTAATAAAAAAATGAGGTTTGTGTATTTGTTTTTTTTTTTTTTTTTTTTTACTTAACATTTCTGTTTCCCTTCTGCATGCCATGAATCATTTAACTGATTATGTGTCCATTTTTAGTTTGGCTGTTAAAACTGAATTTGCAGCACTACTCCTGCTGTGGAAGCATATGGTACACAAATCTTCCCTCAGCCTTAGCATTTTCCTATACATTGTTACCATTCTCTCTGACTCACTGAGATAACTACTATGGTGATTATTTTATGGAATGAAAATTTTGTAATCACTGCCAATCTATTGTCGATAAGGCAGAACCTTGAAAAATGACAAACAAGGTGAACCAATATATCCAACCCAGCAGAAAGCTGCCCCAGCAAGGATGAGCTGAGTAATGGCCAGATGGAGCCACTGTCTTCTCATACCTGCAAGATATTCGAGTCTTTTGACAGCCTCGGCTGTATTAACTCAGGAAAAGTAATGCCCAGCTTCATACCATAACTACTAGACTGTCCCTTCCAGGCTTCTGGTGTATTTAATTAGACCTAAAGGTTTTCTCTGTTCTGCAAGAAAACATCAAGACTAACCACTTATCCCTATTGGTTTTGGTCTATGCTCAACATATAGGCTTCTTGGAGCATCAGTCTTGTACTTTGTTCTTATATCTCTAGTAACCCTCTAAATTTCCTTTTTCATGATGCGGTTTCCTCTCCATTCCCTCACTCCTTTAATGCTGCTACCAGTACTAAATCTTCAGTTCCAATGTCAATATCTTAAGCTGTACTCTTAAATTTTCTTGTCTCGAAGTTCCTTCTAACTCTATTTTTAACTGAGCACGCTGTTTTCTTTTCAGTTCATGTAAAAAGAAGCTCTTTATTTTTTCATGTTCCATAGACTTCATGCTGGGATTCAAGATCACTGTTCCTTATTCCCAAACTATTTCTCCTCCATCCTTGCAAAATTCACTATTCTTTGTTGATTGTACCACCTTGGTATACTTCTCTTTACAGTTCTTCATTGTGTAGTCATACTCTTTTATGGATACTATCTTCATTAATCTAATATCTTCCTATCTGACCTCTCTAATCTATTAGAATGGCTTCGTCTCATTGATAAAATATTATTATCTCCTATAAATAACTTTCTCTATTACATTTTTGTCACCCATCCTATGATCACGTACTAGATCTTTGGGAACTAAAACATCCTTGAAGTTATTGTGTTAAATATCCTAATCTCTTACCATAGATTTTAATCATCACAGGCTATATATTTTTTATATACAACTGAGATCCAGGGACCATTTCTCTTTAGTTTTTGACTTCTTTTTCCTTTTATCATTTTTGTAACTTTCTAAGCAATATCTCTTCATGTTTAAAATCTCTCCATGTAATTTCTCTAAACCTGCCCTTATACAACTAAATGCTGATGGATAAAATCAAATAGGTGTCACTATTCCATATATTCATAGTCACTAGTAGCAACTAGTTCTTAATCTCTGATTTTTCTTTGATGATCCTCAAGGAACTTGATTCTTTGTCCACTGCCCGTGATTACGTCAAGTCATTTCAGACTATGTTTTTTCCCTTTCCTTTGCTTCTTATAAACTAATATACTTAATCCATATGGAAAAGAGCAAATCAAAGACACAATATAGTAACTACTACTATAAAAACTACTAAAAATACTACTATAGTAATTTCTGACACCTGAATTCATAATTTCATCTCTCTTCCCTTCTCTTCCACAAGAAAACAGGTTTCCCTGTGATTAAAACACAATACTTCCCCTTGCACTATGATTTACCTTTCCCATCTCCCTTTAGGGACCATTTACTGTAATTTCCCCCTGCTTTTTTAGAACATAAAATCTTTCATTCTTACTGTACTTTTAAGAAAGTATTCTAAAAAAAAAACCCTTCTGTCAAATGAAATAATAAGGTGAAATATAAAATATTGTTACCTTCATTAAACTTTAATTCAAAATCTTAGAAAAGGTAGAAATTGTGTGTATATATATATATATATATATATATATACACATTATATATATATATATAATAGTTACACTATGCTTAAATTTCTAACTCTCAGATCTCAAAATGAGCCTCTCATGCTTTTCTAGAATTATGGAATTTTACAATGTTAAGGTTTAGGTTATTTAGTAAATAATTATTATTTTAGAGATGAAAGTGTTTTCTAATCACATTATTCTGTAGCAATAGAGCTAAGATTATAATGTGTGTGTGCTTTTTCATTCTTTTTATTTTTACTCCATTGTTAATTCAAAACTATATTATCCAGCTTTTCTATTCTTTCCTAATTTTCCATTCTTTCATCATTTGCCTAGCTATTTGTATTGGTAGAGAACATTATTTTTTGAGATCAGAAACCCTGTAATTAAACTCCAGCTCATCTTCTTTCAAGAGTGAGAGATTCTGCACAATCAGTTTAACATCTCTACGCCTTACCATGCTGGTATATATATTGCCAAAGAAGCCTTACCATGCGGGTATATATATTGCCAAAAAATAGTGGCTAACTCACAGGCTTGTAACCAGTCTTAAATATAATAATGCATATAGAAAACTTGCTTATTGCTCATCCATAGGAAATACAAAGTAAATGTCAGTTATTCTTGTGATAATTCTTATCACAAAATATTCAGTCATTTAATCAATTATTCACCAAATAATCTCTCATCTAGCATGTCAGTATTATTATTTTTATCATACATGCACTATTTCTCCAATTTTCCATAATTTTGTAATTATTTAGAAAACTTACTGAGAATCTACTACACACCAATAACTCCAAAATTGATGATATTCAAAGGTAAAGAAGGTTGACAAAAGTGTGGAGTCATCTGGGCAGAAATTTTCTTTTTTATCTCCATACCATTTAACATTCTTCCTAACATTCATGATATTCTCTTTATGGATCATACTTCCTCTGTCTTCTAGGAATGCAGACAACACTTATTCTATCATTTTAAAGAAAATCTCCTCTATGAAACTCTTCTTGCCATTGTAGTCCTACAGATTCCTTTATTACCTGAATTTTTCATTAATCTATGAATAAACATATTATACTAGTTATGAATTTCTTCTTAATGAATTAACACAAACTAAGTGGTTTAAATCAACACAGATTTTTAATTTCAGTTTCTTAGAGTCAGAAATCCAGTCATTAATTTGTTTGGTACTATGCTTCAAGATCTCTGAGAAATCTGCAATCCAGGTATCAATCAGAGTTGGGAGTGCATCTAAGGCTTGACTGCAGCAAGATCAGGTTCCAGTTTCACATCGTTGTTGGTAGGACTCAGCTCCTTGCAATCTTCTGGAGACTAATATTTTTGGCTAGTTTATCAGTCAGAGGTCCCCCTCATCTCCTAGCTGGCTTTTTAGGCAGAGGTGACCTTCAATTCCTTACCACATGGGCCTCTCCACTATGGCCATTTGCTTCCTCAAATCATATAAAACATAAAGGCAATGAAGTGAGTCCACTAGCAAGATAGAAATTACAGATTATGTAATAGAATAATGGTAGTAATATGATGACATCACCTTTGTAATTTTCCATTGGTCACAGGTCCTGCCAGTACTCAAGAGAGGGAATTCCACAAGGTCCTGGGTACCAGGATTTGGGAATAATTGGAGGAGGAGGCTTCTTAGAATCGGCCACACATACTGGTTTGAATTTATTTATTTTTTCATAAAAATATTGTTGGTTGAACAAACTTGAATGTAAGTTATTGGAGGACATATATATTTTAGTATGTCTTGTGATATCTTCGATTATTCATTTGAAATTGGATGACTAATTATGCCATTGTACATTGGTAGTATTTGAATTGAGCTTATTTAGGGAACAAAACCTACTAGAAACAATGCTCTATGAACCTTTCACAGGGTCTATAATGTGCTGATTTTACAAAATTAATAAATAATAAGCCTAGTTAATTTAGTGGAACCTTGAGGGCTGTTTGAAAATAAATTTACTAGACAAAAAAATCTTATTTAAAAAGAATATATTTCATGTAATTAACTGTCAACTTCCCTTCATTTTATGTGACATTTAAGCCTCCCCACTTTTTTTTGTCTATCAAAATTAATTATTTTACTTATTCCACATTCAGTGCATCTGCTATGCCACTGAGTTCTATTGATTGCGATATGAGATTTCTCAGGCTGAACACAATCTAAGTAATTGTATGAGAGTGTAAATAAGAAGATAAATAATAGAATATGAGAAATAGACAGCTATCACTCTAATGTTATTCGTGGGAGCTCCGGACAGACTGCTGTTTGACCTTCTCAAATGAGCAGCTTGCTTTCAACATCCACAACTGATGTACATACATGATCATTTGGCCATCAATACTCACAACCATCTGTTACGATGGCAACATGCCTGCTCGCAGAATGGTGTTCCAGTTTAGACTACAGGTGCCAACTGAGTAGACTGGCAGCCTGAGATTCTGGAAACACTTCCTCTTGTTCTGCAGAAAGTGATGCCACATTAACACCCACATGGCTTCTTACCTCTGCACCACCTGTTCATTATTTTTAGGCCAAAAATATTCATGAAAAAGGCCAATAGTGAACAGCTGACAAAGTAAGACTGGGTGCCAATGGGATATTACAAAGTACAACATGCTGTCCTGTTTTTAAAAAAGTGACTGTATCTATTGAAAAGGCACAAAAATGTGCACGTGAAAAATTGTAGCACCCAAAGATCACTTTAAGAATAATGATTATGGGCTTCCCTGGTGGCGCAGTGGTTGAGAGTCCACCTGCCGATGCAGGGGACGCGGGTTCGTGCCCCGGTCCGGGAAGATCCCACATGCCGCGGAGCGGCTGGGCCCGTGAGCCATGGCCGCTGAGCCTGCGCGTCCCGAGCCTGTGCTCCGCAACGCGAGAGGCCACAACAGTGAGAGGTCCGCATACCGTTAAAAAAAAAAAAAAAAAAAAAGAATAATGATTACATGGGTATAAATTATTTAACATAACGTTATCTTTATTATTGTCCCTGTTGGTGGGGAATAGCTGACTGTCCAACTTTGCATAAATCACTAGTATTATGGAAACTCTCTTCATTATATGCCATGGTCCTATACTGTGTGTGTGTGCATGTGTGCACCCAAACACACTTTTTTGAAGAAGAATTACAAAGGAAGTGGAAAAATGATAGAATCAGAAAGAAGGTACTAGACTGGATTCAACAGTTCCAGCATGATTTGTCTTCATGACAGACAGTACACCACTAAAGTTATCCCCAACATACTCTTCGGTTCCTTCCTCTTCATATACCATATTCAAGGCCAAAATAATAATGGGCTGCAATTAGTGTTTGAAATGTAAAGTCCCAGGTTTTAGATTAGTTGAAGAAAAAAAAATTACTTTTGCAGTCTACAGAAATTGTCAATTTTACTTTATCCTCAGTTAATGACCTTGTCTCTCATTTCATAGAGTAAATATCATTCATCAAACAATAATCACTACTTACCACACCCCCAAATCTACAAATTTGCTATTCTTCACTACTTTTTTCCTCCTCTTAACAGAAGATCAATAGCTCCCCTTGTGCTCTTTCTCCCGTTTTAGGAATGGCTTTCATTAATTTTTCCCTCCTGCTCTTGCACATCGAACCCTCCTTTCTATGGGATCATTCTATCAGCTTGTGGATAAGTGATACTGTCTCTCCTTATAAAGCAAACTAAAGCTGTCCTGACCCTATTTCCAGGTCCTGTCAGTAAGTTTATTCCCTAGAACATGTAAACTTCCTCAGAGAGTGGTGTCCTGTGACTTCTCTACTTCACCACCTTGCTTCTACCTCTCAGTCAATTCCAATCATGTTTTGATATATACATAGCACCTGAAAAAGCTGTCCTTATTAACTTTTTCTGGCATTCCAAGTTCCTGAGTCTCATATGTGTTTTTCTCTTCTTATCTCACTTTACCTCCCACAGAATTCTACAGAGTTGATCAATCCTACTTTTTTTAAAAACAATTGTAGTTAGTTTACAATTCTTTGTTAGTTGCAGGTGTACAGCAGAGTGATTCAGTTTTTTTTTTTTTATACATACGTATTCTTTTTCAGAATCTTTTCCATTATGGTTTATTATAAGATATTGAATATATTTCCCTGTGCTATACAGTAGGTCCTTGCTGTTTATCTATTTATATCTACTAGTGTGTATCTGTTAATTCTGAATTCCTAATTTATCCCTCACCCCACCCCTGCTTTCCCCATTGGTGACTGTTAGATTGTTTTCTATGTCTGTGGCTCTAGTTCTGTTCTGTTAAGTTCATGTGTATCACTTTCTTAGATTGAACATATAAGTGATAATGATATTTGTCTTTCTCTGACTTCACTTAATACGATAATCTCTAGTTCGATCCATGTTGCTGCGAATGACATTATTTCATAACCCTTTAAAAATACATTTTTATTCTTTTTTCCCCCTTTCACACTGCTACTTCTTCCCTCAACTCTGCCACCCCTTCTCAGAAGACTTTACTGGCCTCTCCTACTCTATCTGTCCTCTAACTGGTAAAATTCCTTAGGAATCAAGACTGGGTATTCTTTGTTCAAATGCTAAAATCTCATGTTTCAAGCAGTCCCATCATTTCTGTGGTTCTCCATACAAATTAGAAGTTAATTCCCAAATTCCTGTCTTTTTCCCATGAATCTCATCTGTGAGTCCCAGATAAGTATATTTATTTGTGATTGTTATTTCCACGTGGATGCACCTTTTTCTGAGAAGAGAGTGGTGGCCTTGACTTCTGAAGATGTAGGTTTGGGGAAAGCTACTACCTGGAACGTATTCAATACTTGTCTCCATTCTTCACCTGCCTAATTCACTCAACTTTTAGGTCTCAGCTTTCTACTCCTCCCATCAAGAAATGTAATTTGATTATTTGATTTCTGCCAGTATTCTGTATGTTTCCTCCACAAGACATATCCCTTGTGTACATGCTCAAGCCTAGCATATGTCATGGGACAGATTAGGGTCTCAGTAAATACTCTTAAAATAAAGTTAATATTTTTTTTTTACTGTAAACTCAATTCTATTGCTCAGATGGGGGAACAGTAGGTGGGGAATATTTAGCCATGTAAATAAAAGTATTAAAAATCAGTGAAGAGAAAATTGCATCATGCTTCTTAATACAGTGTTGCAACATACAAACTCAAAAACTTTTTGTCTACTATTTTACTGTTATTTACTTGATACACAGTAGTGTAAGTATGAGTTCATATATATATTGCATACTGTCACATTCAGAATTTCCTTTACTATTTATTATTTTTAGCTTTAATATATTTTAAAATACTTTATTGTCAGGATGTATTCTGATGTTAAGAGATAAATACATTTTTAAAATTAAGTTCAGTTTACACAAAATTGTCTTGTCTTTGGTTGTTATTCTGGTAACTAAGAGAGCTTAGTAACTTAGTTACTTAAAAAGAGTAACATTTGGCAATTAAGCCAAATGTTAAAATTTTTAACATTTTAAAGCATAAACAAAAGGTGGTTATCCTCTGTCTAGTTTAAAATATGTCACTTCTTTTTTATGAAAGTAGATTAGTGGCTGTTCTCATAGCAACACTGAAGAAAAGTTTCATGTTAACCATGACTAGCTCCAAATACAGTCCAAGTTGGTAGAATTAAAATATTTATGATTAATATCTAAAAGTTCAACCCCATTGAATTGTAAATTCAGTATATGAAGAAATTTTTTTTTAATGTGAAGAGATAACTTTCTCTCTTTTATAAATATTCAGCACAATATAATGAGAAATCACTACTTTAAAATATTCATCGTATTGTGTTTTTCATTATTTGTGGTGTGTACAGAGTAATAAAGATGAGAAATCCTTGGTCAAGGAGTTAGAAGAATTAGTTTTTGAGATTGACTTTGATTCTAACCAGTCATACAATCGAAGCCAAGCCACCTACTCATTTGGCGGCTTAATATCCTCAACTGTAAAATGAAAGTGATGATGAAACAAATGATTACTGGCACAGTTGTCAACTAAAATTCCTTATTAGGTGAAAATCACAAACTCACAGATTCAACAAGCTAAACAAATGCTAACAGAGACAAAACTAATCTAGACTGTCAGAAAACAGATCAGTGGTTGCCTAGAGCAAGGGGTGGGTGAAACATTGCCTGTAAATGCAGCAAGAGAGAATTTTCAAATCAATGAAAATAATCTGAAACTTTAGTAATATTCATGCAAGTAAGTATATGTTTCAAAACTTAATGAACTGATTATGTAAAATAGCTGCATCTTATTACATATGTGTTATACCTCAATAAAGTTGATTTTAAAAAAGGTGTATGAATGCATCAGTAAGTAGTAATATGAAATACCCAAAATAATACTGTACCAAGAATTTCATTAATGCACCTTCTTCGTAGCTAAGGCTTGGTGATTTAGTATATTTCTCTAAATTCTCCTACTCAAAATGTATATACAGTTTACAAACAAGTGAAGGCAGCTTTTAAGCGACAATTATTATAGATACTGTCATTCTTTTTTCAATCTAAATTGTTCAATCTTTGATTTCACATGCCTAAAATATCTAGTGAATTTATTGCCTAGAACAGATTTTTTCCCCATGTTGGCTTAGCACTCTTCTCAAAATTAGCAAATTCTGTTATACCATAATATTTCTTATAATTAAGTGGATGTTTAAAATATTTAACATAAGGATATATAATGTAGAATTATAAATAACGTATGCATGTGGAAGTTAATAAAAGAACACATTAGTTAATTAAAGCCACCCTTTTAAGAATAGTGTGTGCTGAATAAGGTTCTACAAATCTAAGTTAAATAAGATTGCCCTAAGGTTTCATTTCTTCAACACCTCCATGTCTGAGAGCAAAATATAAGTTTTCCTGAACTTATAAGTCAATGTGTTTGTGGTTGAGATTCTAGTGTAAGTGGAGGCAAGGCCTCAGATATTGTAGAAAAAATACAAAGACAAATAAGATATGAAATCAGGCTTTTAAAGAAAAAAGTAAAGAGCTATGAATTTAACAACCCATCTTCAAACATGTAACAAACAATGTACTGGATGAATGTAAGATAGTGTTTCGAAATATAAGGAAAAATGGGCAAACTATATCATATATATAATTGACCATTGTTACTTGATTTTATAATCAATGATAAAAATATGTAGGAAATAATTTTTATCAAATTTTAAAAATTTTAATTTTAAAATAAATGTCACTTGCCTGGCACTCCAACTACAGTTGACATTGAATCTGCTGTGATGTGACTAATTGTTTATAGACAGTACTGTTTGAGATTCAAACTATAAACAGGGCACTCCCTCATGTTCTCTTTCAGGTCATACATTCTGTGACTCTCTGATTTTCCTTGTATATTACACTATACAGTGGTGACATGTTTATCAAAGTGCTTAGGTACAACAATGATCTTTTCCATAAAAATACACAGATATAGATTATCTTGCCAAGGTCATACAGCAGGTTTATAACAGAACCAGGATTAAAACTCCCAAAGTTCCTCACGAGTTATAGCAATCTTGTTGCAGCATTCCTGTAAGTTTGTAGCCTAGATCTACAGTAAAATTTATTTGAGCTCACACAAACTCAGAATGAAGGTGCCCCGTGTCCATTTTAAACATGAAAAGAGTATTTTTTTAAGTTGAAAAAGATCAGATGTGATGTTTTTAATTGAGTAAAATCCATTAAAACATTGAACTATAAACTGATTTTAGAAATTCTGATTTAAACTTTACAATGTGATTTAGAAAACTTGAGGATTTGCCTAAATATAAGAAAGTGTGATATGTTGTCTTAGTCTGTTCAGGTTGTTATAACAGAAATCATAGGTTGGGTGAATTATAAACAAAGGAAATGTATTTCTCACAGTTATTGAAGCTGGGAAGTTTAAGAACAAGGCACACAGATTCAGTTTCTGGTGAGAGCCTGTTTCCTTGTTCATTGAGTCCTCACATGGCAGAAAAGATGCAAGAGCTCTCTGGGGGTCTCTCTTATAAGGGCACTAATCTCATTCACGTGTGCTGCACTCTCATGACTTCATCATTCCCAAATACCCACCTCAAAATACTACTGGGGATTATGTTTCAATATATGCATTTGAGGAGACATAAGCATTCAGTCCATAACATAAGTGAAAATCAACATTTTTCTTATATAAACAAGTACTTCCACATGACTTAGAGTGCACAAATATTAAAAATAAAAAGAACATATATTTGTAAGCTATTGATGAATATATTTCATGTATAGGTAGTAGCAATTTAGCCCAACAGTGGAATGACTTGTATTGGAAATATAAGCTATACTCCATAGGCAATAGAGAGTTCAAATATGCAAATGGGCTAATTTATTTTTTCCAGCAGTATTAAGAATTAAAAAGCAAGGCCATTTTTCAGGAATATTGGGAAAATAGGACATTATTGCAATTACCCAAATGAGGAATGCTGAGGACATATGTAGAATTTGCAACATTTGTAATAGAGGCAGTAAGTAGCTTGGAATTAATGTGACTTATCAGAGATACAATAATATAACCTTGTAGCTGAGAAAATAAGAAGGTTGAAGAGGAGAAATGGCTAAGCAATGATATCAAGTTTTTTTTTGTCTTGAACGCCCTGGAAAATGGTGACATGATGAACCAAGTTGATGTCTCGTTGGAAAATTAAGGATATTAAAAAAATGAAAGGACAAGCTTATTTAGAGATAGGTTTAACTTTTAACAGGTTGGATTATAGTCTAGCAGGATATTCACACTAATTTTTGGCAGGCAGTTTGAAATAGGAATTTATAGATTCAGAATAAATGCTGGAGCTGAAATAGCAATCATCCATGCAGAGATTTTAAACAAATGTCTAGTAATGGGTTATATAACTAGAGTTGGAAATTATAAAGTGAAAAATAGAGAGAGAAGAGGAAGAGGAAAAAGGAGAAGAAGAAGGAGGAAGAAAAAAGATGGAGGAGGGCGAGGGAGAAGGGGAGAGGAGGGAGGAAGGAAGAAGATGACTGAACTATGAAGGAAAGCTATATGTATAGGATATTTCCCAAATGTTTAATGAAGAAAGGTGTTATTGACATGTTTGTTTGGCTATATAGATAGCAGAGGTATGTGATGACTGACAAAATTATTAACTTTTTCATTTACCAAAAGTATAAAATACAGCATATTTTTGGTAATAACATCCCCAGTCAGATGAATACTGAATACATGATGTACCCAAGGCAAGAAATAAAGAATATTAGGGGAAATGAATATTCACAATTTCTGGTGATTCCTTCCACGGGAAAGGCCCTCTCTTAACATAAAGATCTTATTTTCTTTCCAACCTTCATTTATTCCTCTCTTTGAAAGATGAAGTTCTCAATCTGATTAGTTAATTTGTGACAAGGAATTGGGCATGTGTAGCTTGGTATCATTCCCGATGTGGTATCTGCCCGCCTGCTTGTACCCCCATCCCTGTGCATGCAGAAGTGACTGAGAAATCCTTCCTTAGGGAATAAATGAACAATATTCAACAACAATTAAAAATACACAGGATCCTGGAAAAAGTGAACTTAATTTAGGATATGGTAGAGGGAAATTCATAGGATGATGACAGGAAGAATTCAAAGGACAACAGCTATGCAATTTTCCTACAAAGTCACAAGTCCAGTTTGGAATGAGAGGATGGAGGGTTCCAGAAAAGATGTTTCAAAGGGACAAAAACATATATATATATATATATATATAATAGATTATCTGGTAGATTTGATTGTTGCAAAATCAGTTTGAGAAGTGTTTTACTAAGTTGTTGGATGTTATGTTGGAGGTTTTACAAAACAATTAGATTA
This sequence comes from Phocoena phocoena, assembly GCF_963924675.1. NCBI lineage: Eukaryota > Metazoa > Chordata > Mammalia > Artiodactyla > Phocoenidae > Phocoena > Phocoena phocoena. Next base: position 125,098,293 of record NC_089222.1, on the reverse strand, counting down.
GAACAAAAAAGCCCTGCAAATTTTAAAAATAAGAAGATTGCTAATTAATACTTGGGGAAGAAAAGGCTGCAGGAAAACATATATGTTACTAAAATATACTACTTATCATTGAATAATGTTTACATAGTCATAAGAGGTCTCCAATTGAAATATAATTTACCACAGATGTTTGAAATATATTAAAAGAATTTTGGAAAGAAACCCTGAGAGTAAGTGGGGGTAAATATATAAGCAATCATCATCTTTCATAGAAAATCAGTAGATATAAGTAAGAAAGCAAAAAACATGAAGCATGCTATAGAGAAAATAGAGGTAAGTACTAAAAAAAAAAAACAACTAGAAGTGTTGAAAAGTGGGCTCAACAGATCAATCAATGGGTAAAGGTATTACATGCAGAAGATGGCATTTTCTGTTATTTTTAATTCTCAGTTTTCTTTATTGTATTTTATATCATGTTCCTTTATCATTTTGATAAAGAAATTTTTAGACAACACAACCTCTTTAGTTAAAGAGGTTGCATGCAATTGTCAATATCTTGAGTTATTTGAATCAAGTAGAGATAACATAACCATCTATAATAGGTACTAAAAAATAAAATAAAGATAATTGCCTATAAAGAATTTTTTTAAATAGATGTAAATTCTGAGAGTAAGTTAGACTCGTGACAAGTTTGCTCATTTGTTAAGGACAGAAATACTTGATTCAGAGGAGGGTAAATATGGAAAGTACAATGGAGAAAGGAAGTAGTTTCTTGAACAATCATTCTGGGAGCTAGACTTATTTAAAAGAGAATATATGCAATCAACATTTTCGTAGGCAAGGGGATGATCATTAACAAGAAAAGTTGCACCTGAGTGATATTATCTTCATGAATTAGGCTAAAGGTAAAGGTGGGGAGGAGGAGAGTCGATGAGAAGAGGTGCTATTTAGGGTCAGTGAGGAGAGAAATGATGTTTTGCAATACCTACCGAAGAACAGAAGATAATCTCTGCCACAGGAACAGAATATTTATCTGATGTATTTAATTATATGTGGATTTTAGAAACTGACATCAGTTTAGCTTAAAATACAGCTTTCTTAGCAGCAATATTTTTTCAGTCCCAACCATCATTTACTCATTCAACCCTGTCCCAGGGCCACATCCTCTAGCAGACTATTAGGATAAACGAGTGGTGGTGGGTGCAGGACAGATAATATGGAAGCTCAATAAAACTAGATCACTTCTTTTTTAAAAAAAAATTGCTTGCACTTCTATGCTCCCCCACCTGGGTCCTCTGTCCACAGCACAGACCTCAGACATGGCAGCCCAGGGCAATATGAATAGGACACTGTAAACATCAATCCTCTAAAAGGGTAGGCCCCAGGTCACTGTTGCTATATTTTATTGATCAAAGCAGCATTGTTTCAGTAACAGAGGATTCGACTCCATCTCTCCGTGGGTGGTGTGGTACACGCACAAAGAGGGCAGGAATTTATGGAGGACCAATTTTTAAGATAAATCAATGTCGGTTGTGTTGAAATTTTTTTTTAGACTAGTTTGAAATTACTCATAATTTTACAAATAAATGACTAAAAAGTGCACTTCTAAGGAACTTTGAGAAAATGTATGAGCAGGAATTGAGAATAGTCTGCAAATGATAACATGGTTCAAACTATGAAAATTTTAATAAAATCATAAAAATGGGACTCACAAAGAGGAATATTTGAATAGGACATTTGAAAGGATAATAAAAAAAAAAAACAGGACTAAAGAGAGAGACTCTTCTTGAACAGTTTCTGAAGTAGAAAGTACTAGAAGTTGAGAAGACAACCCATTGGTGAGGTGGTAAATGTTTAAAAACTGGGAGTCTGGGAAAAACAGAATCTTGATTTGTAGGATTTGCATATTTCTGTGTGTATGTGTTATAGTCCCACCATGATTTATTTCCAACTAGTAACCTGCTTATAAAATTTTGCTGAAATTGAATAATAAACTCTTGAGGACTAATAATAACCAGCACCAGCATACCACTGTAGTAAATCCAATGGTAGGTATTTGGGTTTATCGTATATATTGTTGAGGAATAAGAAGTTATATTATTGTATATAATATGTACATGAATATATTTCATCTTTTCAGTAAGTTTTTTAATCATTAAAAAACAAACTTCTGTACCTTTCATAAATAACTAGGGGAATATTCTAAGAAATTTTGTAAAGAGAGATGTGGACCCTGTAGACCATAATAAAAATAATATCTACTTGCTCAGAGTCGACATAAGTATATTCACTTAACATAGTAAGTTTTAAACAACATTTACAAGAATTCCCATGAATTCAAGTTGTTTTAAAGATTTTAAAAATTATATAAAATAATGTGTTAAGTTGTAAAAGAGTTATATAATATATTATGGCACTGCTTTGTGGAAAATTTATTCTTCTGAATAACTAAAAGATGCAAAACCTCTGGCAAGAATTGACCAATTAACTGAAATTCAAATATACACAATCAACTGTATTTGAGACATATAATATTTAATTGGTGAGAAAAAGCTAAATGCCAGCTCCATGAACAGTTTTCCAGAGCACAGAAAATTACTTGAATTAATCTAGATTCCAACTTCTGGAGCCCTTGCAACAAGAAAAATAAATAAATAAATAACCCCTAATGGCTAAAATATAATTACCATTTATTATGTCATTAAGAGTATTTTTTTTTTTCCTAAACACCTGTGCTGTACCTGTTTATGTTAAGAAACTGTATTTCCACTCTGAATACAACACAATCCAACCTTGGCAAAACAATACATGTCTCTATGTAACACCTTGCAACTCATTTGGTAAACTTCCTCAAAGTTGAACTTTTTGAACTTCCGTGATACCTCTTTCAGTTGGCAAACTATTTCCTCTATTTTTAATCAAGGTTCTTTGAACTGTATGTGTCCTTGATTTTCAAGGTATCTACAGAAATTCTTCTTATTTTTTTGACTATTACAGAAGTTTATGTAACAAAAAAGTTCAGTAAGAAAATGTACACGACCCAATTTTCATCATAGTAAAATGTGGAGAGGGGTCACATGGAGGCAGTTGATTTCTCTGGTGAAGATAGCCATTGTTCATACTCCTTCCAAGGTTTCTAACATGCTGATACTATTTCCTTGTATTACCACAATTCCACTATTGTTCTGTTTCCCACTAGTTGCCATCTCCACACATTCATCTATCACAAGATTCAACAAGGGAACAAATTCCCTCAACATTCCTTGGACATGTCTGCCACCATTTAATATTAATGATAACTTCTTATCCATAAATTTATTCAAATCGGGAGGGTGAGCTTTGCTCATGATGTCTACTCGACGAGCTCAAAGATGCCGTCAAAAGGAATTCGAGTTGTCCCTCACGCTCAAGAGGTTATATATATATATATATATATATATATATATATATATATATATATATATATAAAATATTATATATATATACTAAATAGATATTTTTCTTATACATCATTTTAATAAAAGTGTATGTTAAATATATGAGTTTTTCACCCATAAATATTGACCAAAACCAGATATATAAATCTATATCTATTTGTACAATTTATTTCAGCATATATATATATATATATACAAAAGTTATATTTTTATAATTTTTCCACTAAAAATTGGAGTATTTAAAACAAAGTGTTTTGGGAAATTAACCTGTGAGGGATTTGCAGAAATTCTTTAAAATATGTATATATCTATGATTATCTACCTATTTGTTTATCTAGTCTATCTACCAATATGAATAGTGTGGTCCCATTTGCAACAAAATTGTTATAAATAAGTACCAACAATTATTTTACTGGCTTGAGTTATTAAAATTAAATAAGACAGAATAATTTAAGTAAAAATCCCAAAATATAGAAAACTCAGAACCTTTTAAATTAAAATATTCCAAAGATGGAGAATAAGTGAATTTATACTCACCTTAACCTGCTACATCTTTCAGATAATGGGTGTGTAACAATAGTAGATTTTTTTCAGCATTCCATACTCACTTGGACCCTAAAGTCATCCTGGAGACTGCTGGGGAGGGAGAGCAAGAGGAAGACAAGGACATAATTTAAAGAACATATTTATTAAGCATTTGAGTAAAAATAACTTCTGCGACAATAAGTATGGAAAAAACCCAGGTGCTTATCACAGCTTATTACTCATGACATGGAAACAAACTGAAACATGTAACACTATAGCATAATAATCTTACCTAAATCTTCTGATCCATTACATAAAAATCAATGAAATAAATATGAAAGTGCATTTATGTTGAAATTGGGCTCTTATGAAAAAAAGTGGTAATAATTCTCAACATTTTCTAAGTTTTTATAGAATCGAACTTTTATTTTGTGCCTGTACTAGACCCTAATATATGTTTTGTTAGACCTGGAGAATTTTTCTTATTATCATGATATTCTAACATGAAATTTCTTCATATAAACACATTTTAAGTCCTCAGAAGATTAGATATGATATTTAATGGCAAATGAAAGACAAACATAGGAATTGTATAATTAAAATCAAACATGCATTTTTGTATTTGCTCTTCCTTAAAAATAATTGTTGTCACAACTAGTTCTAATTATCATGAAAGATTTATAACATTTCTAAAAGAGTGTGATACAAACATTAACTTTCCTAATTGCCCTGTGCCTCTGAGTCTGGACCACAGGATCCACAGAAGGACTGAAAAGAAAGTAATTATAATTTTAGCTAGGGTTATCTCTAGTGAGGGATTAGTGTACTTTATTTTTAAGCATTTATAATTTCCAATTTTTCAAGTTGTTTCATTAGTAGGAATTTTTAGGTTTGTTTAAAAATTATAAATGTATTTAGAAATTAATAGGTTCTGTGAGGAGTTGTATGCCATAAAGACACATTTGCACTATACTGAGGAAGTTTTGATTTAGAAAAGATAAATGCATGTCAAAGGTCTCAAGAGCAGGCAGTAGCAGGGTCAGAACTCCCATTACATTCTATAAAACTCCAAATCTCTGGTCTTCAATAGTGTCCTACACTGCCTATATATAAAGGTGCATCCTAAACTATTGAAGCTTCAAATGGACATTAAACCTTAATTTCACAGAGCAACATGAATGTGCAACCCATTAACAATATAGGACTTTAATAATCTATCAATTTGTAAACAAATAGTTTTACAGTAACTGAGAATCACTAGCCACATCTTTGGGATATATAGATTTTTGGTTGAAAGGCTAATAGATATTCAATAATAACAAAAATAATCACAATGGTAATAACATAACCTACAAACATAAATTGTGTAATCAGTATTCTTCCAATAGCTTTGAATAATTTATCTCAATTATTCCTCACATTAAACCATTACATTTCTATTATTTAGATGAAGAAAGTGAGGTTTACAGAAGTTCTACAACTTGTCCAATATCACAAAACTATATGGTTTTGCAGTGTTAAGTTTCAAAACCTACTGTGATCTCAGAACTTACTATTGTAATAAGGACTTATGATTCGAGGTTTGCTGACAGACAAAATTATAACAGGAAAAGCATTTCTGGAGTAACAATTTGGAAAGTTTGTAATTTGTTCAATCCTTTATATCTATCTCTGTATCTATCCTTTTTTATTTATATCTATATCTATTTCTATCTATCAGCTATCTATCATCTATCTATATTGAAGCAGTGATAAAGTGGTACACAGTTTTGTTTCTGTTTTTTAACAGAATGAGATATCTTTTATCATTTTTCACAGTTGATACTGAAAGAATGTTTAACATTAAAAGTAAACAAAGTACTTTTTTTGCTATGTTGAAAGCTCTTAGAGAAAACAAAGCATGAAAGCAATGAATGCATTCCTTTTAATAAAGTAATTCTTAACTTTTTAAAAACTAAGCATCAAAGTAAGCGTCTATTTCTGGACATAGTTAACATTAATCTGACTTCTAGACAAGCTGTTTGGCAAATTTTACTTTAATTGGCATTAACAATAGAGTATTATTGGAAAGTGTTGGCAAGCTTATATGCAAACAACCTTCAGTATAAAGGAGAGGTTCTGGAAATGTGATGAGAATTTATTATAGTCTTCAGCATTTACTCAAAGAGATATATTGAACAATGAAACAGAAAGAAATAAGACCATCCATCACTTCCTCACATAAGCTCTTATGTCCATTAACACTGTTACATTCTGTCAGCAGTCAATGAGAAGACATCACTGAAAAATTCTCACAAAAGTGTTAAGTTATACATATGTCCAAAAAAAGGCATTTCCTTCATTCTGGTTGAACTTAGTCCAATACCATTTTACTTTTTACTGAGGAAATTCAACTTAAGTATTCATGGTTATTGTTATATAGTTATTTAACTGTATTCTCCCTGTGAGGTAAAGAAATAATTAATGATTTCTTTTTTTTTTTTTTTTTTTTTTACTTAAAAAGTTAGAGACTCTTTGAGTCTTTATTTCCTAGGCTCTGATATAATAATTACATTAGTGTCTGTCCTACCATGTTGAAGAGTAAAGTGGCTGGTACAAGTGACAGCCATGCCATGGTGAGAACATTTCCCACCAGGTGTGTGCATCTATCATGGCACTTATCATTCTTTGTTGTATTTGTTTGGTTGACCAAATGCTGCTTTGTACAACTATACATTATCCTTTTCATTGTGTGGAAAGCCACAAAAAGTAGCTGTAACACACAAATACCTGGACAGTTTTCTACCATATCCTTTAGTCTTAGTTGAGTGAGTCTGAATGCCAAGGTATGGCAGTTGCACAATTTATAAAATTGTTTTGATTGCATGTAACAAGAATCTAAATATCTGCTCTGGGAAGGAAGGGTGGCAGTGTGCAATCCATGTCCTTGATCCCACTTTAATGCAGCTTATTCTGTACTTTAAGGTTTGTTACTTGCACTATCCTTTGTCATATAGCACTATCTGTAGTAAATGGCTCTCTTTGGGTTACAAGCCATGTAATCCTAACTCAAACTAAAATGCAAATTAGATAAATAAATCTTAAATAAGTTTGCAAATGAGAGAAAAACTAACCCATGGGCCTTCTTACTTTCAAGTGTAGGTAGATACAGGATTGTAACTAAGCCTCTTTGCCATCATTGGTCTCTCATGTTAAATCTGCTTCTCTTTGCCTTGGAATCACCTACTGTCCAGTGCTGTCTTGATATATCTGGACAAGGCTAGCACTGGATGTTATGCATATCGTATTTTTATCTAGCACTATCAGAGGAAATGGAATTGTCTTTTTCAGTAGGTTCAGTGGGGAACTTGTGACGATTATGATTTACTAACAATTCCTATAAAGGAGTCATTTGTTCAAAACGTGGACCGAGAAAAACTAGCCTCCTCCAAAGCATATGAAACAGGGTTCAAACTGAAGGTATCTCTGTTATGGGAGTAGTAAGAAGAAATAGTGTGATATATGAGTTTATGGTACTTATTTTCACATTTGTGCTTATTGACATGAGTTATTGAGGTTGAGACATAATTTTAAAGTCATCATTGTTCTCATATTGGAAAGAATATGCTTCAATTGCACCAGTGTCATTTCTGAAACAGCCACCTTCTCTCCTTACCCCTGAAGACCAAGAGCACTAGAATCACTACACATTTCCAACTGGAAAAGTAATCATAGTTTAGATATGATAATTAGTATTTTATACTGTAGAATACATTCATTTTTAACTGAAATTTTGCTTTATCTTTGTTTCTAAATGCTTAATTAAGGTGTATATAAATGCCATTGCTAAAGAAAAAACATATAGTTTAATTACCTGAAGTTTTAGTTACCTAAAGCACAATGAATTACCTTTATGGATCGTATATGAAAAAAAAAAAAACTAGGCATATTCTAACTTCCATACAAATGATAATAGGTAAAAATGCTCCTATTTTAAAATTTTGCTCAATAGTCATCTATGACTAGAGACTGAAAGCCAGTGGAACTGACTCAGTATCCATCTTAGGAAAAGGCAGCTACGCTTGTCTGTGTGTCTGTGTTTTTCTAAATTATTTGGCTTAGTTCTTAATTTGTTTCAGCATTGCGGTACATTCTCAGTACTTTCCGTGTATCTTTAATTCCTTAAAGAAACACTGATTTTAGAATTAATGAAATAAATGGAGCCTCAGACCAATGTTTCCTAATATGTTTACTCTATATTTCAAAACATTAAAGTGTATTCAGATCAATGAAAACTATTAGAATGTGATGTTTCTAAAGAAACACTAAGCAACACTGACTGAAAGTAGTTTAAATGAGGTAAAACCAGCTTAAAATTATTTGTAAATTTCATGAATATCCTTCACGGTATAAAGAGAGAAAAGACATAATGAGGTTAAATGACCATTTGTTTTTCACCTCCTCTGTAATTTTGAGAACTCCAGGTGAATATGTATTCATGTAAGACTGTTTTTGGAGGTATGATCACTTAAACAGTAGATTTCATCTTAAAAATTTTATTACATACCAAAGGGTAACAGGACGTGGCTTTGAGGTTACAGCCAATGGTATTTAACAAGATGTTGTTCTTACTCAGTTTATTAACGTGAGAGGAGAAAGAATTGCATGGGCAGACATTATATTTAAAGATAGGTTATTGCTTCTCTGAAATGATATATATTTTGATTCAAGTCATCGGCAAAAAGAGGAAACATAGTGATACATGTGATGGGTGGTTGTAATGAATAAAACACACTTCTTCTGTAGGAGATTTTGATTGTTGGCCTACCAGGATTGTCAGTGTGTACGAAAAAGATATGTAGGGCTACAGGACAAAAATCTAGACTTCTTTCCTTTGTATTGTTTTAAATAGCAAAGTATTTAATATTTGAAGAAAGAAGGATAACATTTTAAGAGTATAATATACTCTTAAATTTATATATATTGTTATATATTATATTGTTATATTATTTAATATATATATATTATATATATAATATATTATATATATTATATATATATTATATATTATATATTATATATATAAATATATTATATATTAAATATATATAACAATCAGTATAATTTTAAAATAAATACTAATAACACAAATCTTTTACATTAACTGTGTAAATAGATCAATTAAGAGTGAGTTAGCAACTTCTTAGTTACAAATTATATGAAAATGGTTGTTCTGTATCATAAATCAGCCAGGAATTTTATTTGTCCTTATATAGCCATACAACATCTGATAAGTATGCTTTGGGGTCCAGTTAGTCGTTAGTCTACACTTGAATTAAGGAGAGAGATGCTTTAGTTTCTTTCCAACTCTGATCTAAGAGGTAATAATTTTTCTAATCATAGTTACCATTACACATACAAAGATATAATTGAACTTTAGTTGTATTCATTTTCCTACTTCCTTCATCCAGGAATTAAAATCCTGAAATAAAAGATAAAAGACAAGCCTTTGAGTGGTTTTGGAGGAACATAACAGTAAAGTGAGAGATTTCCAAATTTTTAGGCCATTTAAAATTTTCAAATATTTAAGATAATTTTTTATTGTCCCTCCCACTCACATTATAAAGAAAAGGAAATTAAAGTAAGTCTGTATTAAATACAGTACATTTTCCAAAATGTAGTTCTTAAGAAAACAAAAAAAGAGAGGGCAGGCAAACCATTAACTGATAAATTACTTACATTCAAATACACATGTCAAATTATCAGAAAAATTAATTTATTCTAACCTTCTGTGACCTCTCTCTCACCCAAGTCCTGCTGTACTTACACTATGCAAGATTATGCTTAGCATTCTATTTTACGCCAAAATGATTTGCTTCCTAATATTAAAATATGCCTTAGTCTTATTCCCCAAACTATTTTAGTCTCTTAAAATAAGGACCATACCTTAAGAGACTTTTATGTTTGTAGGATCTTCATAAAAGTTTTGAACCTATGGTAGGTTCTGTATATTGTTTAGTCAAAACAGCTAATGAGTAACTTGCCTTTTGAAGGTGAAATATTTATTTAATGAAAAGCTAAATGTTTCCTTAAAAATTGGAATACATTCTCCCTCTCTCTCTTTCTGTTTTTCTCTCTTCCCCTTTCTCATTCTCTTTCTCTACACACACAAAGATATCATATGCATGTTTGATAGAAAAATGCCTAATCCACAGTGATACAGTCTTATATTGTGTTGTATATAACTGAGGTACTTTTCATAGAGGGAGTATCAAACTTCAATTGGTATAGGTACTGCAGTTTAGGTGCCAGAAGTTTAGACATAAAAAAAAAAAAAATTCCTTTTCAGATGCCCTTGAAAGATTGGTACTTTCTTGTCTCAGAGTTCCTTGTTGTTCCAGATTCCTCTCTAATTTTGTTTGTTTGGTTTTGCTTTATCTGTGGTGTTCTCACGTATTAACTACTCCAACATCAAACATACTCTCTTTCCAAAGAACAGAGAATTAACAGAATAATGTGGGTACAATCTTTCTCTTGATACAAATAGCATGTAGTCAACCATTCAGTATATCTGCAATCTTTTATTTTCTTATTCTTTCCAAAGCTGAGGGTGTGGCCCTGTTCCTCCTGGAAAGCACGTAATATTGGCACAAGGATAAACTAACTGGAGGGTTCAACACAATGAAGAGTTCAAAAAAATGTAAACATATATGGTTACATGATTTGTGAAAATGGTGAAAGCAGTACCATGGAAAAAAGGCTGTCCTTTTCAACTGTACACAAGCATGCACACATTTGTGTGCACACACAGACACATAGACACACAAGCTCATAATTCCAGATAAATTGCAGATCTAAATGTTTAAAGTAAAGCAGTAAAGCTTTTAGTAAAAAATATAGAACTTCTTGACCTCAGAGTAGGCAAACATCTCTTAAAAAAGAAGTAAATATTATTAATCATAAAAGGAACATCATAATTAATTAACTGTATTAAAATTAATAACTTACATGCACTAAAAGACACCACTGAGAGAATATGATTGGAGAAGATATATTGCAGAAGATAGATAAAAAGTGTGACCTTGTACGTATCATATCAGGCAACAGACTCATCCTGTGTGAAGAATGCCTACCAATCAATTAGAAAATGACACATAAATGGACACAAATCTTGAATGGTTACTTAACAAGAAGGTACTTTAGTGACCAATTAGTATTTAAACTTTGTAGAACATCATTAGTCATCAGAAAAATTCAAATTAAACAAACACATGATACAACCAACAAGTCCCAAAACATAATGGGTGAAATGTTTGACAATACGCTTGCAATATTAAAGTGATAGTGATGTTGTGGAATAAACGGAATTTTTATACCTTCATAGCTTGTTGGTTGGGGTTTAAATTGATACAATCACTTTGAAAAACTATTTTGCAGCATCTACTAAATCTACCTGGATACAGTGCAGACGTCACTGAAGTAGATACCCCTAGATGATGGTTGTCCTACTCAAGGTCTTCCCCAGCTTGTCTTCATTGTATCTAGACCAATAACTGTGGTCAGGTCTCAGTATAAACTGATGAGAAGTCTGTTCTCCTGCTCCAGGAGAATATAATTTACTCCCTAAATGAGTTGTTAGACCAAGGATAATATGTCCTGATAAGAGCAATGAAAAATATGTGAGAAGGTATATTAAGTATGCTGACTCAGAGGAAGTAGATTATAAGGCTATATAAGGGAAAGTTAACTGACATGGGGTCGTGGAAACTCCTATAATTCAGGATTTAATAGTCTATCAATGATACATTGATATAGAGCCAGTTTTTGGATGCACTTCTTGAATAGTTCCTTGAAAGTTGCACTCAGTGATGCCCTAATGTTATGAGATAGAGATAACAGAACTCCTTTGCAGAAAGATTTGAAAGATCAGAGAATTGGACATGTTATGTTTACCAGAAAATCCCAGACAACAGACACTTCATTAAGACAGTAAGAAATGGAACCTCCATCACTGGGCAGCTACATGGTGAATTTCCTCTCTACCTCAGGGATTATGATGGGAGATATCTCCATAGAACTAGGCTCATTAAGGTTGAGTGATGTTATGAGTGATTTCTGAAAAGCAGAAATGCAGTGTTGACCCTTAACCATTAGAGGTGAGGTGGGCACAAACATCAGCATGGACAGCAAAACAACCGTAGGAACCATGTGACCTTAATATGATGAAACTCAATACACAAATCTATGGCATTGGTTAATAAATTATAATGTCTTAACCGTGAAAAATGGGTAGGAAGCTAGGCAATGACTTTACAAACAGGAAAGTAAAAGGAGTTAGTGAGAAACAGGTCAGTTGTGACAATGGAAAATTACAAGTCCTTACCTGTTTCTAGGTCTGATCAGATTTTAAGATCCATAGCCCATATATTGAAAGCAAGACAGAATATCCTTTAAAAAGACCCAGAAATACCACAAACCACCACTATATAAGTATTCCCCCAGTTCTTTCCCAAAGAAATCGGCAACCATTCACCTTAGCAACTGTATATGGGGGAAAACTGAATACCTAGGGCATTTGATGGTTATTGGTATAGGGTCTTGATACTAAGGAAAATGAATTCTATTATGGACCCCCAGTTAGAGTGTGGTCTTATGGCTGAAGATATGAATGGAGTCCTAGCCCAGGACTCTCTTACAGTTGGTCCAATATTTGAGTTCCCAATGTTGTTCGTTTTCTGTTCTCAAATGCTTAATTAGGATAGATGTATTAAGTAAAAAACAGAACCCTCATATTTGTTCCCTGATGTGAGGAAGTATCATCAGGAAAATAAATTATAATCCATTTCATATACTGGGTCCACCCTCGGTGACTGAGAGGATGGAAGGATGGTGGTCGCCATCATATCCTCAATCAAAACTATGCAGATGAAGCTGAACGATATGGACTACATCAAATATAACCATTTAGTTAAGCTTTGATCTTAGTTTACTTCCAGTTATGGGGTTTTTACTAGCACTAACTAACACAACATCTGGAACTCAATATGCAGCAACTGGTCTGGCAAATGTTTTCTGTTCAGTCCTCATCAGTAAAAAGAATCAAAAACACATGAAAAAACAGGGCACTTTATCCTCTAGGTCTACGTGAATTTTCCTTCTATCTGTTACTTTATATTGTAGTTCACAAGGATTCCTATCATCCAGACCATGGGTTGGCAAACTATAGCCCATGGGCCAGATCTGGCCTGCATTTTTATGCCTGTGAGTTATGAATGTTTTAAACATTGTAACGGAGTATAAAAACAAACAAAAATGTGATAGAGATGTTTGTGTCCTGCAAAATCTAAAAAAGTACAGCCAAATTCCAATCTAGGCACTCTAGGAGAATATTTTTCATAGCTACTGATTTTGGTAATAAATACACATACAGATATCTCTGTATTAGGCAGTTTTTTTTAAACCTCTTTAAAAATCTTATTTAATTATCACAACAATCCACTAATGTGAGTCGTGTTATTGTCCCTCTTTTACATGTGATACACTTGATGCAGCTCAGAGCGGTTATGCGACTTGCGAAAATCATCCAGCTAATAAGTGTTGGGGTCAGTATTGAAACCAAGGCTCCTTGCTTCATATCCTTTCTCTTTGACGGTCCTTCTATGATTGGAAGAATTATTATGTGCTTAACATACTTATGATCAGTTGACTTGATGAAATAAATGTATATGACATAATCTGAGTGCAAATAAAATACAGAAAATTATTTAATGTAAAATGATTCAAACAAGTAAATGAAGTTTCCAAGTAAAGTCACCTCATAGTGAACTTCTTGTTCCTTAAATACTTCTAAATGAAAATACACATTAGAATTCATTAAACACGGTATGAGAATAGGTAAAGGAATGAAATTATTATTACTTACCCAGCAATACCATAATCTGTCATTTTATTTGGTGAGATGAATTGAACGACAAAGTGGGCTAATCTCAGTAGGTACATCTTGCTTTGTTAACTACCTGTAGACCAAGAACAAATTAAATGTGTATATCATATTACATGTTCAGTAGTCTGTTGCTATGGTAATGGAGAAAAAGAGGATTCTAGTAACATGAATTTCAGTGTAAACCGAATTGGAAAGGCAATAGTTACTTAAAATAGCCAGTATCATTGTTAATGAAATTTTTGTCATCTCATAAGAGGGAAAACAATGTCCAGGGCCCACTTACATCTATAATTTGCCACAATTTTTGAAAGCGTACATGATTTTCTATTAGGAAGATTATAAAATGGCAGAAAGCTCATTTAAGGTAACTGAGAATGACAATTTATTTGCTTCTTATGACCAATTTGTTGTTTGGGTGGGAGGATGTTTTAATGTATAATTCCTTCTATTTTATTCTGAGTTAAATTTTGTAAGTGATTTTAGAAGCTCTGTGGAAATAAACACATAACAGGCCCTAACATAACAAGAATACCAGCATATAAATTGTGTAAGTGAAATGTATTTGTAAGAATAGTACATAAAGGTACAAATTAAAAAACTGCCTAATTAAGAGTTATCTAATAAATATGTAACTTCAGGCAGTGCTGAAACTTGACAAATATTTATTTATTAGAATCATGACAATGTCTTATTTAAGGGCCAGAGTGTCTTCAATTTTGCCCTGCTGACATGAAAGCAAATCAGCTCAATTTTTTCCCTCAATCCCTTTCTCATAAAGATTTTTACTCAATCTTATGATTTTCATACAACATATATGGCAAAATAATTCTTGACATATGACATTGAATTAAAGCAGCTATACCTCCAATATCTCCAAGATAGTTTAGGAGGTTAGTATTGTTCTTTGTATTATTATTTTTATTATTTGCCATAGAAAATGTTCTTTAAAGTCAAAAACACTAATATCTCTTATAACATCTTAAACTCTTTAGAGATTTTATTCTAGCACATAATAAGGGAAAGCAAATAACAGAGTATTGTTATAAGTGAGGAGAAATTTTTTTTCATGAGCCATTGAGGGGAATTCTGAAGAATCCTTCAAATTAGAAAGCAACATTATTTTCCACGTAGAAAATAGTCATAAGAAAAACACAAAAAAAAGGTCCTTAGGGTAGGTCAAGATTTAATATGTGGGTACCGTGGGTTAGCACACTTTCTCTATTCTGAGAGTGGCATTGAAATGAGCAGAATCATCAAACTTCAAACCTGAAGGCCATTTATACAAATAGAGATAAGCAGAGGGTTTAGATGACAGAGTACAAGTGGACTTTTTTGTTTTGTTTTGTTTTCACACTGGAAAACCTTGAGACATAATCATAATTGCAGGATGGGAAAGTAGAAATTTAGAGTTAAATTTAGGTTCATCAAAATAAAAAAACTCAGAAAAATATTAGATTTGAATGCTCATTTTGATTACACTTATTTTATCTACAGAGTGAATGCTTATTTGTTCACCTAAAACTTCTCTATACATTGGTTGATGTTAAGTTTCTCTCTCTTATGTCAGCATTTACGCTGGGACAATTGAACAACGTGTCTAGCACACAATAAATTGCAACTATTATCGCTAAATTATTTTTATATTGTTTTTATGAACAGTTTAAAATTTATTCACTAAAAAACAAACAAAATCATGAATTTGATTACTTCTGCTTTTCCTGTGGACTGATAGTTGCATAAACTTTGGAACATCTCATTAAAAGCAGGCTAATAAATCAGAATTATAGACCCATATTTTTTCTGATCTTCTAGGAACTAGAACCAGGTACAACTTAATAAGTGCTGTGTGGCAATTATAATGTAAATCCTCAGTTGCTATTTCATATTTTATTGGAAATATAGCATGTGTGATAATCATCTGACATTAGGTTTCGTTTTTGAGGAAACAATTTGGTTTTAGTCTTCTAATTTTTTTTTTTTCTTATGGTTGTCCTCTTTTCGTTATTGCAGTTTTTATGCTCAGCTGTTTCAAATCTGTTTTCTTTCCTGCCTGAAATCCTGAAGCCAATTCACTGACCTACAAACTTTATTCAATTGCACACATCTTTTAATAAAAAATGTAACAATTTTGCTGACACACTATCTTCTCAGGGGCATAAATTACTCTTACATGATTTAAAGAAATAGCTTTCCCTAACAGTGTTTGCTTTGGCTTTTTTTCAAATGCAAAGTATAGATGACTAATAAGTGTCACAACAAAACCCCATATCATCAGCACAAGCATTTAATGCTCTATTTCAAAAGAGCCAGAGGAAAGAACACAAAATAATATCCTAGTTCCACTTCTCCTTTGTTGTTAAATTACTCATGTTCAAATGAGCATCTTGTGTTGTTTTAGATATTTGACACCTGTCTGTGTAAAAGATATTTGGGACATCATCCAAGTTCTAATGTTTAATTCTACTCTGGGAATTTAAAGGACTTTAAAATGACTTCTTGAAGATTCATGTGAAATCAAACTCAACCAAAGATGAAAAATGAGTCTGCTGATTTTGAAGTGCCAAAAGCCTGCAGCGAGCTGAAGAGACAGTGACATCTGTAAGGTTATTGTCATGACACAGTGTCTACTGACATTTGAACTTCTGACTTAGCTAAGCAACATTCAGTGGAAGACAACCTCATTTCTTATTACGACTTCCTATCCATCTCTATAGCACATGCATGGAGTCCAAGTGTACATGCAGTTGATAGATTGTTCAAGGAGTGAGTAAGCATTTTAGGAATTATTCCTGCCCCTTCTCATTTTTCTTTGCTCACTTTCTTGATTTAAAAAAAAACAAATAAACAAACAAAAATGTCTTGTTGCATCCATTAGCAGTTGAGTAGGAAAATTTTAAAGGAAGAGGATGACTAGGTAGGTATCCCCCCATAAAGTAGTTCTGGTAAGAGTTTTGGAGGCTCAAAGCACTGGCTAAAATGAACTAAGTGGATTTTACTTCTGTATGTGTCAGTGCTATTGAACTCTTACCACAATATATGCTAATTCTGAAAGTTTACAGAAATGGGATTAAATATTTATGTGCTGACCATGTTATGTTAGAGACATTAATTCTAAGCTGTTAAAATTTTAAGTACCTAGAGTGTTTAGCATGAGGGTACTGAATTACTGTTTTTTTTTTTTGTTTTTTGCACTTTAGTGATAACAGACATTCTTTGAAACAGTGAGAAACCTTTGAGAAAATTCTGTATGCATTCATGAAGTAGAGTATTTTGCACATATAAATGTAGTGTTAATGATATTATGCAGTATGTTATAATATTGCATAATGACATATTATGATATTTGAATTATACAAATCTGGCGTACTTAGAGCATATATAACATTTCTGAATTGGATTAAAACTATTCATATGTGCTAGAAAAAAGTATAATATTCATATGCATATGATGTCCCACTGCTCATGCACCCACCCTCTTGTACATGCACACCAACTCATACATGCCATTTACGTAGAGTACCTGTTTGAGTGCCGTTTGAGAACAATTTCAGTGCATTTCTTGTCATGTCCATGAATATATATTCAAGAAATCAGTTTTATCTGTTAACTGGGACTCTTTATTCTTCAGTGTTTGAATCATATTAGAAAGAGAATTACTCTGGTACTATCTGGGTTTGTTTTTTTGATCCTTCAATGTTGGACTTGGTGAAATTTCCTACCCCTCTCTGATTTTTAGTTCTCTCATCTTAAAGTTAGAATAGCAATAGCACCCTCAAAATTAGAATTAAAGGCCACCATTTATGGATCTGTTGCAGGCCCTAGTATATAAAATGTGACAAATACCAGATCCCTCTTTTGTCATTAAAACCAGTTATAACTAATATGTTATCAATTAAGGCCATGAAGAGAAATGTGTTTCTCTATATATTGTTGTATATTTTAATATTGTTTGATGTGTAGGACTAATGCAAGATTACGATGCAGAAAATTTTTGTTCTCTTCTGCCTGCTTTTTGAAACACTGCTTCACCAACTCTGACCAACCCATACAGCACCTCAGGAGGTTTTGTTAAAAAGACAAACTGATCAGGTCTTATTCCTTCAAACATATTCCAAAACTTTAATATTTAATAAGGGCCATTCTCCTCAACATGTCCTTTAAGTGTTGCCCTAATTTCACAGGAATAGACCTGCCCACTTTCTCTCAGGAGGGTACAGTTTTCCAATAGTACTATTTTGTACATTTTTATGAACACTACCTTTGTCATTTTCTCTCCCCTATGGACACAGTAACAAATTCAACAATTTATTTTCTGTCTTTTCTTAAGGTATTATTAATAAATGGAATTGTAATGAGCATTTCTAGCCCTTTCTATGTGCTAGAAAACCTACCACGTGTTATATAGAAATTATTTTTTTTTGAAAGACCACACTCTTTTCCTAAAAACTATATTAAATTAAATTCTGGATTCAAAACCTGGTTTCTCAAGATTAATAACTTGCAGAGTCATCATCTCATCTGTACAATTAGCACTAAATCTACTTTATAGCATTGTTGTATTAATAGTAAAAATACAGTTATAAAATAGTTATCAGAGTTAAAGCTCCAGAATAGGTTCTAATTAACTGGCAGCAATTATTATTATTATTGTTATATTCACTAAATCATTACATACTTTTCAATCTGGAGAAACCAAAGGTGTGAGAGAACTTAAGGAAAATATATATGCAGGTATAATTTGTAGTGCTATAAAGTTGTGGTTCCTTAGCAGCCATACAAAAATCACAAAATTTAGTCTAGGGGATTTGAATTAATTTATGTCTTTCATCTTCAAAATTCTTTAAAAAAAAAAAAGAAAATTAACACCTAGGCTGCCAATAATTAATAGTTCATTTTCTTCCACAGAATCAACAGTGTGCTCCATCATGGAAACCTTATTGGAAGTACTTCTGAGCTATAGTCAATATTTTGCAGATTCTAATTCTGTAGCTGACCATTGAGAAAAATGTAATGATTTAATTAAAACTAAATAATTCATGACTCCAAATTTTATAATTATAAGAAGTGTCCTTAGGCAAAAGTCAATGTCCTAATGCTATAAATGAGCAAGAGAGCAGCTACACAGATATTTTCAGGAACTATAGCAGAAGTATTCTGAGAAAAATGCTAATTTAAATCCTTATGCAGCATAATCCAGTAGAAAATGGCAGAACTGAAAGACCAATAAATGTTAATAATTCTATTCATATCACTATTTGCTAATGCAAAATTTGCCCAATAAGGATAGAAAAAATTAGGGAGAAATTCAGTCAAATTATATATTTACCTTAAAGATGTAACTGAATAATGCTTATTTTTATTCATTATTTTAAAAGTAATAATTTGATGCTACTAAATGGAAATACATAAATTTAGAAAATAAATATGATGTGAATGTATTTATGAACAAAGCTTTATTGTTTGGAAAATAAATAGTTAAATTAATGTACAGCATTCAGTCAGTTATTTAAACTACTTTATACTTAAACTTGATATGTGAATTGCAAATATGCAAACTTATGGTAAAATAGGGTTGACTCAAAATTTTATTAAAGCTTACTAGTTTGTAAAAATCTGTACTAGAGTGATACAAATAATATCACAAGAGATATTCTAATTTTCTCTATATTGTTAGATTTTTAGTCTGTGTGTCTTTACTAGTACATGGCATACCTTTCACATTTAAAACATTATATTTAAAATGCCATATTTTGAGTGAAAACATGTGACTATAGTTTTCCAATATCGGTTATTGAAAGTAGATTTTATATATATAATCAAATATAGTCATTTATATATATATATATGAAAATTCAACTTTCTATGTAGTAATGATGAGTTTATCTGTCCTGTTTCTCTAGAATTACTGAGGCATGCTAGAAAGATGAAGTGAATACTTTTCTTTCTTTGCCAGAGATTTAGTAGTTGTTTTTAATTGTGTCTTTATGTCTTAATGACAGTGTCATATTGAATGCTCTTGAGATCATGATATCAAAATGCTCAGTGTCTTCAAGCATTATGCCTTTTTCATGGTAAAAAGTTTAGATGGCACTTGAAGTTCAATGGAAAATAGATTGAGTACCTTATTCCAACAATGTATGTGAACCAATGACAATAAATATAGACAAAAAACAATGAGATGTTGTAAAAGTCAGGTTTAATATCTTTTCTTTTTAGATTTCTTCTCAATTATTGATGATATGCATTTTCATTATTAGAAATTGAAATGACATTAATTTAGAAAGTAAATGCAGAGTATGAGATAAAAATGTATACTATAAGGTAGGAATTCAATAAATATGAATGAATTTTAAAATGTATTTGACTAGTGATTATTTAAATATACTTTGGCCATAAAGTAGTTTTGTTTTGTTCTGTTTTCCCAAGTGGATTTCTGGCAAACTTAGAAATCTTTTCCTTCCCTGTTTGTGTCACCCCAAATTTCATATGTTGAAACCTAACCCACAAGGTGATGGTATTAGGAGTCTGGGCCTTGGAGGTGATTAGGTCATGAAGGTGGGTCCCTCGTAAATGGGATTAGTGCTCTTATAAAAGAAGATCAAGAGAGCTCCATTGCCATTTCTGCCATGTGAGGTTACAATGAAAAGACAGCTGTCTAGGAAATGGGCTTTCTTGCATCCAGAACTATGAGAAATTTCTGTGGTTCACAAGCCACCCAGTCTGAAGTATTTTATTATAGCAGTATGAATGGACTGACTTTCCTCTATCTGTACCCTTTGCTCTTGGTAACCACCTTAATCTTAATCTCCTTGCCTCTAACTGCATTGCCTGTCCAATCTGCTATAGACTGGTGGGCTAGATACAGCCAATTATAGATTTTATAGCCCTATAAAACTATCAGGGGAACATGTTTAAGTCTTTTTGAGTCTGATTCTCATAAGGAAAACTTTAACCCTTTCCAGAGTGCTTTGATTTAAAACAGAATTTTAGTTGCAGTTATGCTTTTATTGATTTAACATGCTTGGTCTGCTCTATGCCAACAATTTGCATAAATGAAATAAGTCTTTAAGTCCTTAAAGAAATAGAGTGAACTAACTATTTATATCATCCCTATATACATGCAAAAAGAGAGATTTAGAGAGGTAAAGTTATTTTCTAAAGTCACAAGTAGTGACCCTAAAGCATTTGTTCTTTACACTGTAACATTATTGGAGGGAGAAATCATCACCTTTTCTGCACCAGTAATATAAGGAAGCACAAGTTCCCCATGTCCCTGCCAGCAATGAAACATAATGTTTTGCCTTTCTGTTAGTCATATACATCTCTTAGTCATTTTAATATCCATTTTTCTGATAAGCAAATATTTGAACACTTTTTTCACATGTTTTTGGCCATTTTCTATTCATTTCCTTGGACCACTTTTGCTTTGAAGTGATTATCTTTTACTTTTCAATTAAAAATAGGTATATATTAGAAGAACTAAAGATTGTTACACATGTTTTTCCCCAGAATTAACATTTATCTATTAAATTTGGTGTATTTTTCCTACAAAGAAGTTTTATTTCTTTATTCTTTTTATTTTTAACTTTGTAGATTTCTATTTAAGAACTTTCCCCCAACCCCTATACCACTATAGTGAGATGAAATATCTTAGATATTTGTAGTATTTTTATTCTGTATTTTATATATAACTGTACCCTTTGAAAAGGATTTTAATGCAGATGTCCATGTTATCCATTTGTTTATTTCTCCAGATATATATCTAGTTAATTATATAATCTATCCTTTTACAGCTGAATGGAATTACCAGCTGTATATATTTGCTCTGATATGCAATTAATCTGGTCCTAGATTTTCCATTCTTTTTTATCTTTCCATTTCTCTTCCTAATACCATATTAATTTTATTAGCTTGTTCATTAAGAGTTATTCTTTTGATATTTTTCTGTATACTATATGAAAATTATATATATATAAAATTGATCTATACTTTCCTCTTATGGACTATTTTTATTTGGTTTTTATATTTAATTTTAAATTTTTCATGGAATGATAAAACTGTATTAAAATACTTCCATGTTTTTCAGTGCCTAGAAGTGTAAGGATTATTGATTATATGTTCTAGTAAGATAAAACTCAGCTGTGTAATTCATTTTCAGTGATACCTCTCTAAACATATTTCCAATCACTTCTGTGGTAATTAATCAATTCAAATTTTGTATATTGTTTCTCCAGGTTCAATTGTGGTAGTTTTAAATTAGTCGTATATAATTATTTCTCTCAAAGTATTTAAATATTTCTGCCAAAACTTGAAAATATTAATATTTTATTTTTCTATTTATATTTTCTGTATCTGTGATTCTGGTTCCTTGGACAATTTTTCTGTTTTCACTTTTTATTTTCCTTGAACAGGAAAATCTATTGCATAGTCTTTTGAAAGCATTAGCTTTGGGATATATGGTCACTTAATACAATTTTTCTTTTCTGTCTCCTTATTTCTAACATTATAATAATTGTCCACTCACTTCTTATTGAGATCCTTTCAAATGCTTAAATACTTTTTAAGAATTCCTTATTGTTTTTAATAACTTAGGAATGCTGTAAGATATGGATATCATGAATATTTAATTTTCATGGAAATACAACTTTTGTAGTTCATTATAAATACTGGTATGAAATTTTCTTTTTTTTAATAGTTAGTAATTTCCAATTTAATAAAATCAAGGTTTTTATTTTTTTTTATGAATTGTATTCTTCCAAGTATCTTTGAATTTTTGACCACATAGATATTACTTATTTCTAATTTGATTGCTATAATGAGACAGTATGTTTTTTAAGTTCTCCTATTTGTGGAAATTATTAAGATTTTATTTATGATCAAGTCTGAGTTAGATTTTGTAAATGTACTGTTGACAAATGACAAAATATAAGCTTTCTCCTTATGGAATGTAAAGTTTATAATATTACTATATATTAAATTGTTCATTGCTTTCTCCATTTTTATTTTTTAAAATTAAAAAAAAAATTATGTTATTGAAGTACAGTTGATTTACAATGCATATTTTTATTTTGATATATATATATATATATATATATATATATATATATATATATATATCTGTCTCATTCTGGGGAAGATAGGTTAATATTTCCAACTATAATTACTTTTTGTCAAATTTTCAATTTATTTATTTAATGTGATGTTTTTGTTGCATACTGAAATTATATGTCTTCCATTAATTGTACCTTTTAACATTATATGAAGTTCTTCTTTACATTTAATTTCTTTAATCTTTTATCCAATTTAGTCTGCTCTTAATGTTTCTACTTTCTCTTTGTTTCATAGTTTCTGATTATTTGTGTCATTCCTTACTTTCCAGGCTTTCATAGACACTTTGTTTCAAACTTATTCATTGTAAAAATATAACCTGTTCTGCATTTTAACCTGATTTTATAACTTCTGCCTTTTAGACCTTTATTAAATGCAATAAATGCTATATCCAATTTTCATTCTTTTGTATGGTATTATTATATGCTTACTACTAAGTTGAATTATGTTTTCCCTAAATTGACCAGTTTTTTGATAACTTTATGAAATGTATATTTATTTTAATTTCTCCTTGATGATTTGAAGAGTTTTCTCTATTTCTGTTTCTCTCAATAGTCATTTCATTATTCTACTCTCTTAATAGCACACATAGGTTTGTAACATTCTTATATCTATTTGACTGATAGTGTTGTTGAGTTCACCTATATCCTTACTAATTTTCTTTCTGTTGTAGCTGTCCATTTCTGAGAGAGGGATATTGAAGCCTCCAAATATGATAGTGAATTCACCTGTTTTTCCTTGCAGATCCATCAGTTTTTGACTCATGGAGTTTGACACTCTATTGTTAAGTAGACACACATTAAGAATTATGTCTTCTTGGAGAATTGACCCTTTTATCATTATGTAATGCCCTTTTCATCCTTGATAACTCTCTGATAATTCTAACTTCTCTTCTATGTTTGGTTCTGATGCTTGCTCTGTCTTCTCAAATTGTGTTTTTATTGCCTTTGGTATGTATGCCTTATAATTTATTATTGATAGCTGGACATGATGTATTGGGTAACAGGAGCTGCTGCAAATAGAACTTTAGTGAATTGGCAGTGAGAAGTTGAGGGAGGGGGTGTTGTATAGTCTTACAATTAGGTCTAGGTATTTTAGCGAGCCTGTGCCTTTGGACCCTGAACTTGACAGGTGTTTCTCAGGTATTTTTCCTCTTCCTTAAGTGGGACAGGATGGCTAGAGTATGCTGGTGTTGGGTATTACCCTTTCCCTAATGAAACTCCTGCTCTGATTAAACCCCAGCCGGTTAGACTCTGGTTAACTAGTTTCCCCTGAGGGCAGGTCTTATTAAGAACACGCTGCTCCGGGATATTTCAAAATGGCTCCTTTTCCTTTTCTCCTGCTGGAAACAGGAGGAGATTTCTCTCTTACATTTACTGTGGGAACCTGGTTGAGCTCCTAGTGGTAAATTTCACAATAATGTGGGCCTCCTCCACTCTCCATGACTGAGTCTCCCTGTAATTTTTAACTTTCAAAGCTGTCTGCCCCGAGCCTCCAGCGATTTGTCAATTCCCGTCCCGATTTTCCTGCCACAGCGCTGGTTCCCCCAGAAGTTCCAGTCCCGAGTCTCTGCTCTGGTAAGTTGTGACTCCCGGTATTGCCTGTCTCTTCAATCCAGGGGCCAGTGATTTGTCCTCTGTGCTCCCTTATCTTCTGGATCCAAGAAGAATGGTTGATTTTTCATTCTGTTCAGACTTTTACTTATTGTTAGGATGAAATGGTGACTTTTAAGCTCCATATAAGCAGAACTGGAAACCAACTCTAATATATATATATATATATATATATATATATATATATATATATATATATATATATATATATATATTAAACTTCAAAGTTGTGTTGTTAAGATACAAATCAAAGTTTGATTTTGTAGTCCACTCAGATCTCTATTTTAATCATTTTTTATTTACTGTTCATATATTTCTTCTCTAGCACTTTTATTTCATGAATCTTAAGTTTGATAAAATAGAAGAAGTTTAATACAAATAAATCATAGGAAACATGAATCATGACAGCGACAGAAAATGGAATTAGGATGATTTCAATGAAATTCACTCTTTATCCTTCAGTCAGTAGCAGCTATATTACAAAGTGCAAAAATTGAGAAAGGTCTGACTAGAATCAAAATCTAATGGAGTATTATCAAATTAAAAGAGAGCATAGACCAGAAAAGAATGAAGAGATACCTTTTAGGGGTCTATTAAAATAGTTGTGGTACAAGATAGTAACAACCTGATAAAAGTCAGTGGCAGTAGGTATTGAGAAAAGAGGAAGAATCAAGAAATATTTATGAGTGACTTTGGACTGAAAATGGTGACCACTGGTGCTTTATTCCATTAGATCAGTGTACCAATAGTTAATAGAAACAAATATATTCAGAAGGATAACACACTATATTATTGCTAGTATACAAAATTATTTTATGAAATTCAAGTGAATTTTAGGTGTCTTTTACTGCATCTATTTCAAATAATATTTTATTATCATAACAACATTTTGAAGCAGGCAGTATTACCCATTTGCTAGATAAGCAAATGAAAAGTTTAATAATTAAATTGATCAAGATCGTGTCTTAGATTAGAGATTCAAACCAGTTTAGTTGTGCCAGAGTCCATGTCTTTTTGATTCAATGACACAGTTCAAAATAACTTCAAATATTTGTATGTCTTTCCTCTATGGTGAGCAAGTGGCAAGAATATGAAGTAATGAGATGACCAAGAGGCAAGAGGAGAATGTTGGTATAGAGTATACATGCTGGAGAGGTGTTGAAATAAACTTATTTGGCTTTACAAGTAGATGGAGGATAATGCAAATGAACTATGTCCACCCTTATTCGAAGGTGACCTTCCACAAAAATATTTATATTTTTATCATATATAAAACAAATGGTCCCAGAACAATTACAGACAGAAAAGATAAATATATAAGCTTGAATTTTTCTCATCATTTTAGGACTTGAAGAAAATACTGTGGAGTAAGAAGGACTTTCTTTTTATTGTCACATTAAAACACAGTATCTAAAGTGCTAGCACTATTGTTTACACTCATTAGGGCTCAAGAACATTTATTAGTATAAAATTAGTGGCATAGGGAAAAAACCCTATTTGTATTTGTTAGAGTATCTTTATCATATCTTTAATTACTGGTATAAAGAAATATGTTTGGTTCCAATAGGAACCTACATGTGCAATTGCAGCTGGCCAAGGAGTAAAACATGAATGGAACCACAGAAATGTCAGAATTAATGCGTTTTTAAAAGTCATGTATTCATCCTATCTCCTAATTCATGTAAAAAATGAAGGTCTAGAATTATGTGGCCTGTCCTAGTCAAACTTTTAACGACAGTTACAACTTAGTACCTCTGGTGCTGCTTCATAACCTCAAACAAATAATTTTGTTATAATATCTTAAAATATTATTTCCACACAACAAAACAGTTGCTTTATCCTTTAAAAAGGGGGTAAAAGACATAAGCAAACTTGAGCTGATATCCTGAAAAAAAAAAACTGATATATTCAAAGAGATAAAGCATTGGCCACGACCAAGGCAGGAAAGAACATTTATCTTAATCTCCATTTATTTCTCCCTCTTATAAGTTTATTTTCTATGGATATTGAAAAATGGTAGCAAATAATTAAGCCAGAAAATAAATGAAGCAAATTAAAATCCCATGTATGTAACATTGTCAGATGCATAACTCAAAGGCAATTGACAAATGCATTTTTATAATTGTTTTCACCTATTCTTCAGAGCAAGAAGGTTAGAGCATTTTCAATTGCTCTTTGTAGCAGAATCTCAGTTAGACAATAAACTTTAATTAGAACGCTTCTGAGAAAAAAGAAAATTGCATTCACAACATCCTGACATAGCAGTCAAGATGCAGCAGGTGGACAGGAAATACTACAGCATGCCAGGGAGAAACAGCCCTTTAGTGACCACAACAGCATAAGGAAATGAAGTGAAAAAAGATAAATGTAATACAATACGAGTGTAACAGTTTCAATTCTGTTAATTAGGCTGCATTCATGCTTCAGTGTTGCCAAAATTATACCACTCCATCATCCTTTAATCTGATTGTGCAAATGCTCCCATGTGCCACCAACACAGATTACAATATTTTCTCTTAATTTTAAAATTTTTAAATTTAATATTTATTTGCTTTCAGAAGAAAATATATTATGAAAATCATTACTAGTCTTTAAAAAAATCAACATATTAATTTGCATATTCCACTCAGTTTCATGTGCCTGAAATAATCAAGTAATAATGTTTTATTTTCTTAAATACTCAAAATGTCTACATGCAGTGCTACTTTTAACTTTGATCTTGACAGTTTCTTCATATTTATTTATTTATTTATTTATTCATGTGCATTTATTCATGTGCATTTATCTCCAGGGAATCATAATATTCCATATCTTACCAAAAGAAAGATAATGTAACAAATGAATAAAAGTCAGCTATTATGTTTCATATTGTACAGTGCAATTCGTATACTTTTATATAATCCTTCAACAATTTGGTGATGAGCATTTGCCTTTAATGTCCATATTATGTAAATGTTCACACATGAACAAGTATTTAGATCTATTTATATCAATATAAAAGTAGATTATATATCAACTACATTATATTGTTTTATGTTTCTAAAAAGCACTCTGTATTGCTATTAAGCTATTCAAACATAGATTTAAATAAAAGCAGAAATGGAATCATATCACCCTAATTTTAAATCAAAGTAATTGAAAGCAAAGCCAAGCCTTCTGTTTGATGTTTGCTTTTCTTACTATTGTCATCAATAACCATTTATCCACAGTGAAAGGTGTGCCATTGGTCACCTCTGAAAATTGACCACTTGTTCAGTCTGATGACATTTTTACAGAATTACCAAGGACCATTTGTTTTACCTGCCTTCAATTAAGCTGACTACTTTCTCAAGCCTAAATGCCTACCGTTTAGCCAAAATGATAGTAGTTAATAGTATAGAATTTACTTCTTTTTCTGTCATTTGGAATTAAAGATTTTTAATTCATTCTTAATTTTTTTTTTTTTTTGCTTTTGCTTTCTATTTTTCTTGTCTGCTTTCCTTAAGAACCATGAGTGCACGATCAGTGTACCCTCATGTTTGGTTAGCAAAAACAGCCTCTTTCCACTTCTTCCTAAGATCTCAAAAAATCTCTCCTGGCTGAATAGGCAGTGATAGTCTATGACTTTTCATGCTCCGGTCAGGTAATGTGTTGATTATACATACTTCACAATTTACTACAACCTATGTTTCTTCTCTCTTAGTGGAAGATTCAGGGACAGGCTCAGAAGGTGATACGCAATAAGGGACTAAGCATTCAGAGGGTTTCTGTGTTATAGTATGATTATCATAGATCCATGGGTTCTGATTTATCTGGTCTTGTAAAGGAATATAGCTGATGTACTAGAATAAAACTTGTAGTCATATATGTACCTGAAAGTGCTGTCTCCACACTTTTACAGACTTCTAGATAAAATAAGGTAAATAGAAAAGAGTTTATTGCTTTCCATTTCTGATTTTAGTCATACACATTTTGACATGAAGGAACAGCTACTAGCCTGAGGACTTCTGTGATAATGCAACTTGTTTAAAATGTGAAACTAAAATATTATTAAAATGAAGGTCTGTTTGAGTTTTCTTTGTGTTACAGACCTTCCAAATTTTTTGTAAGACCAAAAGTTTTTGAAACATTCCAGTGATGTTTATAAAAAAATCTTTGACATCAATAACATAAGAAACCAATGCATTTTTGTTTGTTTTCTTACCATAAAGGAGTAGTATTTTCCATTTGGAAATTGAGAACAGTTTTAACATTGTACTGCTTCTTTGACATAAAGTAGGAAAAAAGATAAAGAAAAAAATAAAATAAAAACCAACATCACAGCAGTAAGTGAATTTGAAGTCACTGCCCCTTCCTCCATAATCCTTGCCCTAAATCTTCTTCTCAGAGTCAAGGGTTTAACTTCAAGCATTTATTTGACAGAGTATCACAATGACAAGATGGTGTGTTATCTAAGATTGCCACAATTGTTTAGCATGAGTCTTTGTGGGTCTGTGAATAATTTATCTTAGTCATAATTTGAAAATACTAAAAATAACTTGCAAGAGTGATACTATCTTTCTCTTTGCCCATTATTATATTGACATGACACACATGAGGTGGAGTTGAACATAAAATAACAGATAATAGTTTCTTTCTTCATTTAGAAATACTATTGATATTCTTTAAAGGAATGAACTGTTGGAAAAATGAGTTGTAGAATAAAAAACAAAAAGAATTTGAGGAGCAGACTTAGGAATAGGATATATGTTACAGAAAGATTTGTAGAGAAAAGCCTAAACTCAACACTTCAAAATTGCTATTTACCATTATGGCAGTAACTAGTGTAAGAGAAGATTTGATTTGTCTTTTTACACCTACTTTGTATATCTATAGTCACCAGAGTGGAGATTCCTTTTGTTTGTCCTACATATTCTGCTAGTTACAGCTTTATTCTTACAAATGATCAGTTAAGATTTGTTTCCTTAATTCCGTTTTTTTATGAGTTGGAGAGACTTTGGTTGTTTTGTCTTGGGCAAAATTTCAGCATTTTACTCATCTTCACTTAGCGTTATTGTTTGTAAACATAAGAGAAAATGTTTTAGTGAGCATAATGGAACACAATTATAAACAATGTAAACAAAATCATAAACAAAATAATTTTCAAGAATTAAGATAGATCTACTGAAAATTTGTCCTGGTTTTTAATATGATATTATTTTATTTTTGAGTTCCTTACTGTCTCGGAAATTGCTTAAGCCTATAGGAGTTCTACTTGAATTGAACAATGTAACTTGATTATAATTAATCAAATCTTAGCCCTCCACTTATTAGCTTTACACTTGCTTTCTGCTCTTTCCATCTTCACCTCTATTGCAAGTAATACATACTTCAAAATTTCTCTTCCAGGCCACATATATACCCGGAAGCAATTATAAGGGCAACCAAATTCTGGTGTAATGCCATATTTGAAATATAAGTCTTTGAACAGCTGTAAAGTGTTATTTATAGAACCAATAGAATATATATAGTTTATTTTATATATATATATATATATATATATATATATATAAAATAAATCCGTATACTTTTCTACCAAAATGTAAGCTTCCTAAGGGTAGAGATTTCTGTCAGTTTTGTTCCACTAATGTGTCTTGACCACTTAGAAGATAGCAGGTGCTTAATAAATAGCTTGAAATAGTTAATGAAGCCAAATTTCCCTCCAGAAATTATTATTTTTTTGCAAAATAATTCCCCAAACAGAATAGGAGAGCAATTTCCAAAACTCTTCCTAATGTAGTGTGTACTTTCTTCTTATACTTACCAATTCCTATTCACACCTATTTATCAATTTCCCATACATACATGTTACCTATGTTCCTGATAAAGTGTACTTTTTAGCATTAAACATGCATATTTCATTATGTGCCAAATACTTTGCTACTGTATATTATATACTAGTGGTATAATAGTGTATAAGTATAGATTTCAGATTTCTTAGAAGTGGTCCCTAAGAATTTGTTAAGGACATATTCTTAGAGGAAATGTGTGAGAAAGTAAATTAAGCATCTTAGACAGATATATTGGGTTGAATAATATCACCTCAAAATTTACATCTACCCAGAAACTCAAAGTGACCTTATTTGGAAATAGAGACTTCACAGATGTAATTAGATGGGGTCATACTAGATTAAGGTGAGCCCTAAAGTCAATACCTGGTGTCCACATAAGAGGAAGAGAGACACAGAGAAGAGACACACTGGGAAGAAGGTTGTAGAACAGTAGAGACAGAGATGGGAGTGATGTAACTACAAGGCTCAGGATGCCAAGGATTACTAGGAGAAGCCAAAAGCTAAAAAGAGACCATGTAGTGTTCTTCCCAAGAGCTTTCAGAGAGAGCATAGTCCTGTCAACCCCTTGATTTCTGATTTTTAACCTCTAGAATTATGAGATAATAAATTCCTGCTGCTTTCAGCCACCTGACATGTGGTATTTTGCTATCAACACTAAGAAACTACAGGCATACCTCAGAGATATTGTGGGTTTGTTTCCAGACCACCACAATAAAGCAAATACTGCAATAAAGTGAATCATAGAAAAGTTTTGGTTTCCCAGTGCATACAAAAGTTATGTTTACACTATATTGTAGTCTACTAAGTGTGCAATATCATTATGTCTAATAAAACAATGGATATATCTTAATTAAAAAATACTTTATTCCCCCCAAAAAATGCTAACCATCATCTCAGCCTTTAGGAAGTCATAATCTTTTTGCTAGTGGGGTTCTTGTCTAAAAGTTGATTGCTGCTGAGTGATCAGGGTGGTGTTTGTAGAAGGTTGGAATGGCTATGACAACTTCTTAAAATAAGACAACAGTGAAGTTTGCCATATTGATTAACTCACGAACAAAGAAAGACTAGCATAGCATTTCCCTGTAGTATGCAATTCTTTGACAGCATTTTATCCACAGTAAGACTTCTTTCAAAATTGGATTCAACGCTCTCAAACACTACTGCTGTTTATCACAAAATGTATGTAATATTCTAAATCATTTATTGTCATTTCAACAGTCTTCAAAGCATCTTCACCAGGTGTACGTTCTTTCTCAATAAACCACTTTCTTTGCTCATCCATAAGAAGCAACTCCTCGTCTGTTAAAGTTTTATCATGAGATTGCAGCAATTAAATCACATCTTAAGGCTTAACTTCTCATTCTAGTTCTCTTGCTATTTCTACCACATCTACTGTTACTTCTTCCACTGAAGTCTTGAACACTTCAAAGCCATCCATGAGGCCTGCTTCTGGCCTAGAACTCTAAAAGAGCCAACAATTCTAAGTTTGCATCTGACCATTTATGTAATTTTGAAGGTCAACTTGGGTAGAGGATATAAACTGTATTATTTAATAGAGTATTAGCTTTGTTTAAATTATTTACCTCTGCTTAAATAATAGACATATATGTAGACCTCCATTTTTAATCTTGTTCTAGGACATTCAAATATTAGGAGTGAGACTACTGTTTTATTCCACTTCCGTGTTAGGGACAATATGTTTTTTAAAAGCCACATGCAAATGAAATCAAATATAAAAGGTCAAGTGAACATCATTATATATTTAATTATCACTGAGTAAATGTTCTGAAATAATTTAGGAAGTTTGAATAATGGATAAAAATATCTCATGAGCACATAACCTTGGGTCAAAAATTAAGGCAAATATACTGAACCTTAGTGTTCAGAAACATATATTAGAATAAATACAGACTCCCTCTTGTGAGAGCACTGGAATCACAACTAACTGTTGAACAATCAGTCACAGAAAGACACTGGAACTCACCAAAAAAAGATACCTCACATACAAAGACAAGGGAGAATCCACAATTAGATGGTAGGAGGGGCACAATCACAATAAAATCAGATACCATAATTGCTGGATGGGTGACTCACAAACTGGAGAACAATTATGCCACAGAAGTCCACCCACTGGAGTAAAGGTTCTGAGCCCCATGTCAGGCTTCCCAACCTGGAGGTTCAGCAACAGGAGGAGGAATTCCCAGAGAATCAGACTTTGAAGGCTAGCAGGATTTGATTGCAGGACTTCCACAGGACTGGGGGAAACAGAGACTCCAATCTTGGAGGGCACACCAAAGTAGTGTGTGCATAGGGACCCGGGGGAAGGAACAGTGACCCCAGGGAGACTGAATCAGACCTACCTGCTAGTGTTGGAGGGTCTCCTGCAGAGGTAGGGGGTGGCTGTGACTCACTGAGGGGACAAGGACACTGGCAGCAGAAGTTCTGGGAAGTACTCTTTGGCATGAGCCCTTCTGGAGTCTGCCATTAATTCCACCAAAGAGCCTGTAGCCTCCAGCACCGGGTTGCCTCAGGCCAAACAACCAACAGGGAGGGAACTCAACCCTACCCATCAGTAGACAAGAGAATTAAAGTTTTACTGAGCTCTGCCCACCATAGAAATACCCAGCTCAACCCACCACCACTCCCTCCCTTCAGTAAGCTTGCACATTCTCTTAGATAGCCTCATCCATGAGAGGGCAGACAGCACAAGCAAGAAGAACTAAGTCCTGCAGGCTGTGGAACAAAAAACACATTCACAGAAAGATAGACAACATGAAAAGCCAGAGGACTGTGTACCAGATGAAGGAACAAGATAAAACCCCAGAAAAACAACTAAATGAAGTGGAGATAGGCAACCTTCCAGAAAAAGGATTCAGAATAATGATAGTGAAAATGATCCAAGACCTCGGAAAAAGAATGGAGGCAAAGATCGAGAAGATGCAAGAAATGTTTACAAAGACTAGAAGAATTAAAGAACAAACAAACAGAGATGAAAAATACAATAACTGAAATGAAAACAACACTAGAAGGAATCAGTAGCAGAAAAACTGAGATAGAAGAACGGATAAGTGACCTGGGAGACAGAATGTTGGAATTCACTGCCATGGAAAAAAATAAAGAAAAAAAGAATGAAAAGAAATAAAGACCACCTAAGAGACCTCTGAGACAACATTAAATGCACCAACATTCACATTATAGGGGTCCCAGAAGAAGAGAGAGAGAAAGGACTAGAGAAAATATTTGAAGAGATTATAGTCAAAAACTTCCCTGATATGGCAAAGGAAAGAGCCACCCAAGTCCAGGAAACACAGAGAGTCCCAGGCAAGATAAACACAAGGAGAAACACACCAAGAAACATAGTAATCAAACTGACAAAAATTAAAGACAAGACTTATTAAAAGCAACAAGGGAGGGCTTCCTTGGTGGTGCAGTGGTTGAGAGTCCACCTGTCTATGCAGGGGACACGGGTTTGTGCCCCAGTCCAAGAAGATCCCACATGCCATGGAGTGGCTGTACCCATGAGCCATGGCTGCTGAGCCTGAGCATCTGGAGCCTGTGCTCCACAATGGGAGAGGCCACAATAGTGGCAGGCCCATGTACCACAAAAAAAAACCAAAACAAACAAACAAAAAAAAAAACAAGTGAACTCCCATAAGTTTAACAGCTGATTTCTCAGCAGAAACTCTACAAGCCAGAAGGGGGGGGCATGATATATTTAAAGTGATGAAAGGGAAGAACCTACAACCAATATTACTCTACCCAGCAGTGATCTCATTCAGATTTGATGGAGAAATCAAAAGCTTTACAGACAAGCAGAAGCTAAGAGAACTGAGCACCACCCACCAAACCAGCTCTACAACAAAAGATAAAGGAACTTCTTTAAGTGCGAAACAGAAGAGAAGAAAAAGACCTACAAAAACAAACACAGAACAATTAAGAAAATGGTCATAGGAACATACATATTGATAATCACCTTAAACATGAATGGATTAAATGCTCCAACCAAAAGACACAGGCTCACTGAACAGATACAAAAACAAGACCCATATGTATGCTGTCTACAAGAGACCCACTTCAGAACTAGGGACACATTCAGACTGAAAGTGAGGGGATGGAAAATGATATTCCATGCAAAAGGAAATCAAAAGAAAGCTGGAGTAACCATACTCATATCAGATAAAATAGACTTTCAAATAAAGAATGTTACAAGAGACAAGGAAGGACACTACACAATGATCAAGAGATCAATCCAAGAAGAAGATATAACAATTATACATATATATGCACCCAACATAGGAGCACCTCAATACATAAGGAAATGCTAAGAGCTATAAGAGATGAAATCGATAGTAACACAGTAATAATGGGAGATGTTAACACCTCACATACACCAATGGACAGATCATCCAGACAGAAAATTAATAAGGAAACTCAGGCTTTAAATGACACAATAGATCAGATAGATTTAATTGATAATTATAAGACATTGCATCCAAAAACAACAGATTATACTTCTCAAGTGCACAAGGAACATTCTCCAGGATATCACATCTTGGGTCACAAATCAAGCTTCATAAATTTAAGAAAACTGAAATCATATCAAGCATCTTTTCTGACCACAACACTATGAGATTAGAAATCAATTACGGGAGAAAAACATAAAAAACACAAACACCTGAGGGCTAAAGAATACATTAGGAAATAACCAAGAGATCACTGAAGAAATAAAGAGGAAATTAAAAATTACTTAGAAACAAATGACAATGAAAACATGATGATCCAAAACCTATGGGATGCAGGAAAAGCAGTTCTAAGAGGGAAGTTTACAGCACTACAATCCTACCTCAAGAAACAAGAAAAATTTCAAATAAACAATCTAACCTTCACCTAAAAGAAACAGAAAGAACAAACAAAACCCAAAGTCAGTAGAAGGAAAGAAATCATAAAGATCACAGCAGAAATAAATGAACCAGAAACAAAGAAATCAATACCAAAGATCAATAAAATTAAAAGCTGGTTCTTTGAGAAGACAAACAAAATTTATAAACCTTTAGACAGACTCATCAAGAAAAAGAGGGAGAAAACTCAAATCAATAAAATTAGAATTGACAAATGAGAAATTACAGCAGGCACCACAGAAATACAAAGCATCATGAGACTACTACAAGCAACTCTATGCCAATAAGATGAACAACCTGGAAGAAATGGACAAATTCTTAGAAAAGCACAACCTTCTGAGACTGAACCAGGAAGAAATAGAAAATATAAACAGACCAATCACAAGCACTGAAATTGACACTGTGATTAAAAATCTTCCAACAAGCAAAAGCCCAGGACCAGGTGGCTTCACAGGCAAATTCTATCAAACAATTAGAGAAGAGTTAACACCTATCCTTCTCAAACTCTTCCAGAATATAGCAGAGGGAGGAGCACTCCCAAACTCATTCTATGAGGCCACCTTCACCCTGATACCCAAACCAGACAAATATGTCAAAAAGAAAGAAAACTACAGGCCAATATCACTTATGAGCATAGATACAAAAATCCTCAACAAAACAATAGCAAACAGAATCAAACAGCATATTAAAAGGATCATATCTCATGATCAAGTGGGGTTTATCCCAGGAATGCAAGGATTCTTCAAGATATGCGAATCAATCAATGTGATGAACCATATTAAAAATTGAAGGATAAAACCCATATGGTCATCTCAATAGAAGCAGAAAATGCTTTTGACAAAATTCAACACTGCTTTATGATAAAAACTCTCCAGAAAGTGAGCATAGAGGGTGTCTACCTCAACATAATAAAGGCCATATATGAAAAACCCACAGCAAACATCATTTTCTATGGTGAAAAACTGAAAGCATTTCCTCTAAGATCAAGAACAAGACAAGGTTGTCCACTCTCACCACACTTATTCAACATAGTTTGGGAAGTCCTAGCCACAGCAATCAGAGAAGAGAAAGAAATAAAAGGAATACAAATTTGAAAAGAAGAAGTAAAACTGTCACTGTTTGCAGATGACATGATACTATACATAGAGAATCCTAAAGATGCCACCAGAAAACTACTAGAGCTAATCAATGAATTTAGTAAAGTTGCAGTATAAAAAACGAATGCACAGAAATCTCTTACATTCCTATACACTAATAATGACTGATCAGGAAGAGAAATTAAGGAAACAATCCCATTCACCATTGCAACAAATGGAATAAAATACCTAGGAATAAACCTACCTAAGGAGGTAAAAGACCTGTACTCAGACAACTCTAAGACACTGATGAAAGAAATCAAATGTGGCACAAACAGATGGAGAGATATACCATGTTCTTGGATTGGAAGAATCAATATTGTGAAAATGACTATTCTACCCAATGCAGTCTACAGCTTCAATGCAATGCCGATCAAATTACCAATGGAATTTTTTACAGAAGTAGATAAAGCAATCTTAAAATTTGTATGGAGACAGAAAAGACCCCAAATAGCCAAAGCGATCTTGAGGGGAAAAAATGGAGCTGGAGGAATCAGATTCCCTGGCTTCAGACTATACTACAAAGCTACAGTAATCAAGACATTATGGTACAGGCACAAAAACAGAAATATAGTATAGATCAATGGAACAAAACAGAAATCCCAGAGATAAACTCACACACCTATGGTCAACTAATCTATGACAATGGAGGCAAGGATATTCAGTGGAGAAAAGACAGTCTCTTCAATCAGTGGTGCTGGAAAAACTGGATAGCTACATGTAAAAAATGAAACTAGAACACTCCTTAACACTGTACACAAAAATAAACTCTAAATGGATGAAAGACTTAAATGTAAGACTGGACACTAAAAACTCTTAAAGGAAAACGTAGGAAGAATACCGTTTGACATAAATCACAGCAAGACCTTTTTTTTTTTTTTTTTTTTTTTTTGTGGTACACGGGCCTCTCACTGTTGTGGCCTCTCCCATTGCAGAGCACAGGCTCCGGACATGCAGTCTCAGTGGCCATGGCTTATGGGCCCAGCCGCTCCACAGCATGTGGGATCTTACCGGACTGGGGCACGAACCAATGTCCCCTGCATCAGCAGGCGGACTCTCAACCACTGCACCACCAGGGAAGCCCAGCAAGATCTTTTTTGACCTACCTCATAGAGTAATGGAAATAGAAACAAAAATAAGCCAATGGGACCTAATGAAACTTACAAGCTTTTGCACAGCAAAGGAGACTATAAACAAGATGAAAAAACAACCCTCAGAATGGGAGAATAGATTTGCAAACAAATCAATGGACAAAGGATTAATCTCCAAAATATATACAGCTCATGCAACACAGTATTAAATAAACAAACAACCCAATCGAAAAATGGGCTGACAATCTAAGTAGACATTTCTCCAAAGAAGACATACAGTTGGCCAAGAGGCACATGGAAAGCTGCTCAACATCACTAATTATTAGAGAAATGCAAATCAAACTTACAATAAGGTATTAACTCACACCGGTCCAAATGGCCATCATCAGAAAATCTACAAACAACAAATCCTGGAGAGGGTATGGAGAAAAGGGAACCCTCTTGCACTGTTGGTGGGAATGTAAATTGATACAGCCAATATAGAGAACAGTATGGAGGTTCCTTAAACAACTAAAAATAGAATTACCGTATGACCCAACAATCCCACTACTGGGCATATACCCAGAGAAAAGCAAAATTCAAAAAGACACAGGAACCCCAGTGTTCATTGCAGCACTATTTACAATAGCCAGGGCATGGAATCAACCTAAATGCCCTTCGACAGATGAATGGGTAAAGAAGATGTGATACATATATACAATGGAATATTACTCAGCCATAAAAAGGAACGAAGTTGGGTCATTTGTAGAGATGTGGATGGACCTAGAGACTGTCATACAGAGTGAAGTAAGTCAGGAGAAAACAAATATCATATATTAATGCATATATGTGGAATCAAAAAAATGATACAGATGAACCAGTTTGCAAGACAGAAATAGAGACACAGATGTAGAGAACAAATCTATGGACACCAAGGGGGGAAAGCGAGAGTGGGGGTGGTGGTGGGATGAATTGGGAGATTGGGATTGACATCTATACTCTAATGTGTATAAAATAAATAACTAATAAGGACCTGCTGTATAAACAAATAAAATAAAATTCAAAAATAAAAGAAGAAAAACATATGCCTTTGAAGATGTTGTTGCAGTGAAGTATAAGTGAATCCAATGTTTTGACACACATTGACTCAACTAATTTACCTAATAGTAATAACTATTACATCAACATACTGGTGCTGTGATTTTTGTGATTTGATGTAATTAATACTAAATCCTTGAGTCCTTTACTTCAACTAACGATGATAGTATGTAGAGCCATTTCCCTTGCTAACCCCTTTTTAGAGCCTAACAAGGGAAGTCAAGTCAACATAGATCATTGTGGAATTTAAGACTTTTTCTTGCAGAAGCTGTGAGTTAAATAATGCTATCACTTTGGTTCCACAAACTCCCTCCCACTCCTGTTTAAGATCAGAGACTCCATTTCATTTACCATAACTTCAATATGTTTTCCCGGCTTAAATGACTTTATGGACCTTGGCAAACTGCAGATTTTTTAGTATTTTCACTCCTTGCACCAGCTAGTACACCAAACACAGGTATATACTATGTTTCATGTGTGTGTGTGTGTGTGTGTGTGTGTGTGTGTGTGTGTGTGTGTGTGTGTGTGTAGGATTGGCCAAAAAGTTCGTTCGGGTTTGTCCATAAGATAGTATGGCCAAACCCGAACGAACTTTTTGGCCAGCCCCAATACATTTATGTGGCTATGTATTTAATATCTGTATCCACAGTTAGCATTTTCTTCCTTGACAAGAAATCAAAACAAAAATTCCTAATAATTGTGATGATATAAATCAACAAATTCTACCAATTCTTTCTGGATACATATTTTATTTTGACTCTGTCTGCCTTCTACCCCATGAGTAATGTTGAGTTCAGACTGTGGTTACAGGCTTGGCACTTAAGTGTGTTAGAATGAGGAGAATCTATCTCACCTTGGCAAGGAAGACTCAATAGAAATTGTTTCCAGGGCTGCTGTTAGTACTTGGATAGGCAAAATTTTTGTAAATTGTCAAGTGGTAACTATTTTATATGTCGTGAGCTACATATAGTTCCTGTCTCATATTCTTTAATGTTTCTTTTTATGACTTTTTAAAAATGTACAATTATTAGCTCACTGACCACACAAAAACAGGCTGTAGGCCTAATCTGGCCATGGACAGTAGGTGATCCATCCGTGTATTTCACAACTTCTGAGATATGGCCAAATCAATGGTTCAGATGTTACTCTTTCACATTTAAGGGGATACTTTTCACTTACAAGAATTTATTAGGTTCTAAATTCAGTTGATGAAGTTTATCAACAAACATAGTTAATTTCTGATTATCATCATCATCATCTCCATCTTACCATTCATTAAAAAGCATTGAGACAATAATTCGGCTCAGGCATAGAAAGATACTTCATTATATTCAATGCCTTGAAGCAAGCATATTAATTATTTGAGTTGATACTGTTTTCTTTCAACTTTTCCAGTATCTTCAGAAGCATTTATTCACCATGATCTTTTTGTTTTGTTTGTGGTACATGGGCCTCTCACTGCTGTGGCCTCTCCCGTTGTGGAGCACAGGCTCCGGACGCGCAGGCTCAGCGGCCATGCCTTACGGGCGCAGCTGCTCCGCGGCATGTGAGATCTTCCCGGACCAGGGCACGAACCCGTGTCCCCTGAATCGGCAGGCAGACTCTCAACCACGATGCCACCAGGGAAGCCCTACCATGAACTTTTAAGTATTATAACCTGTATGTTTTCCTACTGCACACCTCAATGATTTCTCAATCCCTCTTGCTGCAGTCAGTACCCTCTTCCCCAACCCTTGGACTCTGGCAACTCTGATCTGTATCTTTATGACTTTATTTTTGCCTTTTCTAGTATTTCAATTAAATAGGGCCATGCAATATGTACTTTTTTGTGTATGGCTTCCTTAACTTAATGCTTTTGGAATTCAACTATGTTGTTACATGTATTAATAGTTCATTCCTTTCTCTTGCTGAGTAATATCCTATTACATACCCATTTGTTTATCTATTTCCAGTTTATAGGTATTTGGGGGCATTTCTATTTTCTGGGTGTTACAAATTAAGCTGCTATGTAGGAACTTTTATAAATAGATCATTGTGTAGACACATAATTAGATGTTTATTGATTATAAGAGACTGCAAGTTTTTTTTAATCTGTAACACGAATATGGGTTTTCTTGCATTTCAGGCAATTTCAAAACTAAAATCTTCCTAAATGCTCCAAGTATTTCTGAAGGTTTATCTAAGAAATTCTTCTAATTTTTTTTCAAGCTTCACTCTGCTTGGAATACAAATTTTAGTTGTAGTTTCATTGAAATAGTCTAGTTTATATGCCTATCCTATAGGTTAGGGAGGATTGAAAGATAAGGAAGAAGGTATGTGATGTAAGAAGAATAGTCCCCAGAAGAAAATTACTGCTGTCTTCCTAGCCAGGAAAATATAGAGATATTGGGCAGCCAAAAACAGAAGATGACCACTCTATAATTCAAGGGAAATCTTCTGAAATAAAAACTCACAATTTAGAATGATAAGACACAAATGAATCAAATTAATTTAAAAATATAATAAATACATAATGGAAGAAACAGTTTCTGGTTATATTTATTTGTTGAAAAATTAGAACTAAGAAAGTAAAAACATAATAACAAAAATTCTGAAACTGGCACTTCAGATGATTTCAGCCAACACAGTAGGTAAAACAAGGAAAGAGAAAAAAAAAAGCCTGGTAATCTTTTCTGTTGTTGTTGTTTGTTTTTTATGACATGGGGGAAAGGGAGCAAGTATGTTGACTCAGTGTGCACATAAATAGTGTCTATCAACCTTGGTTGTACATGGAATTACCTGTGAAGCTGTAAAAGATTCCCATATCTAAGCTACAGCAGATATTTTAATCAGAATCTCTGAGAGTGGGATCCTGGTGATTTCCATGTGCAGCCAAGGTTGAAATCTACTGAAAGGAGAAAAAGAAGAAAGAGGAGAAGAAGGAGAGATAGTGATTGAGTCTGAATAAAGACTACAATCACTGTAAGTTTCCTCTTTCTTCATACTCATCTCAGCTTCTCTTTGAATAGACACTTCAATTTCCTAAGATTAGCTGTTTCCATAAGGATGAAACTATAAATCTACTAGTCCTTCTGTTCATTTGCACATATTTTTAAATAAGAAAACAAGTGTGAAATTGTCCCTTTAAGAACAGCAATTGGAATGACTTGATTCATATGTCTTAACCTTAGGAGCAAAAAATCACTTTAGCTAAGGAGAGTAAGACACCATGATCTGACCAACTTGATTTACCCATTTAATCTTATTTAGTGACAAAGAGGTGATACAAACAAAAACAGAAATTTAACAGATGAGCCTAACTATAAAAACACAAAGTTAGAGGTTGGTAAAAAAGACCAGATATATGCTATTCCAATAAATATCAATGGTAATATTTAGATAATAAAGGAAACTAAATCTCAGACTAGTATTTAAAAATAAGCTCTGTAGTTATTATAAGGGATAAAACAAAAAATGTGACCCAAAATTAAACAATGAAATAGAGAAAACTTTTAAAAATAAAATATGAACATATTCAAAACGAAGCAACATAAGATTTTAATGCCCAATGCCTTAAAATGGGACAATAATAAATGTCATCATCCACAAAAAGCAATCAAGTATTTGCATGCATAAAACAAAATATCATCACAATGGTTTGATCAAAAACTACAGTGACAAATTGAAAAAAAAAATTAAATTAGAGGTGTCAGCATGCCTATCTCAACAGTAAATTTTTAAATGCTCCAAACTAAATACATATATATATATATATATATATATATATATATATATATATACACATACACATATATATAACTTATATCTTATATAGTTATATATGTAAGGTTGAATAACACATTTTCTGATCATTGTATTTGGCTTTGTAATGCTTTTTCAACTGACTTGGTATGACTTAGCTTGGTTTTGCCTGGAGAACAACTGCATCAGATTTGGGAGCACCAGTTGAACAGAGGTTGACAGTGCTGTGAAATAGCATATATTTTAAATGTGTGGATATGGATATGAATATCTGAGCAAAAGGAACTCCAGTGAATTACAGAGCCCAAAGAGGATGTAAGGAAAGATGCAACAGTATTCTGATTACAGGTTTGAAGAATGTATAATTAAGATCCTGTTCCAACATTTTTAGAGAATTTGAAATAGTGATCTTTAATGAGAGATTTTAGGACAATTTAAATGGAACATGATAGACGGTCATTCAAAATGCAACAAGACAGTCTCTTCATCTTGAGGAAAATACAGATTAGTTATTTTGCTTTGGGTGTGTCCAACACCCAAGCACCGACTTAATAATTGCAGCGATCCAGTAGAAGAAAGAGTTGGTCAC
Source organism: Phocoena phocoena (assembly GCF_963924675.1). NCBI lineage: Eukaryota > Metazoa > Chordata > Mammalia > Artiodactyla > Phocoenidae > Phocoena > Phocoena phocoena. Next base: position 125,055,367 of record NC_089222.1, on the reverse strand, counting down.
TTTTTTAATGTAGTTTATTAATGAAGAATTAAATAACAAGGATCATTTCCTTTTGTAGCATTATGGAGAGGAATGACAAATGGACTTTATTTTTTGTTTTTTTTTGTAGAGACCTGAGCATTTAGAAAGACATGTGAGAGGTAAGAGAACATTGAGTAGGAAGTGTTGCTTTAAAGAAGAGCAATTGTGTAGGAGGAGAGAAATTTTTCCATGGGTTTAGTTTGTAGCACAGGAGAATCAATAGCCATCCATAGGGCACTGTAGAGAGATCTAATCTTGGGTAAAAAGAATGTCATCAGAAGAAGAAATAGAGTCACTGTGGAATGGTTTCATTATTTCAATCAAAATAATGATTCTCACTTTATGGCAATGTCAATTTAATGGAATAAAAGATGTCTAATATCCATTGATGTAAACAGTAATGAAAGCAGGGAAATGTTCTAAGAAATGTTAGAAAAGTACATACACACACACAGTGAAGTAAGTCAGAAAGAGAAAAATAAATACCGTATGCTAACACATGTATATGGAATCTAAAAATAATAATAATAATAATGGTTATGAAGAACTGAGGGGCAGGACAGGAATAAAGATGTAGATGTAGAGAATGGACTTGAGGACATGGGGAGGGGGAAGGGTAAGTTGGGATGAAGTGAGAGAGTGGCATGGACTTATACATACTACCAAATGTAAAATAGATAGCTAGTGGGAAGCAGCTGCATAGCACAGGGAGAACAGCTCAGTGCTTTGTGACCACCTAGAGAGGTGGGATAGGGAGGGTGGGATGGAGATGCAAGAGGAAGAAGATATGGGGATATATGTATATGTATAGCTGATTCACTTTGTTATATAGCAGAAACCAACACACCATCGTAAAGCAATTATACTCCAATAAATATGTTTTATATATATATATATATATATATATATATATATATATATATATATATATATATATATATATGGTAAAATAATGGTTAATATGTATAGAAGGATTGAGTTGACTTTTCTGAATTTAAGTAAGTCACTATTTTTATTTCTCCACAAGTATATTTCTTTGCTAGATCTTGGCAGTCACCAATATTTAGAAAATACTGAAGATTAGCTATTCCGTTACATCTTGCTACTAGGCTAAAATACCCCCAAATCTGCCATGGTTTTAGACATGCATGCTCCAATTTTTTCTATGTACTTGGAAAATCTCTCTTTCTCTGTCCTTTAGGATATCCCGGAAAAAGAAAAGTTATAAAACCAAAATACCTCAAGCCATTTTACTGCAGGTGACTGTCACCATATTGATTGTAGGCACCAAGTTTGGTTTAACATCTTTTAGAGATCAGACAATTTAGGGATCAACCTGAAGGTATTACTCTTTAAGGCTAACCACTAAAGCCATTTGTTACTAATGGAAACCCATTTTTGTTTTATAAATATCTTATTTAATAAATTAGTAAGTTAATGGAGCTGGTCATATATAAGATAGATGAAGCACTTCAGTAGCCACATCCAAGAGAGTGACTTTTTAATTAAATGCTAGCTGACCATCTTTGCAGTATAAATTTCTGAATACAGCAAATATTTTGTCTGAGCTGTATATCAAATTAACACGTAATGCCCCATTATGCTGAAGAATTCTAAATTACTGACATACTAACATTGAGCCTGTGTAACTGGACTGCTACTAGTTAGAGTTGACTTGTTGCTTCTCTTACTGACCATTCAAATTAATACCTGTAATAAATCATATCACTTTTTATTCACATTTTTTCTTTTCAAATCAACCTGTATAAATTTCTGCTTGCAGTGAAACCCCAGTAGTCAGGAGCCCTGTACTAGGAAAAGATGAATGTATATTCACCTAGTATTTTGTTTAATCACCCATAAGCTAGGTGACCTGAAACTTGGGGTACCCCCTCTTCTCTTACCATCACTCCAGATGGCTAAGCCTATAAATAAGGCAATTAAAAAGTTTATTCTAGAAAATTATGTAGAATGTGATAACCACTACATTTACAATCTTTTCAAAGACTTTCCTTTCTGTGAGTCAGTATTAGTCATAATGTTTTCTGCCTATGATTAGTTCCAAAATTTAAACTATGTATTCAGGAACTCCCCCTTCTTCAGTCATAAAAACTGCAAACTTAATATAGCCTCTTTGCTTAAAAAATGTTAAATATAAAAAAATTGATTAAAAATGAAAGTTTTAGCTCTTTATTAAAGTTTTAAATTTTATTTATGCATAGCTGTCTTTATTAATTCACCCCACCTAAATTAGTATTTATACTTTTTAATTTCAATATTCTGTCTTCAATGTTGTGTGGTATTTGTGATCTAAGAAAATTTGATTAAAGAAGTTTGGGGGAGGTTTACTTATTCTCTGTCATGACTGCTTGAGTCATATTTAAAAACATAATTAAATTTTCTTTTACTTAAATATTTTATTTTGCTCATACTTACTAAGGACTATTAACATTTTTCCAGAGAGTTCTCATCACTAAACTGATTAAGATTTAAAACATAAAAAAGATTTAACACATAAATTGAAATCCATCTACTTATCTTTATAAATGTATGTCAAGGAGGTATGATTTGTTCATATATATTCACATCTCCTTGAAATACATTTATATATATATATATATATAGACACATACATATATATAATTATCATATCAGATATATATCAGATGTATCTAATATATAGCTGGCATATGAATGTATATATGTGTGTATGTATATGTACATAAACCATCAACATTTTTATACACATATGCATTGCCACAAAAGTTAAAGAATATGTTTTTCTTTGATGTATTTTCACTATATTAAACATATAGCAACCTTTGTTTGTAGTAGTTTTAGGTTCCCACAAATCTTATTGGTCTGAAATTGCTATAAAAAGGGAATTAGCTAAAATATTCCACTGAGGGAAACAATCATTTTTGAGAGAATAAACTAATCTCCAATTTCAGATCACTTTCCAAAAAGTCTTTTTTCTTTATGCAGAACTACATTTGCATTGATATAATGAAGTTTAAAATTTAGATTTTAGTATTAAAATTATTAAAATATTTAACAAATACTGTGGCATAAAATGACAGGGTCTAACTCTGAAAACCATGGCTACCAATGTCATGCTAACGTTTCTTTATGTTGACATCCAGAAGTCTTAAGATTATCATCATTTAGTTAAATCACTTTTAAAAATTATACCTTAGTTTATGAAAATGAATATTCTGTTCAAACTTATGCTGACAGAAATAAAGCAATATAATCAGTTTGCTTCATTAAAATATTCACATAAACATATTGAATAGGAAAGAAGTTAAGTCACACACATACACACACACACACACAAAAGAAACATTAAAGAGGCAAAAAGTATACTTTTCAGTACTACTTAGAAACTTTGAAGGACAGAACAGAAAGGCATGATCTCTCCTAAGTGCCAAAAGCAAAAAATTCCAACCAAGAGAACAAGGAATATTTACACACACACACACACAGGAATGCTACTCATCCATAAAAGGGAAGGAAATCTTGCCATTTGTGACAATGTGGATGGACCTGGAGGGTATTTTGCTAAGTGAGATAAGTCAGAAAGAAAAAGACAAATACTATATGATCTCACTATATGTGGAATCTAAAAAAATGAAAGCAAACAAACAGAACAGAACTCACAGATACAGAGAACTGATTGCATTTATCAGAGAAGAGGGAGTTGGGAGGTAAGCAAAATGAGTGAAGAGGGTCAGTGGTATAAAGTTCTAGTCATAAAATAATAAGTTATAAGAATGTAATGTATAGCATGGTGACTATAGTCAATAATGATATGTTGCATATTTTGTAATTTTATATGGTGATGGAGGAACTAGACTTATTGCAGTGATCATTTCACAGTGTATACAGATATGGAATCATTAAGTTGTAAACCTGAAACTAAAATAATGTTATACGTCAATCATACCTCAATTTAAAAAACATTCAGGAAGGCAGATGAGACACTATTAGTTCTATTCATACATTTCTTTGGAAATAAAGGTCTTATATTCATGCACAATACAGAATATGCAAAAATCATACACATATTTGACAAAATGTACACACTCACATAAAGATATTCAAGTCAAAAAATAGAAAATTTCCTGTACCCCAAAAGACTCATGAATATCACCATCAAATCATTACTCTCTTCCTTTCTGTCCCTTTAAGATAAGCTGATGTTAACTTCCATTTTCTTATATTTATGGTATTTTCATGTTTACTTCCATTTTCTCATGAATAATTTTGTGTCCAATTTGTGCTGCCATTTCTAAATGCTATGAACATTTTTATGTCTTAATGTAAATAATTATGCATTTTGATTGGATTCTAATCTCATGTTGAAATTGCTAATGTAGAGTGTGTGCATAGATTGAGCTTGAGCAGAAATTGTTTTAATACCTGGTTGTACCAGCATGTACTACTACCCATAGTGAAGGGGAGTTCCAGTTGTTCTACGTGCATGTACTACTACCCATAGTGAAGGGGAGTTCCAGTTGTTCTACATGCTTGCCAACCTTTAGTAATATCATTCTTTCATTTTAAGACTTTCTGATGTTTATGTGAGGCATCTCATTACAATATGTTTAAACGAATTTGTTTGAATAATTTTAGATTTATTGCAAGTTGCAAAGACAATGCACAGTGTTCCCATATGCCTGTTACTCAACTTTCCCTAAACTAACATTAACTATGATATATGTGTTGACACTGAGATAGTTAATAGCATTATCTAAAGTACTGAATCTATTCATATTTCACCAGTTTTTTTATTAATGTAGTTTATGTTTCAGGATCTAATTCATGATACCATACTGTATTTGGTATGCATGTTTCCTCAGTCTCTTTCATCTGTTGTGGATTCACTCTTTCCTTATTTTTCATGACTTTAAGAGAATTGAAGGCTCATCATGTATTTTATAGAGTATCCCTAAATTTGTGTTTATGAACTGTTTTCTTATGATTATACTAGGATTATATGATTTGGGCAACAACAAACACACCTTGATCTCAGTCTTTTAGTCTCCAAAATTGTAAGAAAATAAAGTTCTATTGTTTAAGCTACCCAGTATGTGGTACTTTATAAGGACAGCTCTAGCAAACTAATACAGATATCTTCTGTAATGATTTGTTTCTTTTTCCAAATTTTTATTCAGTTATTTATTTATACCAATATGGATTCATGTATATTTTTTGTATTCTTTGAATTATAATCCAATACTGTTATTAATATCATTGCACAAACTGTTCTAACATTGTCCACTGAGAACTCTTTCAGTTTTACACCATATCTCTTTGATGTGTCCGTTTCATTTTATTTTGAGAGCACTTCCTTTCTTTCTAGAACCATCAGATGATCAAGACTGATCTTGTATATTCCCTGTCCAATCTCTAAAATCAGAGCCCTGATTGCTTTTATTATAGAATGGTATTTAAAAACTAAGTTATAAGATTTGGGTGTGTTCATTGTTACTGTGTCATCACTGTTTCCAGACCCATTCAGTGGACAAAGACAGGAAGTTCATGTTTATGCAATAAACATGTATACTAACATATATGTAATTAGTTTTTATTTATCTGTGTGTACGTTTGTGTATTAAAACATAATGTATGTGTGTATATATATTTATACACATTTTTGAACCCATGGACAATAGTTATGAAACTGATAGGTGTCATTTTGTCGGGGGCTCCAAGGAGCCTGGTCCTTTTTGTCTCAGTACAGAAAGAATTCAGTGAGAGGCAAAGTGATAGATGAGATGTGATTTATTAGAATAGGATGCTTGTGAGGCTTACAAGCAGGTGGGCAAGAGAGTACTGCACCCAAGAACTTAGTGAGCTACAGTTTTATAATCAAAGGAAAAGTGGGGAGGGGGAAAAGACCACTTTCTTCTTCATTCTTGAATAGATGTCATGCTTTCATCATCAGCTCCTCCTCCAGGCTGGGCAGGGGAGTTTTATTGTCCCTACACGGTCAAGCCAGGACTGTAAAAATTATTTCAGGTCTCTGTACAATGAGCCTCTTTCCATAAATTATTGTTTTTTATGTGTGCAGAGAGCATATCCTAGGGAATCATTAACTTGCTGAGCTCACTGGGCAGGATGTGTGTCTCATGGCACCATTGTTTTACTGTCTTGGGGCATGTCTCATGTTTCTGTCACATGGTTTTGTCGCTAGGGAAGCCTGCCTGGTTTTGTGGTTAAGTAAACCTACTTTCTTGAGTGATCCTTAATTTACAGGGGTCTCTCATACTTTTTTCTTTACTTACAATACCCTAATGGGATTAACTATTTAATTACCTAATTTGTCCCTTTACTCTGTCCCTCACAGTTATAATAACCATTTTACTGTCTTTGCAAATTACAACATATGTATCTATGGTTGTATTTTCATTAATTGAATATTCTCATTAAGGTTTATGTTTTCATGATTCTTTGCCTACCCTGTAATCTTTGACTAGGTGCAAGACATTGTGAATTTTATCTTGATGTGTGATGGCTATTTTTTAATATCTTAAGATCTTCTGAGCTTTTGTGGGGGTAGTAGATTCAATTAATTTACTTGGAATAGGTTGATTTTTGTTGGTATTATTATTTTTTTCTGTCTTTAGACCAATTCAGTGCAGTCCTCATTCTAAAGCTCATTATTCTCTACTACCTAGATAAGAACTTCTTAAGTATTCTACCCAATGTTCCATGAATTATGAGATTTTCCATCCTGGCTGGTGAGAACAGATGCAGCCCTATTTGAGCACTGGACATTGTTTATTTTAATTCTTTGGAAGCTCATTTGCAAAAAAACTAAATAAACAATGAGGGGTGAAATGTATGCTTGCATTTATGATTGTAACATAGTAGCATGGACACATTATTTAAAGAAGACAGAGACAGCTGTGGCATTAACAACTTGTTTATTCCTAGTCAATGACCTTCCCCTTTGTTTTTAATATAGTCAACTTTAGCATTGCCTTGACACCCTGCATCCCTACTGAGTTGCATCATGTTGGCAATTCTACCCCCTGAATCTAAACTCAAGGGGAACAACACAAATTTTCAATAGGTTAATCAAAGCCACTTCCATGCTCTCTAGGAGGGCAAATTAAGTTGATTATTTTCATTGCTCATATGCAAATGCTGTTGCACTAAAAATTCAAAATACACAATGCATAGGTTGTATTCAGTGTCAGCATTTTATTATATGCTTGTAATATATTGTTGAACAACCCACACAATGCTTTTAACTTTACACATAATTATAGAGAATTATATCATAAAATTTTAGTGTAGCACTATTAACCAAAAGAAGGATGTTAGGTAACTGTAGACAGATTTTCATATTTTAAAATGCTATTGGATATTTTTAAATAGTTTATATTATTTCTTATAAGATTTGTAAATACATAGAGTGGACGAGTCAATGGAAAAGCATAATTTTAAATGGAAATATTATCATTTCAATTATTTTCAATGCATGTCTCTTTAGTATTCAAGTAAAGCTGACACAACTGTGTGATACAAAACTAACATTACAAATAATACACATCAATATTACCATACATTATAATTGCACTTCACAAGACCTTTACACTAAAAGCAGAGCCCCCTTGAATGAAGAAGATTTAAAAATACACATGCACATAGTGTAAAAATTCATAGAGGGAAAGGAAACATCATACTTAAAATTTTACTTGATATATATCCAACATGAGAAAAAAAGAGTGGTTAGATGTTTAAATTTCATTTTGATGCAGTTCATGAGGGGTCTCTCACAAAGTAGATATAGTTAAACTATGAGCACAATTACTTGTTTGGTGTGATATAAACTATATTTGCTTTTTAAAAGAAAAAAATAAATAAATTATATGAATAAGTCCTATTATTTCCTCTAAAGAATTATCTGCCATATTAACATTCATTTTTTCTTAAAACCTAAGTAGCCATTATATGGTAAGATATATATATATATATAGATAGATAGATAGATAGATAGATAGATAGATAGATAGATATAGATAGATATAGACTTAGATATAGATAACATAGTAAGGTTCATATATATATATATATATATATGTAATTTGTATATAAGGACCCCAAAAAGGAGGCCACCCCAGTGGCCTGGCCCATGTTCACAAATCTAAACCTAAGTCAGCTTGCACTTATGGAGAAAACAACATACACAAATTGTTGTAGGAAAACTGGGGCTCAAGAGGATGGTCATATCCCAAAATGAGTAACTATTTCACGTGACCTAAAGTCACTAGTTTAAATACCATCTTCAGCTAAAGACACAAGAGGGAAGGGCATGGGGGAGGCCAGTTACTGAGGGGGGTGTGTTACCAGCAAAAGTAAGCTAAACAAGGGTAGGATTTGTAATGGAGATTTAAGTCTATTCCTTCTCTGTTAATCAGATTCTCTTGTGATTTAGGATTTTCTTTCTCTTCCTGGTACAGAGAGGGCCACACCCTTAGAAATGGACACATCTTCTATAAACGTAAATTTCCTTTACAAAAGGATAACTGCTACTCTGTACACATCTCCATCTTGTGTCTGATGTTTATCAAAACAATCAGTTCAAAATAATCCTTAAACCAAAGAGGTATATTTCAGGGTGGGACATCCTGCTACCCTTCATAGTACTAACAGTTATGTATATTTGGCTAATATCCTCTTGCTTGAAAAGTAATGGGCATGATTGAGAAGAACCTGTTAAAGTGAGAATTGTTATTTTAAAAATAGGTTCATATATGATTATTAACTACTTATTATCAGTTTGAATAGTTATGTGAACTTATTGATTTATTCTCATGCAAATAACCAAAATTATTTACTTGAACATAATGTACAATTATTGGTTGAAAGACTAATCCATGTATCATAGTTGGCAGTTTCCAATCACAAGCCTATTTCTCTAGAGTGAATGTTTTTGGTATGTGTAACATAGTTCAATATTCAAGACTCAGCTGTATTTTTTTTCTCATTTAAAAAATACATTTATTTTATTTAAATACATTTAAAAACACATTTATTTTTCTAGCAGTAACTGCGTAACAGAAAAATATATAAAGGTGTTAAATAAGTCATAATGGAATTTATAGTGTTCTACTAGTTTTTATTTGAGCTGTGGAAACTACTTTGTCCCAATATTTTCTTCAGAGATAAATTTTGTTTTTCATATTAATCTGGTCTTCTACTCAAGCCAGAACACTTTCAATTCAATCAAGTGTGAAAGAGTTGAACATAAGACCTTAAACTGTATTTCAGGAGTCATATCAGAGATCTTCTCTCTACCTAAGGTTATAGAAAAAGATCATTACACTTCTGGACTTCTTAGCTATTTTCTTGGCTGTTTTTAATTTCTGCTTCATAATGTGCTTTTAACATATTAAGTTCTGTTTGGAGTGACTTTAAGAAAATATTCTCAAATTTTCCTGAGTTCTGTCTATAATCCAGTTTGATTTTCATTTTCATCATTTTTGGTAATCAAATACCTCAATACATTTAATGAAGCCATAGTCTTCTTTGAGTTTTGCAGTAGATCTGTTTCCATACCCTCTGGAAGAAAGAGAACCAAATCTAGAAAGGAAATCAACTGTGGTCCTATATTATTATATGTTATATATTATATATATAATAATAATAACCATTGTTTTTATATGTTCTCTTTAATAAAACATCAATTAGATTTTGATATTTTGAATAATAAAGGCTTCCACACCTGAATCATTACTTTTATTCAATAAGCACTTAAATAATGTATATTTGCCTTGTGAATCCAACTTGTTAATATATGGCTGAAGAATAGCTAAACCTTTTATCCTTAATGCCTCAATGGTACACTGTTTCATTAGTTTCATTTCATTTTGAATGATTTCTAATAGTCAGTGTATGTGCCTTCATGTATGCATCATTGACCTCCTAACTGAGATAAGACCAAAATCTCCTTTAATGTCTTGCTCTTGTGGGATTTGACATCTCTTTATTACGGATTGAATTTCCTCCATGGCCATTCCTAGCTATCTTTCATGGTTTCTATGATAAAATGTAACTGAGCGGGTGAAGATTCAGATGCCCTCCACTCCAAGTGCGGCTAGGACATCTCTCTCTGGCAGTTGTCGTCCCCCAAATAATCAATCTAGTCTATATTGCACAGAGACAAAACAATCAGAGGCCCTCCAGAAGAGAGTACTATTCCAGTCCTGCAGACCATCTTTTCTCCAGGCAGGAAGATCCTGTCCCAGCCCCGCTGTAGGGACGCAGATCTTCACAGCCCTCACCACAGTACACAGTTGGGAGGCATCTCAGGGAAGCCAGTTCTCTTAGTTCCTGTTGCCCTTGAAGTTTGGCTCCTCCCCTTGCAGCCAGGCCTACTCTGCTCTTGGTGCGGTGCCAGGTCCCCTGCAGCTGATAGTCCACTTTAATCCCTAGCTGCATGGGACAGCCCAGCACATCCACTTACCAGCAGGCCTTGCACCCCTCTCTCCTCGTTTTCCTGTCATTGGTATCAATAGCTATAATCTAATATCTTCTATTAAGATCTCGTATATCAAATATATAGAAGGCTTCTTACATAAACATCTCTTTAATCTATCAATTGGTTGCCTCTTTTATTTCACTGTGTGATACCATGTGTCAGAGGAAATCTGTATAATTACAAGTACACTGTATTTCTTAAGGGAAATCTCTAATAACCTGAAAAATAAGATTGTTTTTCTGTCTCTCCCTTGTTTGCCATTCTTTGTTGCTCTCTATCTGTTTCTCCTCTTCTTTCTTGGAATGTGTAGAATGTAGAACTTTCTCTAAAGTCTAAACTTTGTCTAAAGAAAATTTTCACAGGCTCTTCAATGGGTGTTTTATTCTCACTGTTTGAAACTGTCATTTAACATACTACCAGTGCCTGAAAATTTGCCTTTGCTTGCTAATTAACATAGTTATATAAGTTATTGTCTTTAATTTTGATGGATAGGTAGATAGACAATGAATATCAAAAAGTACAGTTCAAATCAGAACTTGTTTTTCTGCTGTTTCAATCAATAGTTATTTAAAACATCCTCAACCACTTTTAACTGTGTATTTCTTAAATGTTGGGGGTGTCTATTGAAATTTAACTTTGTTATGTTGCATAGGATGTATTTGTCAGGAGAAAAAAATGTACCATTGGAAATAAGAAATACAATATACTCATGCAGCAAAGAGACCCACGAGAAAATCCATATGACATTAAAAAACACTATACAATTTGCAAAGCTAAAAGTTATCGTAAAAAGCATGAATTAGGAAAATTCAAAGGTGATTTTTATTCAAAAATTTTTGCTCAATTGAATGTGAACTTAGATCTTCAACACTGTGAAAAAAATAATGTGCTATGAAATTTTAAAAGTTAGGTGAAATTTCCTTGATCATTCAAGCTCTAAGTGGAAGCAGCTTAAAACAAGCTGCCTATTGTGTATTTTCTGGTTTAACCCATTGAAATAGCATGTCTTGAATTTTAAATTTTGGCTTTCCATAAATTTCTGCATTGTTACAGGTTAGAATGTCCCTCTTAGGGAGATAATGTCCTTCCCCAAGGAAATTAAATCTATACCTTCTTTAAAAATTCAGTAGGGAGCAGTTGTTTTGTCAGGATGGCACATCTTGTTGTTGTATTCTGTTTCTCACTGAAACAGTGGCATGTGTCTCAATGGCCGCATTTGAGTTCCCTGCTGCTATTATAAATGAGTATGAAGCCATTTCCCTGGTGGAAATAGCTCTAGGATTGACATTTCATTATAATGAAGGGAGCTGGTGTACCTCCACATACAACAAAACTAAATGCTTTCCCTCTCTTCCCCACATCTATCAAGAATCTCATAAGGAATAGGAAGTGAAATGCAGCTTCGGCTAATGTTGGAAAATTCCATTTCTAATTGTAACTTTCTGTAGCAATCATACATAATTGCCTTATGGCCTTCATATGTAATGTTCACCAACATTACAGTATTTGTCAAAGATCCAAAATATTGCCAAATTTTAAGTAAAACATTTAATTCAAACTAATATATTTATTAAATATTAATAAGTTGGCATGCAATGTACTATGATTGCCTTTCCAAAATTTGTTACAGCATTAAATATCATTTTGAATTATTTCTCAAGATGTTGTTTAAATATGTTCTGTATTTAAAATACACACCTTTATAATATTTCTTTTATTTTCTCTACTGTGGCTCTTTTCCATCTAGCTTTCTCATGTAAATTGCTGGCTGCCTATTATTTGTTGTTTCAGCTATTTCCCTTCTTACTTGCTTCTGCCTGTTATTTTGTTGCATCTCTCTGGAGAAAGGAATTTTAATAACTTTTACTTTAACCCTATTCTTCATTTTTATTTCTGTGTTATGAACTTACATGCTTTTATATATTATCGTAATTTATGCTGGAAGCTTTTAATTTTTAATAAGTATTTTTCTTTTGTATAATTTGTTTCTACAGAACTTTGTGTTGAGAGATAAGATATTTTCCCCAGAAGTTGTCATCTTTTTTAAGTTAATTGACTCATTATAATCTTGCCACTCTCCTGTACAACATAGTCCAAAATCAAGGTTAGGTCAAAGTTGTACAAAGACCTATGTTGTTTTCTTTTTCTTGAAAGAATACAACAAATATTTTCAGATGACTATTTTTCTCTCAGGAGAAAAAATAATTCAAAATTCATGAAAAGCATATATATATATATATATATACACACACACACACACACACACATACACAGTACTTTCTGACAATGACAATGAATTTTTTAAAATTACAAAATAGATATATTTTTTCATTAAAAATATAGTACCACAATGATAATATGTATATTCTAAACTGCTTACCAAGTGCTTTAAATATATAGATTCTGTATACCTCACACAACTCTGCAAGTTAAGCACTCACTATTATTTACCCTGTTTTACATAAAAGAAGACTGAGGCTTAGAGAGGCTGAGTAACCAATGTGAGGTCACATACCTGGTTAGTGGCAGATCCCAGGAAGTATAGCTCCAGAGCACCTAATTTATAACTGTCATTTTTATTGTTGCACTCCTTAATAACTTAATAAGGAAAGAAAATCCTTAGAATTGGGTATATTTAGAATGAGCCCTCTTTAAGAGATAATAAAAGTAGCTAATATTTATTAAGAATTTACAGTGCTAGAACTGTCTTACTTGCATTGCGTTGAGTAACATTACATGAATTAAATAACAACCTTCATAACTCATAACACAGGTGTTATTTTTATCCCCCTTTTGGAGTTAAGACAGTTGTGGATTAATGAGATTAAGTGGTCAACCTAAGATCACACAAGTGATCTTGCAAGTTGTGATGCCAAGAAGGCTTCTAAATCAGGAAATCTGGCTCCAGAAGTTACAGCTCTGAGCTAGAGATACCATTAACCTTTCCCACTTACATTAGTTGGTTGTTCACTGTTCCAGGTGTGAATGGGCAATATTTAATGTTTCCAACCCAGATTTAAGTTGCTCTTTCAGCCCATGTAGACTTGTCCTTAACAAAGACTTTTTCATATGAAGAAGTGTGATTCACTTACTACTGGAATTCTTAAAAGTCCTGCGCCAGATTAGTGGAAGCCATCCTAGAATAAAAAGCAACAATTAACCAATTTCAAAATGATAAATGTTAGAGGGATACTTGAAATAAAAGTTTATAGTGGGTCTTGCTAAGAAAAAAACCTTTATGCAAATACCAGTTTTTGTAAACAAATGCAAACACACAAAAATATAATGTTTCATAAATGGAACTTCTATGTGTCTAGGCATTCCAAGCACACAGAGGAATGATGTATGACTAGGAAATCCACACAGTGCTTTAATTGCTTATGTAAAGGTATGTTTGCCTGCATTATCCCTTGCTTTGGACTATCTTTTTCTTTTTTTCAACAGAATTTAGATTCTTATTCTTTACCTTAGGAGTTTAGCATTGTAATGCTATGAAATTCTCAAGGGCCAGAAATAACAGTTTTCACTGTAGTCTGTATTTAATTTGAGCAATGTGTCAGAGTCTTCCCAAGTAAATATAATTAAACATCTCTACTTTGAATATATCCTCTGCTTTTTTTTTTTTTTGCTATCCATAATTAAAAATAATCTTATCCCTATAAAATACTAAGAAAAAAATGCCTGTATGATGACTTAAATCTAAATCCTAAAACTACAATTAAAACCTTGGTTCAGGGCTTCCCTGGTGGCACAGTGGTTGAGAGTCCGCCTGCCGATGCAGGGGACACGGGTTCGTGCCCCTGTCCAGGAAGATCTCACATGCCGTGGAGCGGCTAGGCCCGTGAGCCATGGCCACTGAGCCTGTGCGTCCAGAGCCTGTGCTCCGCAACGGGAGAGGCCACAACAGTGAGAGACCCGCGTACCACACACACACACAAAAAAAACTTGGTTCAGGACAACAAAAACTGGAATATCATTGTTGACTAAAAAAATATTCACAACCTAAATTTGAGAGTTATGTTTTATTCAGCAGAAATTTTTAGGACTTTAAGCCCAGGAGACTGAATCTTAAGTAAACCTGAGAGAACTGCTCTGAGGAGGTGAGGGAGGTGCCAGGATCTATAGGAGTTTTGCAACAAAGGGCAGGTAGGTGGAATAAAAGATTACTGTTAATAAAACAAAAGTAGATATCTCCAGTTAAGGAATTTAGCACTTTTCTTTGTATGGGAAGATGTAAGAGTCTGGGCTCACTGAAATCATTCCTTTGATATGCACCTCAGCTATCTGGGGCCAAGTATCCTGTGTTTTCACATCCTGAGTTTCCTCAGGGCTCACCGTAGAGAGTGGCTGCAGTCTGATGGTTGCTGGATGGCAGGTATTCTTTGTTTACTTCCTGAGTTCCCTCAGGTCTCACCAGCTCACCATGGCGGCAGTGGCTGCAATCTCTGATGACCATGACATCATTTGCTTACTGACATGGCAGGCAATATTACATATCTCTTAATGAACATGATATTATTTTCTGTGCTTCATCTCTTCCCTTTCTTTTTTCTAAGAGAAGCCTAATTTTTCTGTGAGAATGATCTCTTTGTACGATAGATAATGTTGGTGGGAATGTCATTAAAATCTTCTTTTCTTCACTGACACATGACCCACTTCAAGGCTAATAAATGCCCTCTTGCTGCCTCTGCGGGATGCTGTGCAAGAATTGAAAAATCAATAAAAAATCAATAAACAAACTTCAATTAAAATAAAGTCGGGTGGTGGTGTGATGAATTGGGAGATTGGGATTGACATATATACACTAATATATATAAAATGGATAAGTAATAAGAACATGCTATATTAAAAAAATAAAATTCAAAAATTCAAATAAATAAATAATGTTGGGAGACCAGAAGGGGAAAGTGCCACACCCTATGAGGACAGCAGATCCTGAAGAAGAATGACTTCCTCTTATTGCCTGGCAAGAGCTCAGCCAATGAGAGACTGACTCAATTACACCAATGAAAAGCCACTGCACTTCAAACTCTCACTTCCTCCAATAGTTCACTCTAGCACTCCCAACTTCCTTTCACTTTCTTTCAAAGAATTCTTCTTTCCTTGTTGCAGGGGGATTTGCTAGTGTTGCACCATCATTGCAGACCCTGAATTGCAATTCTTTGCTGATCTTGAATAAACCCACGGGGTTTTACTTGGATTTTTTTTCTTTTTTTTTTTTTTTGAGAAAAAACTAGCCGTCTATTTGTTTAGGTCAATATCCCACTGTGGCACAGTCTGGATAAGAGAAAGTTTATTTGCTTTCATCAGCCACATCTTTTGACCTGCTCTATTAATGCCATTTCCTTGTGCGGTGCTAAGCTATGACCCCCTAAGCTTCAAATAATTTCTCTTTTTATCTTCATTATTCAGAGAGAATGTGTAGTTTGTACAAAAGACATAAAGAAATATCTGTGGTTTTCTTTTCCATCAGTGCTTATGGTGTTCACCATATATTTTTGCCTTTAGATTTTCCAAATAACCATTTGATTTGTACATAGTGGCTATATTTACTTTCTTCCAGAAACTTAAATTTAATAAGTGTCTAAAATAAGTGCTACTAAATGTGAAGCTAGTTTTTTTTAGCTTTCTTTAAAATAATATTTCTCAGTAATGAGTCCAACATTTCACAACAGTTTTCAAATTAAATCAGTACAACATTTGGGCTGGCACCATTTGATCACTAATGGAGATGCATGTGGCAGATCCTTTTAGAACCCCACCAAGCAGTCCTTTCTCCATTCTCATTTAGTTTTCAGAGCTATGATTTTGTTTCTGCAGCCAAGTGCCTACTCCAGGCATATCATTACAATTGTGTTCCCTTTTGTTAATCATTGGGCTAGAAAAGGTTATGAATACTTCTGGTCAATGAGACAAAAGTGGAACTTTGTAGCTGTGCTTTGGCGGAAGATTTTGTTCTCTGATTTAAAGAGTGAAGCACATGAGGACAAATAAGCTGTATCATGCCCTTCTTTTCTGCTTTCAGCTATGGTGGAGTGAGTGGTGAGATAATTAGATCTGCTTCAGCTACCCACAGAGGATACAGAGTGAGGATGGTATTAGACCAGAAAGATGAGAAGGGGTTGAGTTTGCCCTGTTGTTTTTGAGCAGTTGAAATTTACATATGTTTAGTTCCAGAATACTAATTAAAATTTCTGTGTTTGATTGTGCATCTTGACACTGTGAAAACCTAGTGAGTACATTCGTAGTAAAGTCTATATGTGACTATTGTCAATCACAATGAAAATGCATTCCCAGTACTGAGTGGGGTGCAGCACGTGCTTGTGGTAGGGAATGTGCTGGCCGAAATAAAAGAGATGATAATACCTTCATTACATAAGTTACTCTTACTAGATACTCATATTTTCAGCAAAAATCATGCTGATATTTTAAAAAATCTGAAAAACCAATGTTGTTTCCTTTGGTATGAACCACTGTAAATGAATGATATAAATTAGAAATACATAAGATACGAATTGTCATGAACAAATTGTATCATTCATGATTAAAGAGGCAATATTAAAATACAAACTAAGCAAACAGTAAGTTTTAACTACAGTATTACACATTTCAGTAATTATTTAGTATGGTGATAATATCTAAGTTTAGAGCTACTTTGAATATTTTAATTATATTTTAAATTGGTATTAAATAACATGCCATTATTCTGTATATTAGAGAAGAACTAATTGGCTATGCCATAGTTGACCCAAAATAATGCAAGAATGTTTGTAAGAATGCTATTCTGGTAACAATATTTGTACAAATGAATGCATAGTATCTCTTATGACAAAGGAATGCAGGGTACTCAATTAAAATTAATCTAGAAATTATAAATTACTAGATGAAATATGAAATAAAATATGAAATCCTCACCTGGTTTAACTGAAATATATATATAATTTTTATTGTTAATTTGAAAAAGGTCATCTTTCAGAGTGTTTTAAATTGTACACCAACATATTTCTTAATTTAATTTCATAAAGAAATTTCTTTTTGGATTATTTCTGAAAGAAGTTAACCTGTCAGTTGGTGAGGACATGGTCTTGCCTTTAGTGCTGATGAAATGTTTTATGCTAAAATACTTGAGGTCTCCAAAACACAATGGTGTTAATTATACCAGCTCTTATTTAAAATAATGTGGAACAGAGTAGTTAAATAAATAAAAAAGGCCATGATGTTGAAAAGAAAATGCTTCTGCCCAGTCGGCCTTAAGTAAATGTGAACAAGTTTCAAGGCTTAATAATCAAGGGCACAATATATTAAAGATATTTAATGAGATGGATTATTTTTTATTTGGGTTCTACTTTTACACCCTAGAGAAATTAAATACTGACATGACTGCCTTCTTTGGGACACTTTTTATTTCTCTCAAAATATTTCACTC
Source organism: Phocoena phocoena (assembly GCF_963924675.1). Lineage (NCBI taxonomy): Eukaryota > Metazoa > Chordata > Mammalia > Artiodactyla > Phocoenidae > Phocoena > Phocoena phocoena. The sequence continues at coordinate 125,037,425 of NC_089222.1, read as the reverse complement.
CTTCTAATGCTGTTATAAATAGGGTGCAGTGCAAAGGTAATTAATCCACTGTGCTAGGAAAGAGACATACAGTGTGCTTACCTTGACTTATTTTATTGTGAATTAGTTCCCATACAAAGCTATTGGAAACCACAATTAGTTTTACACATTAATCTTGTGGAATACAGGTTTGTGTACTGAGATTCTTGGATACATAGTAAATGTGTATATTTATGTACAACATGTAAAAGAAGGATATTGCTAAGGAAAGTTTGTTAGATGTGCTTATTTAGGCTACATTTGCATTGTGACTCATGACTTCTCACTGTTCGCAAATATAATGTAATCATGCAGTTGATCATAAATTTATTTCACCTGGGATTAAGATGATTACCTTATAAAATACGTACTTGCAGTATAATGTCATCACATGAAAGAAATCAGATATTTTCTAACATTTGCTAATAATAAAAATGAGTGTTCCTTGTCTTAAAATATTTGCATATTGTAATATTTTTCTCATATGAAATGTCATCTTGTTAACATAAGTTTTTGCTGAACTCCAAATTATGCAAAGAAATGCTAACCAATTTCAGCTCTTCAGCACACTTGAAAGTTTTCAACCCAGCCCTCATAAAGAAAGTGGCCTTTTTTTGTGGCAGGGTGAAAGCATGTTTTTATCTTTCAATAATTTGTCAAAAGTTTACTAATGGGGGGTGCTTCCTTGGTGGCACAGTGGTTGAGAGTCCGCCTGCCCATGCAGGGGACACGGGTTCGTGCCCCGGTCTGGGAAGATCCCACATGCTGTGGAGCGGCTAGGCCCGTGAGCCATGGCCGCTGAGCCTGCGCGTCTGGAGCCTGTGTACGGGACTGCCCTGGTGGTGCAATTGTTAGTAATCCACCTTCAGTGCAGGGGATGTGGGTTCGAGCCCTGGTCCGGGATGATACCACATGCCATGGAGCAACTAAGCCCGTGGACCACAACTACTGAGGCTGCGCTCTAAAGCCTGCAAGCCACAACTACTGAGCCTGCATGCCGCAACTGCTGATGGCCATGCACCTGGAGCCTGTGCTCTGCAACAGGAGAGGGTACCACAGTGAGAGGCCCATGCACCTCAACGAAGAGTGGCCCCCATTTGGTGCAACTAGAGAAAGCCTGTGTGTGGCAACGAAGACCCCGCACAGCCAAAAATAAATAAATAAATAAATTTATATTAAAAAAATTTATTAATATGATAGTTTAACTATTGCTCTTGTTGTTTGGGAGAATGTGATTGTGTTCTAAATAAAAAGTAATTTATGTGAACAGGTGAGAGTACAGGTTGTTAGAGGATGCTTTTTGAGAGACAGAGATATGGAGAAAACTTTGAGGGATATTCCATTAGAAATATTACAGATACTTAGTTTATTTGTCAATTTATATTTTTTTTCTTGAAAGTAGAGAAAAGAAATGACAGAGTGTGCTAAAATTCCTGCCTATGTCTTCTTTCTCTCTTTTTTATGGCAAGATGTTAGGATCACTGTCAGGGCTGATCATTTCTAGAGACCGTATTCTGCATCTCAGGTCTTGGAATCAATTGACTTGAAACAAAAGTCAATATCTGTTGTGTTTTTTTTTTTTTTTTTTTTTTTTTTGAGAGTAGATTTTATCACTAGTAATCAGGGGAGATGTTGGAGGAGTTTGAAAATATCTCACTGAAGATCTCAGATGAGGAAACCACTGCAATATTACAAGTTCAAAATGATTGAGGCTGAACCAGTGTGAGACTAGAAGGCATGGTGAGAAGTGTTTGAATTGTTGATATATTTCAAAGGTAAAGCAGACAGGATTTACTGAAGGACCCAAGGTAAAGAGTGAGGGAAAGAATCAAGGGTGCCTCCAGTAAGTTTGGCTTTAATAAATTAAAAGATGGAATTGCTATTCATCAAAATAGGAAAGAACACGGTGGAAGGGTTTCTGAAAAAAAAATCCAGAGTTCATTTGTGACATGTTCATTTGCAAAGAACTGAGAAATAGCTATATATCAGATTGGTTGAATGTGTAGTTAGATAGATTGACTCCACAGTAGAAGTCCAGGATTGAGATATAAATTTGGGAGCCTTTTGCCTATATATTATATTTAAAGCTATGACATTGAATGAGATTACCTGGGAAGTGGGATGATATATAGAGAGAGAAGAGAATTGATGACTGAGCCCAGGGGCATAGCAAAATTTAGATGTCCCAGAAGTGGGTAGAAATCAGCTGCAGAAGGCAGACCAGAATTTCTCTGTCTCAGCAATACTGACATTTCAGGCCAGATAATTCTTTCTTATGGAAATATGGTCCTGTACACTATAGAACATTTACCAGTATCATTGGCCTTTACCCACTAAATGCTAGTAACACACCCTTTCCCCAGGTGTGACAACCAAAGGTTACTCCAGACATTTCCAATGTCCCTAGCCGGGAAAGGATGTGGCAGGAAAATAGCCCTAAGTTGAGAACCAATACACTAGATGTTTAGGAAAAAAAACAGGCAAATGTGGTGGCCCAGAGGCTAAGTAAAAATGTTTTAAGTTCCATGGAGGAATGAATGATTAATTGTGTCAAAGAGGTGAAGTAAGATGAGGACTAAATCATGCATTAACATCATGCTGGTTAATGATATCACTGTATCTCCCTTCCTGGACTATCACAACAGTGATTCAATATTTCTGTACATTTCAAAATCATCACCATGATATCTAGTTGCCATCTGCCACCATACAAAGATGTTACATAAATATTAAGTATATTTCCCACACTGTACATTTCATACCTGTGACTCGTGTTTTCTAACTCGAAATTTGTACCTCTTAATCTCCCTTACCTATTCCTCTCCTCCCTCTACCCTCATTTCCTCTGGCAACCACCTGTTTATTCTCTGTATCTATGACTCTGTTGCTGTTTTGTTACGTCTGTTCATTTTTTGCTTTTTGGACTTCATGTATAAGTGAAATCATACAGTATTTTTCTTTCTCTGACTTATTAAACTTAACATAATACCCTCTTGGTCCATCTATGTTGTCACAAATTGTATTATTTTTATGGCTAAGTAATATTCAATTGTACTGATATAGTACATCTTCTTTATTCTTTCATTTATAGATGGGCACTTAGTTTGCTTCTATATCTTGGCTATTGTAAATAATGCTGCAATGAACATAGAGGTGCATATGTCTTTTCAAGAAGTGTTTTCATTTTATTCGGATAAATACCCAGAAGTGGAATTGCTGGATCATATGTTAGTTCTACTTTTATTTTTGTGTGTGTGTGTGTGTGTGTGATACGCGGGCCTCTCACTGTTGTGGCCTCTCCCGTTGCAGAGCACAGGCTCCGTACGCGCAGGCTCAGAAGCCATGGCTCACGGGCCCAGCCGCTCCGCGGCATGTGGGATCTTCCCGGACCGGGACACGAACCCATGTCCCCTGCATTGGCAGGAGGACTCTCAACCACTGTGCCACCAGTGAAGCCCTATTTTATTTATTTATTTTTATTTATTTATTTATTTATTTTGCGGCACACGGGCCTCTCACTGTTGTGGCCTCTCCCGCTGTGGAGCACAGGCTCAGGACGCGCAGGCTCAGCGGCCATGGCTCACGGGCCCAGCCGCTCTGCGGCATGTGGGATCCTCCCGGATTGGGGCACGAACCCGTGTCCCCTGCATCGGCAGGCGGACTCTCAACCACTGCTCCACCAGGGAAGCCCAAGTTTAATTATTTTTAATGGTCACTTATTAATACACATAACCAAAGCATTGGTCAAATGCCAAATCCTCCCTGAATTCTGTCCATAGCTCTACCATCTTCTCCCCTAGAGAACTTTGAATGTAATTTTACTACAGCACTAACTATTCTCTACCTGTTTGGTATTAAGAGACAGTTTTTCAAAATTAAGAAACTTCTAATTCATTTCCCAAACACTGGTGTAATACTTTAAAAAACCTGAAATTCCATTGAACTTGGTTTTTAAAGCACAAGAACGTTATTTTAAGCCTAAATCTTATGGAAGATCAATGCATAAACAGATGCTCTGGCTAATGTTAAGTAGATAATTATAAATCTTTGAGCTCTTTTTCAGACCCCACTTCACTGTGGTTCAATCACATTAGTTGCATCCTCGTGTTAAGATCAGCCCCATAAATTCTGATCCAATATAACTCACATTTATCTTTCAGTAAGAGCCTCAAATGATTCCTATCCTGCTCCAATATCAGACTGTTACACTGAGGATTCAGTTCAAGACCTCTTTCTTAATCTTGAATCTATAAATCTATGGAATGTTCTGTTTTTCTATATATCTTGGTATCTAAATTTATCCATGCATTTTTCTCCCTCCCACTCTCTCTCTCCTAAATGTATCTGAAAATCTTCTGGATTGGATATGCATATAATAATATGTAAAAATATATTTAATATTCCAATAAATAGAAATCCATTCAAAATTTTTGAAATTATATTCAGAAAAATAGAATAAATTGGGATAATTTTGTAACTTGTCTTACACTAAAGATATTTATTATGAATAATGCTACAAATTTATTAGCAAGGGGACATATATAGTTGTAAAAATTCAATATATTTGAAACTGATAATCTTTGTCAGCCTTTTTTTTTATATTTTAGATATAGGTATTTTCACTTGCATTTTCTAGGTTTTTCACCACTTTACATGGTCATAGAAAAAGTAAACTAGATATTTGAGGGGGAAATTTCTTAATATAATTAATATTAGATTGCTTAGAATGTGACTTAATTTGATTGACTTGTGATCTGAAAGGTAATAGTTTTGGTTAAATGTGTGTGAAAAGCAAATTTAAGCATGTCTAAATTCATAAGCATGATGAATTAAAGTATGAAATAGTTCACTCATCACTCATCTTTGACTATCCCTCCAGTGTAGCATCACCACTTGTTTTCTATTGAGCTATTTTTGCTTCAGCTGACAGTATATCCTATAAGACTAAGTTACATATTTGCATAAAATTGTATGTATTACACATCAGAGTAATCTTTCAAATTTGTCACCTTCCAAAAGAGTGATGAATCAGTGGATATATGTGATTTTGCTCCATTATTCAAACATAATGGGAGCACTGGAATATGTTAAATACATTTAGGTGAAACATGATTTATATCCTTTGGATAAAAACCTACTGATATTGTCATCTCAACATTGTTCTTCTTAATCTGTGTTATTTATTTTAAAACATATTCATATTTCAGAGAGAAGTAGCATATTCCAACTTCAGTGATGGAACATTAATTGTATATTCATGCATGAAATATGGTCTCACCAAATATCACCTGCAGAATTTCATGTATAAATTTGTTTTCCCTATCTGAATAGTGGTCCTTAATACAGCAGTGTACAGTCTTATCACTGACAAAATTAAAGAGTATAAATACAAATTACAGAACAATATTTTTATGCTTTATAGGCAGAAAGACACTTTAAAAAATGAAGAAGCTTAGGGCTTCCCTGGTGGCGCAGTGGTTGAGAGTCTGCCTGCCAATGCAGGGGACATGGGTTCGTGCCCCGGTCCGGGAGGATCCCGCATGCCACGGAGCGGCCGGGCCCGTGAGCCATGGCCGCTGAGCCTGCGCGTCCGGTGCCTGTGCTTCGCAACGGGAGAGGCCACAACAGTGAGAGGCCTGCATACTGAAAAAAAAACAAAAAACAAAAAATCACAGATAGTAACATTCACTGAGAACTGTGATGCAAGGATTAAATTAGTTTAAAAAAAAAAAAAAAAAGCTTAGCAAAAGTAATTTTAGCAAATGTCCTGGGAGAAATATGCTATTAGACATTTTCCCCAAAGTTATGAATTGTTGGAGGAGAAATATTCTGTTTTCTGAATTATCTCTGGCCTCACATGATCTCATTATCCCTTTTAAGTTCCTACTTCTATTTTTTCAAAGCCATTCAGCATAAAAGATATTAGAATCAAAATAACCCATGAACATTATATCTCACACAACCTAATTAAGAGGCAAGGGAAAAATAAAACAGTATCTAAATTTCTTTGGAGATTTTGCTGTTTGGAATAAATAGAGTTTAGTGAAAATCAGTTGTTCTTGAACAAAAGTATGTAGGTTGGAATCTTGCTCTAGAACCTACTAACTCTGTACCTTGAACACATTTACATACAAGAAGAGTATTTGCCTCATCATTTTCTTGTGAGAGCTAAATAAATTTGTACATGTGACATGCAAAAAACAGTGCTTGAAATATAGCATGTATAAAAAAATGCTAGTTAAAATCAGTTTTACCTGGCTCCTTAGATATATGCAACTCACCACTTCTTTTTTTTAAATATATATCCACTAGAATTGTTTTTCATGTATATTTAGTAGCACTCTTCCCATCTGTTAAAATATATGATCGTGTCTTTTTCAGGGAATAAGATATTTGTTCTATTAAATGTTTCATTAATTGCTGTTGTTTTCTCCTGTGGAAATGTGGTATTGGTGTGGTCAAGAGAAACTCTACCCAATGTCATTGACTCTCAGCTAGGAGAGAAAGATAAATCAAGGGAGAGCATTCTTTTTCCTTAAACAATACTTTATTTTTATTTCTTTAATAGAAATGTAGCTGATGTACAATATTATATTAGTTTCAGGTGTACTACATAGTCTAATTTGCATACACTATGAAATGATCACCATGATAAAACTAATAACATCCGTCTCCATACAAAGTTGTTATAGTATTATTGACTATATTCCTTATGTGTGTATTGTACTTCTGTGACTTATTTATTACCTATGTAACTACTTTGTACCTCTTAATTCCCATTCCCTATTTTGCGTACTCTCCCAACCCCTCCCTTTGGGCAACCACCCATTTGGTCTCTGCATCTATGTGTCTGTTTTCATCCTGTTTTGTTTGTCTGTTTCGTTTTTTAGATTCTACATATAAGTGAGATTATGCAGTATTTTTCTTTCTCTATCTGACTTATTTCACTTAGCATAATACATTCTAGATCTATCTATGTTGTTACAAATGGCAAGATTTCACTTTTTATGGCTGAATAGTATTCCATTGTATACATATACCACATCTTCTTCACCCATTCCTCTATGGATTGACACTTAGTTTGCTTCAGTATCTTGATTATTGGAAATAATACTGCAATGAACATTGAAGTACATATATCATCTCAAATTTTGTTTTCTTTAGATAAATATACAGAAGTGGAGCAGCTTGGTAATATAACAGTTGTATTTTTAAATTTTGGGGGGATTCCACATGGTTTTCCATAGTGGTTGCACCAATTTATATTCCTACCAACAGTGCACAAGTATTCCTTTTTCTCCACATTCTCACCAACACTTATTTTCTGTCTTTTTGATAATAAAAAATTCTGACAAGTGTGAGGTGATATCTCATTGTGATTTTGATTTGCATTTCCCTGATAATTAGTGATATTGAGCATTTTTTCATGTGCCCTTTGCCATCTGTATGTTTTCTTTGGAAAATGTCTGTTCAGATCCGGTTGCATTTTTTACTCAGGTTGTTTGTATGTGCAATGTTGAGTTGTATGAGTTCTTCGTACATTTTGGATATTAACCCCTTATTAGACATATCATTTGCAAATATCTTCTCCCATTCAATAGGCTGTCTTTTTGTTTTGTTGAAAGTTTTCTTCCCTGTACAAAAGCTTTTTAGTTTGATGTAGTCACATTTGTTTATTTTTGCATTTGTTTGCCTTGTCTGAGGAGAAATATTCCCCAAAATCACCTATGTCATTTGACCTATGTCAAAGAGCATACTGCCTATGTTTTCTTTTAGAAGTTTTCTGTTTTCAGGTCTTACATTTAGGACTTTGATCCATCTTGACTTTATTCTTGTATATGGTGTGAGAAAGTCCAATTTGATTATTTTGCATGTAGCTGTCCAGTTTTAAACACCATTTATTGAAGAGGCAGTCTTTTCCCTATTATGTAATATATATTTTGCCTCCTTTGTCATAGATATTTGATCATATAAGTGTAGGGTTATTTCTGGACTTGATATTCTGTTCCATTGATGTATGCATCTGTTTTTGTTCCAGTACCATAATGTTTTGATCACTATAGCTTTATAGTATAGTTTGAAGTCAGGAAGCATAATACCTCCAGCTTTGCTCTTCTTTCTCAAGAATGTTTTGGCTATCTGAGGTCTTTTGTGTTTCCATACAAATTCTAGAAGTATTTGTTCTAGTTCTGTGAAAAATACTAGGGTGTTTTGATAGCAATTACATTAAATCATAGGTTGTCTTGGAGAGTAGACTCATTTCAAAAATATTAATTCTTCCAGTCCATGAGCATGGTGTATCTTTCTACTTGCTTGTTTTGTTGAAATTTTCAATAGTGTATTATAGTTTTTTGGGTACAAGATTTTTCCTTCCTTGTTTAGATTTATTTCTAGGTACTTTATTCCTTTTGATGCAATTGTAAATGGGATTGTTTTAATTTATCTTTCTGATATTTCATTGTTTATGAATAAAATACGACAGATTTCTGTATAGTAATTTTATATCCTGCAACTTTACAGAATTCATTTATTAGTTCTAATGGTTTTGTAGTAGTACCTTTAGGACTTTCTTTGTATAGTATTATGTCATTGGCAAAAAGTGACAGTTTTACCTCTTTAAAATTTTGGATTGCTATTATTTGTTTCTTGTGTCTGATAACTGTGGCTAAAACTGCCAATACTATGTTGCATAGCAGTGGTGAGAGTTGGCACTCTTGTCTTGTTCCTGATCTTAGAAAAATTGCTTTTATGTTTTCACCACTGAGTCTGATGTTGGCTGTAGGTTTGTCACATATGGTCTTTATTATATTGAGGTATGTTCCTTCTATACCCACTTTGTTGAGAATTTTTATCATAAATGGATGTTGAATTTCGTCAAAAGCTTTTTCTGCATCTATTGAGCTAATCATATAATTTTTATTCTTCCATTTGTTAATGTAGTATATCACATTGGCTGATTTGTGGATGTTGAATCATCTTTGCATCCCTGGGATAGATCCTAATTGATCATGGTGTATGAGCCTTTTAATGTATTGTTGAATTCTGTTTGCTAATATTTTGTTGAGGATTTTTGCATCTATATTTATCAGAAATATTGACCTGCAATTTGTGTGTGTGTCATGTTTTTGTCTTATTTTGGTATCAGCATTGTGATGGCCTTACAAAATGAATTCAGAAGCATTCCTTCCTATTCAATTTTTTGGTATAGCTTGAGAAGGATGTGTGTTAATTTGTCTTTAAATGTTTGGTAGTATTTACCTGTGAATCCATTTAATCCTGGACTTTTGTTTATTGGTAGTTTATATTATTGATTCAATTTCATTACTGGTAATTGTTCTGTTCATATTTTTCATTTTTACTGATTCAGTCTTGGGAATGAGTTAATCCAGTTTCTGGGAATTAATCCAGTTTCTTCTATGTTGTTTATTTTATTGGCATATAATTGTTTGTATTAATCTCTTACAATTGTTTGCATTTCTGTGGCATTGGTTGTAACATCTCTTTCATTTCTGATTTTAATTTTTTGGACACTCTTTCTTAATGAGTGTGGCTAAAGTTTTATCAATTTTGTTCATTTTTTCAAAGATGTAGCTCTTACTTTCATTGATCTTTTCAATTGTTTTTAGTCTCTTTCATTTATTTCTGCTCTGATCTTTATGATTGTTTTCCCTCTACTAACTTTGGGTTTTGTTTGTTCTTTATCTAGTTCCTTTTGGTGTAAGTTTAGATTATTTATTTGAATTTTGTTTTGTTTTTTTTTTTGGTTCCTGAGGTTGGCTTATATCACTATAAACTTTGCTCTTATAACTGTTTTTGCACTGTCCAATAGATTCTGGATCATTGTGTTTCCATTTTCATTTGTGTCCAGGAATTTTTGATTTCTTCTTTGATTTTTTCAGAGATTCATTGGTTAATTAGTAGCATATTTTGTTTGTCTTTTTCAGGTTTTTTCCATGTAGTTTATTTCTAGTCTCATACTCTTGTGGTCAGGAAAGATGTTTGATATGATTTCAATCTTTTTAAATTTATTGAGACTTGCTTTTTGGCCTAGAATATGATTTATTGTAGAGAATTTCCAGGTGCACTTGAAAATAATGTGTATTCTGCTGCTTTTGGGTAGATTGTTCTGTAGAGTTGGTCCTTGAACAACTTGGGAGTTAGGGGTGTCAACCTACCATGCAGTTAAAAATCATGTATAACTTTTGGCTTCCCAAAATGTAACTACTTATAACTTACTGTTGACTTGAAGCCTTACTGACAACAGTCAATTAACATATCTTTTGTATGTTATATGTATCATATACTATATTCTTATAATAAAGTAACCTAGAGAAAAGAAAGTGTTATTAAGAAAATCATAAGAAAGAGAAAATACATTTACAGTACTGTACTATATTTATGAATGCCATAAGTTTACATTTCCTGTTTACAAGATATTATAAATTGTCTTCATTACCTACATCATTGTCTTATAAGATATGACACTATAGATGCTATATGCATTGCTAACACTAAACATCAAAAATGAAAAGATAATGTGAGAAAGAAATTCACATTTATTTACAGGTATAATGATTCATGCATCGATTAGGAAGAAGCAACAATGTGATTGCTTTATTATAGCCCAGTGTAATCAATACAATTTCTTCATGGTATCTTAGCCTATACACAATGGATGAATAGTTACATTTTTATGGCATACAGTTTTACATTAATATTCATAATACAATGTTGGAAGCATTATTACTTTAAAAAAGTTACCTGTGATAATAGACTAATATGCAGTTTTTCTGACTTTGAGATCATGGTAGTATAATCTTTGAAAGCCCAGTTTAAAAACATTAGTAAACTAACACATCATTAAATTTATATTAAATATTACTCTTATGCTTATATAGGATAGGTTTATATGTAGATAGATTAGAATCTACATATATTTTATGTACCCATGACATATCTACTTTTTCTTAAATTTTTCAAAATTTCTTAGAAATATTAATATTTGAGTTTTTTTTAATTGTCACAAACCTCCAAAACAATTTCTAGTATATTTACTGAAATAAATAAAAATGGATCTGCACATTTCAAACCTGTGTTGTTCAAGGGTCCAGTGTGTATATCGATTAAGTCCATGTAATCTAAAGTGTTAAGGCCAATGTTTCCTTATTGATTTTCTGTCTGGATGATTTATTCATTGATGTAAGTGTGGTGTTAAAGTCCCCTACTATTATTGTGTTACTGTAAATTTATCCCTCTATGTTTATTAATATTTGCTTTATTTATTTAAGTGCTCATTTGTTGATTGCATATATATTTCCAATTGTTATATATCTTGTTGGATTGATCCCTTTATTTTATGTAATGTTTACCTTTGTCTCTTGTTACAGTATTTGTTTTAAAGTCTATTTTGTCTGATGTAAATAAGTACTCCAGCTTTCTTTTTGTTTCCATTTGAATGGAATATCTTTTTCCATCTGCTCACCTTCATTCTTAGTGTGTCTTTAGATCTGAAGTGAGTCTCTTGTAGGCATCATATACATGGGTCTTCTTTTCTTTTATTTATTCAGCTACTCTATGTCTTTTGATTGCAGCATTTTTTCCATTTACATTTAAAATAATTATTCATAGGCATATACTTAACTGCCATTTTGTTTATTATTTTCCAGTTGCTTTTGTAGTTTTGGTGGTGGTGGTTGTGTTGGTGTTCCTTTCTTCTTCTTTTGATCTCTTCCCTCGTGATTTGATGGCTATCGTCAGTGTTATGTTTGGATTCCTCTTTATGTATATTATGTATATCTGTTATAGGCCTTAGGTTTGTAGTTACCATGAGGTTCATATGCAACAATGTATATATGATTATCTTAAGTTGATGATCTCTTAAATTCAAACCAGTTCTAACCATCCTACATTTTTATTCCCCCTTCCCACTTTTAATGTTTTTCTTGCCATATTTTACATATTTTTGTTTTGTATATCCCATAACTATTTATGGAGGATATGGTTGATTTCACTACTTTGTCTTTTAAGTTTCCTAATAGCATCATAAGTGGTTGACCCTCTCCCTTTACTGCATGCTTGACTTTACCAATGAGATTTTTTTATTTTGTAACTCATATTTCTGGATGTGGTGTTGTCTGATTTGAGAAGTCCCTTTAACATTTCTTGTATAGCCACTTTAGTGGTGTTGAACTATTTTTCTTGGATAATATAGTAGAGGACTGTCTTTTTTTCAAACCTATATAAAAGTTATTTATTAAAAAATTAGAAATTATTTAATTCTTTTCTTGTGAGTTTAATAAATTATAATGTTTGTTAATGTTGAACAATTAATCTTATTCTATTAATAATTCATATATTTGGGGAAAATACCCAATAGCATATTTTTCCCAGGGCCTTTGCCAAGTCACTTTTGCTAAGCTTATTAAGTATTTTTTTCTATCTATAAAACATTTAACAAAACATTCTGTAATACATATTTATACTCTTTAATTTTACCAGTGATGAGATTATACACTCTCTTATTAAGGATTGCTATTAATAATTTTATTACATGTGATATATTTTGAATATATATTTTGAGGTAGAGGAAAAATGATCAGAGAAGTAGATGATAACATTACAATTGTTAAATCTAAACTTAACTACTTTTTTTATTACTAATGCTATTTTAAGCTTTATAATGCAATTATTATTCATCTCTTTATTAGAAACCAGAATTATACAGCCTTTGGCTTCCTTAATAAAGAGATGTAAACACATATATACAAAAATTCTATAGGTGATTTATGTGTGAAAATTTACATGCTTAGGATTATGGAAACTTTTAAATCAAAACACTAATGAGCCATGTCCTCTAAACAGCTCAGATATTCACTAGAGACTCCTTAGGCAATTCTGGAACCTAGTTTACAGTGTTGAGGCTGCTTGTGGACCATTTAGTACACTGAAGCCTTAGTTAAATGATGCCCTCGGGGCCTAAAATTGTTAAGGAGCTCTAAACAACTTTCCAACATTTCAAAAATAATTTTAAGATTATTATTAATAAAAAGATGATACAAAAGTTTTTATTATTGTTTTTATCAGTTACACTACAAAGTGACAAAGGACTAGAAGGAGATCTTTTGAGGCCATCTAATTATGTTCTTTTAAGTAAAGATATTTTTGTTCAATTGATCTACAGAAGAAAAAATGCCAAATCGTCTGTGTTATCCAATTTCAATAGAATTTCCTTTCAGTACGTTTCAATAAAATTTGTTATTGGCCAGTTTAACTTCTTTCCTTATTTCAGGAAAATGAAGATGAACTGGTAATTCTCTTTGTCATTATGTTGCTGTATATTCAAATCAAATTGAAGAATTCACTTTTATCCCCCTAAAAAATTTTAATCATCTTAAAAATCTTTTGATTTGATTAATACTTTAATAATCCTTCTGGCTTTCCTTGAATCCATTACAAAGTTGTTCTGGATCAGAAAATGGTAAAATGACCAGAATCTGACCATGACCATTCTGATCATGTGCATAAGATGTCACATAAATTAAATTGTATGTGACCAATAAAAATTTGTTTAGTAAATGAATAAGCAAAATGATTATACACTTTGACCATTAAGGACACAGCCAAGCAGAATGAAATTGAACCTCAGCCTTAATTTCTTCATCTATAAAATGTTTTTTTTCTAATTATAAATAGCCAAAGGGCTTTATGAAGAATAAATCAATTACTATGTGTATAGCACCTAGAATAGTGACTGGTCAGCAGTAATCACTATAAAATCATTTGCTGTTGGAAATATTAAGATTTAAACAAACAAAGAATCAAACAGGAATAAATGGTTTGAAAATAAATGTGCATATCTCTACAAGACAGGGCTCTAAAACAAGTAAACAAACAAAACACTTTAGGCTTTAAATCGCTAGTCTCATATTTCTGAAATATATTTAAAATATCAGAATTCTGATTTGGATGTGTATTAAAAACCTTTTCATATACTTATGTAATCCCACTCAATAAGAGTATATTATCAAGCTCACTATTAAAAAATCCATAAAAAGATAAAAAAGAAAGTGTGTGGGTGTGTAATTTCACATGCAATATCGTATGTCATGAAGAATGATTAGGTAGGTCAGGGGTCTGCAAACAAGGCCCCTCATCCAAATTCATCTCACTGCTTCTTTTTTAAGTAAAACATTATTGGAAAATGGTCATGCTCATTCCTTTACATCCTGTCTATGGCTACTTTCATACTACTGTGTTAGAGTTGAGCAGTTGCAAAAGAAACCTTATAGCCCACGACATTGAAATGATTTACTGTCTGGCCTTTTACAAAAAATGTTTACAGGTACCTAGTGTAAATAATAAGGAAGAGAGATATGCAGGGATTGACTATATTACTGAATATATTTGTAATATTAATATATGTATATTAATATTGTATACAATATTAATGTAATTAATATATATTATATATATACATATATATAATATATACAGGCTTACTCTAGAATGTTAATGTGCTTAATATATTCAGGGATTTTTGCAAGTAAAGAGTAGATGTTGAAGCTAGAGAATATTTAGATAACATACATAACATTCAATACTACATTTTGAAGTATATGTAATAATGTATATTAAAATCATTTTAAAACAAAAAAAGAGGGAATATGCAATCATCTCAAAAACAAGATTATTTTTATGTTATGTAATGAAGCAAACCTCAACATATTCCATGGAGTAGAAGCCACAAATATTGTTCAAACTCCCTGCCCACCCCCAAAAGCAAAACAATAACAGATATTTCAAATTAAATTTTAAAATTCTAAAAGTTATCTACTCAAATATGAGTTTAGAATAAACATTACAAATTTTATTAAAATTTGCAATAAACACAGCATATCAAAACCAGCCAAAAATGTAATCAAAGAAAATGTATGCTCTTGAACCTTTTTCTTAAAATAATTAAAATTATTAGGCATTAACTGAAGGAAAAAAATAATAGAGTAATTATAACAAAATAAACAAATATGTCCATGCCAAAATTAATTAGTATTCAGTTAAAAGCCACATAATTGATAATAGAAGTCAAGAATTCATAGGGTCTTTATTAGCTGATTTTATTTGATATAATTTACTAAATGGAAATAAACCAGGTAAATCAGCAAAAAAAGAGGTTGATGCATAGTTAATAATTAATCAGTACAATGGGTAGGTAGTTTTACAGAAGTCTAAGTAATTTTAGGATGGGGACTAAATTAAGATTAAAGAACAGGAAGCAGTTGTTAGAAAATGGGAGCCTTACAGCAATGTTTCCAAATATGTTTGATGAAGTGTATATCTGCAGTTTGATCTAATTGGATATTAAAAAGAAAGGAACTTAACATAGCAAATATGACATCTCTCCCTAAATTGATTCCAGTTTTAATGCAATTCTTATCAAAATTCCAGTAAGGATTTTTGTTGACATAAATAAACATTATCTATTGTTTATATGCAAAGATGTGGGCTCTAGAATAGAAAAAAAACACCCAAAAAATCTTGACAAAGAAGCATAAAATAACAGGTATCACTCTATTTGATATTGTCTTATTATATACCTATAAGACACCATAGTACTGGCAGAGGGATAGACACATGTATCAATAGAACAGAATAGAAAATTCAGAAATATGCCCACACAAATACTTTTTAATGTTTTAAAATAATATAATGAAATAGTAGAAGTAAATCAGTCATACAGTTTCTGGTGCAACAGATACATACATACATATGTGCATATATACTGGCATCTAAGAAGGTTGTTCTGTGAATCAAATATGTACCCTTAGGAAGGGTAATGCATTACAATTGTTTTTATAGCAAATAAGTATTTATTGGACATAGATCATGTCTTAGGAAATGGCACATTTTTCTTCTTTAAATTAGATGAAATCTACTTCCAAGTCTCATTCGCAGAACCCCTCCAGTCATCAGATTCTATTACTTGCTGCAGTGAATCATGTTACCCCTGTTGACAAGATTCTTTCAGCAATGCAACCAAAGCCTAAAGTTTAATTTCAAAGTCTGAGGCTAAGAGAACTGTCATGTAGCTTCCAGTCTTGCTACCTCTCTTTGTGCTGCCATAGAGCAGGCTTGGAGACATCGCACTTCATGGGAAATGCCAGCCACATATTCCCACTTCTGGCCATTTGTGTTTGGAACACAGACTTGACTGACCACATCTGTATGAGGTTCCTTCCATATTGCTAATGGGCACTCTTCAAGGAGTCAACCTGGCCATATTTTATACCCTGAAAATAGATTTTTTAAAAAATAACCGCATTAAAAGCCTAACAGCTGTCAATCCAGGACAAAATGAGTATTATCTGGGGATTAGAATTATTTAAATATTAGTTTCAGCTTTTACATACCATTTTACATACCATTATCCTATTTACTAAAGAAAAAAATGACCAGTTTCTGGCATTCTATTAATTACTAAAAATATAAGCAGAATACTAGTGAATAATAACACAGCTGAGGGCCAGAAAGAAGGGAAGATCACAGGCATGACAGTTACTCTATGTTGATCTACCAAACGCAAGTGCCTGTGTTAATCATATTGTGCCTCTGGACAGGAACAAGCACTACCCATCTAAGGTAGAGCTGCCAGCATGGAGGGAAAATCAGGGCTTTCAAATGTGGAAATGATTAAGGCATCTTTCCAGTTGATCTTCAACTGTGGTAGAAAAAGAATCTGCTACAATTCCAAACTGCAATGGTAAAGAGCAAGATAATTATCCTCTTTGTATAACCTATACACAAGTTAATTGAACCTAATTCTCCTTTCAGATTCTCAAAGGGAGATCATTCATGATGGCAGAAAATTTACCCTTAGGAATCTTTCTTTCCCACTCTGTATATTTCCTTGATGGTGGGAGAAATTACATTGACTGTGCAAATCCTGTTTATTTCCCAAACATCACTTGAAAATGTTCAATCAAAAATTATTCTACCAGTTTCTGTTTGAGTTTGTTATTCTCCCAGAATTGACATAAAGAAATTCAAAATTTCTTTTAAAATTTCTTTCAATTTTAAATAATAAAACAGATTAAAGCACATATGTGCACATGTGTGCATATACACACACACACACACAAATATGTAAAACAAACAAACAAAAGTTTTGCTACCAGTCATTTTAAGAAGGAGCTCTAGGGAACATAACCAACTTCCTATTTCCTCAGTGTTTTATTACCATATTAAAAAAAGTGTATTTTTCTGCTGGCCCTTCCAGCAGAAAGTCTTCCTCCAGAGATACCCTAGAGGAAAAACTTCCACAAGTTTTAGGGTGTGGATTAAGGTTATAGCAGTATTTGACAAGTGTTGTTACATCTTACTTACAGCTCCTTTTATTTATCTTTAAAACATTTGAACAAGCCTCTGACAGTGATGGGGGGATTCTTTAAAAAAGCATATAGATGATTTGAAGTTCCACCTCCAGAATGAAGAGCTCTCGAGACCTGGAAAGGTAGTAGAGCCCAACAGGAAGCAGAAAGCTAATAAAAAACTCAGCTAATAAAAAGCAATGGACTCTTTGTTGTTTACCACAGCCTTCCCAACTTCCTTTCCTCTCTATAAAAGGGTTCTCATTTTGCTGTGTAGGGACCTGCAGGTGGCTCACCACAGTTTCAGACCCAGAACTGCAATTCTTTGCTGATGCTGAATGCCCTTTTTTTGCTGAAGAAATAACTATCAGTCTATTTGTTTCAGGTCTATAATATAATATGTACCATTAGCAATTATCCATGTTATTAAATTACATTAATGAACTTCATTTTATTGATTATTTAACACACCATTTCAAACTAACATTTTTCCCATTTTTTTCTCTATTATCAAATACTCTGATAAAATGTCTATATTCAACTTTCCCCAATAACACAGTCCTATCTGTGGCCTAACTGTGTTGAAGAATGTGATAGAACCATACAGTTTCATTCACACATTGCTTTTCAAAGTGTTTATTAAATTGGGAATTCCATTTTAACATATGCATACATACATATATATACACATATATATATGTTTATGTTTATATATATTTACTAACTTTAGATACAGAGGTAGTAATTCTTTAAAAAAAATTCCTTAAAAAATGCAGTTATATGTATTTCCTCTTTTGTGAACATAAGGTTTAAGCCCTTGGTTATTTATCTTTTTGGGGGAAAAAAAGGAGAACAGAAGAAAAGAAAGACCACTGGCATGTTAATTACTTTGAGTTGATCAATCCAAGGGTATGTGCCTGTGCTGATCAAGCTGCTTGACTGGATGATTGCCCATCTAAGGTAAAACTGCCAGCAAGCCATGTTGACATGTAGGCTGTAGTTTCCCCAAACATGTTAAAAATATAGATTTTCTTTTAACAAATGTTGTATCTTCCTTCATATACAAGTCATATATTTTTTATCACTGATTCTGAATTTCTTAATTTTTTTTTAGTTTTTACAGTGAGTACAGTTTTCTCTACTGTATTTTACAAATGTTTACTGCTGTTCTAAAAGAGCATTATTAACTTTTGTTTTTGTCTTCTGCTAGTACTCACTTAGTGACTTGTAACTGATTTTAAAGGTTTTTCATTTGATCAGAGTAGATGTTTAAATGTCCTTCTCATTCAAATAAAAAGTATAAATCTCTATCCATTTTTAAAGTATTGTTTGTTATAAGCAATACTGTTTCTGTCATTCCATTGATAAGGGTACAAGAATTATGTCAAAATGTAACAGAAACATTCTGGCAAATTATGCATTTTAAAATACCATGCATTTCATAAACCAGAGGTGATGAAGAATTTCTAGGCCTAGGATTGCAATAAACTTTCATTTAATAAGAAGATGTAACCATATGTGCTGGAAATTCTGCTCAGCAAATATTTATTGAGCACCTACTATGTGTTGATGAAAAAATAAGTTGCTCTAAGAAAGAAATGGAAAATTTTATTCAGGCCAAATAGAGAATTATAACCCGGAAGTAGCCTCTCAGAAAGCTCTGAGAACTGTTCCACCCATTAGAGGTCAAAGCACAGTTATATAAGTTTTCGAGATAGAGGCTGTACATTAAATGACATATTATTGACAGTTTACATAATCCAGATCTATGTGTGCAAAGTGAGAAGTGGGTCCTGGGTCATTTTGGCCCCTTACAAGATTAAGAAGGAAGGTTATCTCCTTAGGAGTTACCTTGTTGGTGCTACAAGAATGTTGCTCTTTATGGGTGAGTGGGTATTTCTACCATTGGGGAGATTTGGCCAATACATAATGCAGGTACACATGCATAGCAGAAGGAAGAGAGGAGGCCAAAAGGCAGAGAAAAAATTTTATATTTAATTTTCCTTGATTTGCTTTAGAATATGAATTTTTATTTCATCATATGTATCTGGAAATGTTCTAACTTCTAGGTTTTTATTAGTTTACAGAATATTTTGAAAAGCCATAGGAGTCATACAATTTATAACCTAAGAGGAATTACTAATTTAGATTAAAGTTAATTTAAACTAATTTTCTAATTCTTCACCCAGAATTAGAAGGATGTTCCACATTAAAAATACAAGTGTAAACTGTCAAATGTTCACAAAGTAAACAGGAATTAAAATATATTAAATAAAAATATTCTTAAACTATATCTATGTTTCTGAATAAATGGGGTTATTTCTGGCAATTACATAAGTATAATTTTATAATGAGTTGTGACTTTTTATCTCTTACGTAAAAATGATTTTTGGTGAGATGAAATATTTTGCTTTTGTTTCTCTATTTTTCTTGCTTACAGACTGCAATACAAAACTGAAAACTAATTTGCACTGTTGCATTTTATTAATTTTATTTTCCATGACCTCGTGTTTTGAGTGAATTAATGATGTATTTTATATTAGCCAACAAGAAAAAACAACTAAATCAATTTTCCCTGTGAAAGTCAGTTATATTTTTAATTTGGTATTATTTTCTTGTAGATATTTGGACAGCTAATTTTAAAAATATACTTACCTCCATTTTAAAAACACAGCCTACAAAAAAAATTTCCATGAATGCAAAGGTAACATTCCATTAATGTGAAGGTCAAATATACATGTGAAAAAAACAATTGGCAAATTCTTACGATATTTAGTATGGTAAATTTTATAGTGTGTAAAATAAAGAATGTTGCCCACCTTCCAGTCCTATAAGGATCAAGTCATTAGCCACTGCAATCCCTGACTGACGGTACACCCTGAAAGGAATTCAAGATGAAAAACATGTTGAGGCACTCTGTGTTTTAGAAAAACAGGTCCCTTAGATAGTTAAATACATCTCAGGAAGAATTTTAATGAACCCAGATTCTTACATTTTCCCATATATAGGAAAAGCATAAATCATTAACCAAGGTATCTGTTCCTGTGACTCACATATTCCTTAGCTAAAATCATATATATATATATATATATATATATATATATATATATATATATATATATATATATATAGACTGCTTGTTTCCCTACCTCTTCAGCATAGTTCCTCATAGGTGAGGAGCTATTTCCCAGGCTATAGTCCTCAGTAAGCTCTCAGAAGAAAACTAAAACTCACAACTCATATATTATACAATTTTCTTTCAGTCCACAAGTGAAATCCCTTCAACTCTGTTTTATAAACATATTTGAAATAAGACTAGATATTTTGGTTGCCTCAAACAATAAGTGCTATATTTCTTTGTTGTCTTTGGAAACACAGTACTGACTTAGAAAACACACAATGTAAAAGTTGTTAGTTCAGTTTATTCAGTGCCTTACTGGGACTGTATAGCCTGGGAGACCTCTGACATAGCTCTGAGAAATTGTTCTGAAGAGGTAAGGTGGGGAGGCCAGTATATATGTGATTGTGGTGAAGGGGTTATATACAACCAAGCATGTATCTTGGTAGAAGGTTTTGTTAATCAAGAGGAACAGATATCTTAGTTAATGGTTTTAGTACTTTTCTAAGTATGGGAAGATGCAAGAATTGGGGTTCACTAAATTTTCTCCTGAAAATATCTAACTAGAGGGCTGTTCTGCCAGTTTCCCCAGAGCACAGAGTGCCTCATTCCTGATCTCCATCCTGAACTCCTTTCAGGGTGTGCTGAAGGTCAGCAACTGCACTGGCTAGTGACTTCATCCTTGTAGAACTGGATGGCAAGCAATGCTCTTTAATTGGCAACAGAAAATATGATTCTGTTTTTGCAGATGATAGGAAATGAGAGAAAAATATACCTGGTGTGATATATAATAAGAAAGGTATATTTGGTTTTCATCCCAGTTTCTGGCACACTGCTCCTAAAACTCTTGGAATTTCCTTAAGTGATGAGAGTCATAAGATGCCTTTTGCTATGATAATGAGGTGACTTTAATAAGGCATTTGAAGATGGAGGCTGCTTTCCAGTGGAGCCAATGATGTAATTACAGAGTTGGAACTTTCAGTCTCTCCCCCTAACCTCCAGGGAAAGAAGGGAGCTCTAACTTGAGTTCCATCACCAATGGCTAATTATTTAATCAGTCATGCCTGTGTAATGAAGCCTCCATAAAATCCCATAAAGAATAGGGTTGGTGAAGATGTGGAGACTGGGAAGAGTGTCGAGCCTAGAAAGGCCATGGAAGCTCCACTCTCTTTCCCCATGCCTCATCCTATGCATCACTTCCATATGGTCTTTCCTGAGTTATTTTATGATGAGGTAGTGATCTAGTAAGTGAAATGTTTCCATGAGTTCTGTGTGCCATTCTAGCTTTGGAACCTCTGATTTATAACTAGTTAGTCAGAAGTACAGTTAACAACCTGGACTTGGGATTGGAGTCTAAGGTGGTGGTTGGGGGAAGATACTCTTGTAGGACTGAGCCTTTAACCTGTGAGATCTGGCATAATCTCCTGGTAGATAGTGTCAGAATTGAGTTGAATTGTAGTACACTGAACTGGTGTCTGAGAACTACTTGGTGGTATGGGGAAAGACCCACACATATTAGAAACTGATCCCAGAACCTTACTAATGTCAAAGGATAGGAAAGATAGAATGGGGAAAAGAGAGAAATGGTGACTCAAAGAATAGAAAGAGATGAATTTGGAACCAGAAGTCTAATTAAATAAGGAACCAGCTCTGTAAACAGGAGATCTAGTATTAGTGAGGCTCAGCTGCTTTTTGTCTCTATTCTATCTACCAGAAGTCAAGTGACAAGAATCATACAATTTAGTAACAAGTTTGATATTTTTCATTTAAGGGAAAACAATCCATGGATTGGTGAGTACAGTGCCTCACAAGCAGTGGAGCAGTATTCCTGAGGGATTTGGAAAAAGAGCAAATTTTCTAGAGTGTTAGAAGAGGCAACTGGGAAACAAGGCATGATTGGCTAGGAGGTCAGGGTTTCCTTATGAGGCTGGCAGGTACTATATTCTAGGGTAAGATAAGCTAGCTAAAGCTGAGTTGGAGGTTAGTGATTGGTTTATGTTAAGATTCCTTGACAGGGCTTCCTGGTGGCACAGTGGTTAAGATTCTGCCTGCCAATGCAGGGGACACGGGTTCGAGACCTAGTCCGGGAAGATCCCACATGCCACGGAGAAACTAAGCCCATGCACCACAACTACTGAGCCTACCCTCTGGAGCCCATGAGCCACAACTACTGAGCCTGTGAGTCATGACTACTGAAGCCTTCATGCCTGGAGCCCATGCTCTGCAACAAGAGAAGGCACCACAGTGAGAAGCCTGCGCACCATGAGTAGCCCCCACTCGCAGCAACTAGAGAAAGCTTGTGCACAGCAACAAAGAACCAATGCAGCCAAAAATAAATTAATTAATTTAAAAAATCTATATTAAAAAATGGTCCACATCAAAAAAAAAAAAAGATTCGTTGACAGGTGTTTCCTGTATGTGTTGGCTGACTTAGGTTTAGATTTGTGACATAGAGACTTAGGTTTAGATTTGTGATGTAGACAAGGTTACTAGGGTGGCCTCTATTTTGTGGATTCCAGTATATAAATTAACTTTATCACAGCTAATGACAGTGTCTATAATTCCAGTCCCATGGGAGAATTTCAATGACCTACTCATAAACTATTAGAGCAGTGTCCTCATTGAAAGCCACCACAGAGTGGTGACTGGCCTGATGTTGGTTGACACTGTTTCAGTTACTTACTAATTTTGGAGAAGCATTGTCAGTATATGAGCAACTGTGAGAAAGGCTTTATATAGGTTTGTATTTGTCTGCAAATAATAGGGGAGAAACCCTTAGACAGCTATGGGGAAGCTGCTAGGTGCACCGTATCTCCTGAACCACACAATTACAAGTCCAAATTACACAGCCTCTACTAGTATTCAACATTATTTCAAACTATATTAGTCTCAGAATTCACAAATTTCAGGTGTTATCTATTCTCTAAATAAATTTTGATCTCATAAAAATATATTTCTTGTCATTTTACAAGTTATTAGAGAAATAGTTGAATTATCCCAAAACAACTTCTATTCAATACACGAGAAAAAATTCGATAATATATATTACAGTATATTTTAAAAAAGAGTAGAAAAGTCTACTTTTGAAGACAAATAGCAAGAGAAGAAAGAAAAAAAATGCACTTAAATTGACTAGACTCTAGTCTGATGGCTAGAACACAAGCCTTTTCTTTAGCTATTTATACAGGCAAGGTCACTTTTCATCATTTTCTTCTTCTTTGTTATTTAACCTTTGTTTCATTAACAGCTATATGAGTTTTGGGTTGTTTGTTGTTTGATATATATATATTTGGCCTGGTAGTGAGAAATAAGTCTTCATTACTAGATAGCTTGAGTTCTTAAACATGTTCCATCAATATATATATTTGGACTAATTAAGTTTAAAAGTAAAACTTGAGTTGTATGAGAAGATTATAACACACCACTTTAAGGATGCTTGGAGTAGAAGACCCTTTTAAAATTTGAATTGTGAGAGACACCGTCTTGACTTGGAACCTCAAGTGTATTTCTCCAAAGATGCATTGTTGCAAGTTGTGGATGAAATGCATGGTATCACTATAAAATAACATGGTTACAAATATTTTATATACATGATGTATTACAATCATATAATATTGACTGTTATGAAAAGTAAATGTCTTTTTTTATTTGTTAGGCTATACCAGAGAATATATCATTAGGTAAAATGTATCTTTAGATGAAAATTACTTTGTCTACTGAGAACATGATTTCTCCCTTACTAAATCCCCAAGATCTCACCCCACAACACTTCTTGCTAACCTCAGCTAGAACAGAGCTCATCTACCTGTCTACAAATGTCCTAAAACCTGTCAGCTTACACAAGGCTTTTATTGCAACTCTGAACACAAGAGTATCCTGCATTCTCTACTAACTAACTCTACCCCAACTCTCTCAGCCTGAGACTGGTCACATTCTGCCTCAGATCTTTATCCAATGCTGGCATTAAAATGTTTTCTTCTTTAATGGTCTTTAAGGCTATCAACTGCAAACTTGTCTGAAAACTGAAAGCAGACCTTCACCCACAGTTAGTCTTCTCCATTAGCTTACTGCTTTACATTTTTACTGGACACCTCCCAATCAGATTTTTCTTGAAGGTCTTTCCTCTGTACTCTGTGGAATTCTAATTTCATCATTCTCTAACATCATTACATCCTGAAAAGTTTTATTCCATATTATTGTAGCTTTTTGAGGACATAGTGAGGAACCAAGTAAAATAGACTTTAGAAATATCTTCCTAGTAAAAAAAAAAGGGGGTAGTATTTATCCATTGTCTGTCTTACCCTAATGCTCAAACTTTAACTCA
The DNA here is from genome assembly GCF_963924675.1 of Phocoena phocoena. Lineage (NCBI taxonomy): Eukaryota > Metazoa > Chordata > Mammalia > Artiodactyla > Phocoenidae > Phocoena > Phocoena phocoena. The sequence goes on along the minus strand of NC_089222.1, from coordinate 125,012,602 downwards.
AGGAGTTTTAATTTCCTTCTCAAGTTTACTCATGACACAGAATGCCAGAGCAGTTTTATCATCACCCATACTGTAGAGACCCTGGGGAAGAAAGCAGGAGATACTCAGTGCAGAGGCCATAGGTATTGTCACTTTATCAGGCATGCCACTGCTTGCTCCAGCAACAATTACAATTTAAAAATGAGCCAAATGAATATGAGGCAGGACTCAAGATGGGTCAGATACACTATATGTAGAACTACTACTTTTTATAAAAAATAGTTTTTATAAAATAGCAGTTTTAAGTTCACAGCAAAATTAAAAGGAAGGTAAAGAAATTTCTCATATACATCCTGCCTCCACACGTGCATAACCTCCCCCATTATCAACATCTCCCGCCAGTACAGTACATTTGCTGCAACTGATGAACTTACGTTGACATCACTATACCCAGGGTCCATAGTTTGCTTACATTAGAGTTCACTCTTGGTGTTCTGTATTCTGTTTGGACATATGTATAATAACATCTATTCATCATTGTAGTATCGTACATGGTAATTTCACTCTCCTAAAAATTCTCAGTGCTCCACCTATTCATCCCTCCCTCCCCTTAATACCTGGTAACCACTGATCTTTATAACATTTCCATAGTTTTGCCTTTTCCAGAATGTCATATATTGGAATCACACAGCAGGTAGCCTTTTCAGATTGATTTCTTTCACTTAGTAATAAGTTTTTAAGTTTCCTCCATGTCTCTTTTCTTGGCCTGATAGCTCATTTTTTAGTACTGAAACATATTCTATTGTCTGAATGTAGTACAGTTTATTTATCGATTCACCTACTGAAAGACATCTTAGTTGCTTCCAAGTTTTGGCAATCAAAATAAGCTGCTATAAACAACAAAGTGTAGGTTTTTCTCTCCACATAAGTTTTTAACTTCATTGAGTAAATAACAAGGGCCATGACTGCTGAAACATATCTAATGATATGTTTTGTTAGTAAGAAAAAGACAAATTATTTTCCAAAGTGACTCTACTAGTCTGTATTTTTACCAGCAAAAAATGAGAGTTCCTATTGCTTCACATTCTTGTCAACGCCTGGTGTCATCAGTGTTGCATATTTGGCCATTTTCATAGATGTATAGTGTTATCTGTTGTTTTAACTTGCATTTCCCTTATGACATATGATTTTTGATATACTTATTTGCCATCTGTATATTTTCTTTGGTGAGATATCTGTTAAGATCTTTGGCCAATTTTTAATTGTGCTGTTTGCTTGCTTATTGTTGCATTTTAAGAGTTCTTTGTATATTTTAGACAATATTCCTTTATCACAAGGATCTTTTGCAAATATTTTCTCCCTATCTGTGGCTTATCCTTTCACTCTCTTGACAGTTTCTTACATAGAGCAGAATTTTTTAGGTTTATAATGAAGTTAGGCTTATCAATTCTTTTTTCATGAATTATGCCTTTGGTGTTATATTTAATAAGTCATTACTTAGCACAAGAACATCTAGATTTTTCCCTATGTTATCTTCCAGGAGATTTATAGTTTTGTGTTTCACATTCAGTTTGTAATCCATGTTGAGTTAACTTTTGTGAAGAGTGTAAGGTCTCTACCTAGATTCACTTTTTTACATGTGGGTGTCCATTTGTTCAACAGCAGTTTTTTTGTTTTTTTTTTTTTTACATCCCACTGTGTGTTTTTTTTTTTTTTTATCATCTTTATTGGAGTATAATTGCTTTACAATGGTATGTTAAATACAACAGAAGTTTTTAAAGACTATCTTTGCTGCTTGCATCACCTTTCTCCTTTGTCAAAGATCAGTTGATTATATTTATGTGGGTCTATTTCTGGACTTTTTTTTCTTTTCACTTGATCTGTTTTTCTATTCTTTTGCCAATACCACACTGACTTGATTACTGTAGAACTACATCTTCATTTCAGATCCTCATTCTCACTTTGTTGGGAGACAGATTTGGTATTATCTTTAAAAACGTATATTTATCCCCATTTAACCTTTATTTTCTTTCTCATCCACTCTTAAAAAGAGAGGACTGCACTCTCTATATGTAATATCTCTACCTCCTCCCCTCCCATTTATTTTTCATTCATAGCCAAAGCTCTTCAATAGTATTAGGAATTACCTCTATCCCTGCCTACCTAATTGTGCCCCTTCTTTACTTTAGAGACATCAGACTTCTGTAAATCTGCTCATTCCTCTGATGATCCCTATTCTCTCTCTGTTTCTCTCTCTTTTTTTGTCTCTTATTTTGCTGACAACCTAATAATATTGGTGCTGATTAGGATTTCATTCAGAACTCTGTGCTCTTTCTACTCTACTGAATTCACAACTATACTGACCAATGAATTCATTAAGAAGTAAATTTGCTAAGGATTCCATCATGATGTCAAACTTTCAAATATATTAGCTTATATATCCCTGAAAATAAGCCAAGATGCTCTATGTTATTAAAATTAAAACACAGTGAACAAATTTTACTTTTTATATCTTATGATTTTGTGAGTTAGACATTTGTGATGAGCAATTCTTTTGTTCTACCTGACAAAACTAGGTAATATTCAGCTGGTGGCCAGTCTTATGTGGAGAGTCCCAATGGCTTTATTCACATGACTGATCTGTCATTGGGTAGAGGGAAGGCCAGACCCATCTTGACCCCCACCCCTCTTCATGTATTTACAGAGCCTCTCTGACTGGACAGTTGAACTTCCTATTGCTGGTGACTCAGCAAGGTAGTCACTGTTTATACACAGTCACTCAGGGTTTCTAAGGAGCAAGTTGCTGCTGCCAGTTCTCTGGGATTGGAGCTAACATGGTATCAGTTCATTTCAGGTGCACTGTTTTGGTCAAAGTCAGCCCAGATACAAGGTGACGGAAAAATCCCCTCTGGTCAATGAGGGGACTCTTAATGTATTTGCAGCCTACTGTTATTATCATTATCTTTAGTTTAAGGTATTGAGTCTTAGCTAAGTAAACATCTTTCATAAATTCGCAAAACTAACAAATTGTGAACTGGGTTTGTCATTCATGTACATTCTTTCTCCCAAAACCATATCTCAGTTCAGACATGTGTCTGGAAGTTACACTCATGTTTCCAAATACTGACTGAATATAATTTGTGAATTATTCAGAATTTCTTCAACCTGAATATGATTGACAAGCAGGAAATAATCCAGTTAACAAACAGCCAACTTAACTTCTCCCTACTTCACGGTTTCGTTGTAATTTACAATATTGCATTGTCTTCTGGTGCAGACAATGCAGAAGATTCCTAAATTTTATCTACCTCTGAAGTACTGACTTGTTTAATAATAATTTGTGTATAAAACTGTCTCTGCCATTAAACAATAAGCTCCTTGAGAATAGGTACTTCATTGAATTCCTCTTGGAGTCTACAGCTCTAAGCACAGTGTCTGGAACAATATATGTGGTCTTACTTGTGGAAAGAAGGAATGACTTAGTATATGTGGAACTGGCTTACTTATTTCAGGTTAATCTGTCAAAATAAGAGATTATTTAATATAACAGTTGACCCTTGAAAACACAGGTTTGAACTGTGTGGCTCCACTTACGCATGGATTTTTTTCAATAAATATGTACTACCTGATCCAAGGTTGATTGAATCTGGGGATGCAGAGCTGAGGATGCAGTAAACCAATTGTAAAGTTAAACATGAATTAATGTGGGGGCCTCAGTGCCCCTAACCCCACATTGTTCAAGGGTCAATTCTATTTAATACACTTTTCAGTCTCTATGAACTTGCAAAATAGTGTACTGCCACTTTACTAGAAATTCTTGATTATAAAACAGTATTAAATTTCAGATTCTATCAGCTTCTGACCTTCATTATATTTTAACATTCTTAATATTACTTCTCAAGCAAGACCAACTTATTTTCAGGAGAATAGAAATTTAGTCATACCTAGGAGATAATTAACTGCTTTAAGCAGGAATGATAAATGATGATTTAAGAAAACAAAAACAACAGTGATATCTTTGTGTATACAGATTGAAAATAAAAAATGGTTTGCTCTCATGTATGTATTTATAACTTCAAAAATCATCTCTTCTAATGGCAAAGTAAGATCCATAAAAGGATTTTAGACTTAAGAGTACATCAAAAACTTACTGGCTTTTCAGATATGTTTCCCTTCAGGACATCAATATAATATTTGATACAAGTCTGTGTTTTTATATATTATCATTTAAGAAATTTACTGGAGCTATAAATAATGTCAGATAATTTTAAAGTAATAAAGTTACTGGGTTCTCTGCCTTAGTTCTCAATGTATTGTTTTCTCATACAAGTGCCTTTGAAGTAACCACAAAGTGATTACTTTCATTTCAGATTCTTCTCATGTTACATAATTATGTCATTAGAGTAATTTACTTCGTATATGAGCATGTTCAGTAACTCCACCATATTGTTTGGCTTAATATTCTGAGAAGGGAAGGTCTGAAATGTTATATGAATTGTTGACTGATTGCACTTCAACTAAAATTGCCTGCTCATTATCATCCAAATCATTGTCAGCTTATCCAGTCAACCCCATTGATGAAAATAAAGCACATGTCTCCATATTGTATATGTACTTTGACAAATATAGCCCTTTTTTTTTTTTTTTTTTTTGCGGTACTCGGGCCTCTCACTGTTGTGGCCTCTCCCGCTGTGGAGCACAGGCTCCAGACACGCAGGCTCAGCGGCCATGGCTCACGGGCCCATGCCGCCCTGCGGCATGTGGGATCTTCCCAGACCGGGGCATGAACCCGCGTCTCCTGCATCGGCAGGCAGACTCTCAACCACTGCGCCACAAGGGAAGCCCAAATATAGCCTTTTTACATGTAAGATATTAAGGGAGTATTTTTAAATTGTAGTTTAGAAAATTAAGTTCAATGTTAATGTTCTCTAATTCATTAAATTTGGCTTGTTTCTTTAAGGCACATAGGTATTTCTGCTTTTCCACCTATTTTAATATTTAAATTATTTTATAATAATTCAGTCGTATTCCCCCATATTATGACAGAATAGCAGCAGAAGCACATATGATATAATGCACAATTGAATTAACGTAGGTAGTGTAAAGGAGTCTCACAAACTTGTAAAAGTTGATAAAAAATGATCCATTAAATTTTATGACAGTAACAAAATAACATAACAAATGAAATAAGTAATGTATGCCATATTAATGATAAAACAACAAAGTATATCAAGAAAATTTGATTTGATGTTATTTTGACACGTGACATTGCACAGTAATACAATGTCTTGTGGTTCCATGGTAATCGAGTTTTTCAGAGAGTTTGTAATTTGTTGGACACAGAACGTTTGTGACCCCAAAAAATATATATGTTGGAGGAAGGAATCAATGAATAACTAAAGCAATCATTGTTTTCTCTAAGTTAATACATTTTGAAGCTAAAGAATGCCTTATTTGATAAAATGACACAGTTCAGAAGAGTTTGGTTTCCAGAACATTGTGTTGTTAGTACTAGTCCAGAAGAAAAGGTTTGAATCTGACTGACTTGCCCCATCTCTAGACTCATTCGTCTCTGACTGTAGTGTAAAAAAAAGAATAAAATAAAATAGGCAAATGAGTAAGGTTTGATTTTTTCAGTGCTGCAGGGCCAGGATTGGAAGTACTTTGTGTTACCATGTTGATGTCAGAGATGTCCGTGGCAACTGTTTATTGTAATGTGCTACACAGTTCAAGCTGTTATTTGCAGATGTGTGTTTAAACAGAAAAAGATGGAATCATGCTTTGGAATTTTGTTCCAAAAGAAGTGCATTAGTTATTTTGTGAGCATATTCAGGTGAACTGAAGTTATTTATCATTGAAAATACATCACAGAAAACACTTTCAGTGAAAAGTCTGTGCTAGATCAAGGCCTCAGTGAAATGATTTAGGCTTACTGGTATTAACTACTTCTCAAGCATAGACAAATTAATGATCTATATAACTAGATTTTACCATTTACAGATATGAATCTATTCAGAAGGCAGTAAGTCAAAAACCTTTATACTCGAATTCTTTAGACTGAATCACTATAAATCTATACATTTTATAGAGAAGAGTCCTCAGAGGACACTGCCAAGCAATTATTTTTGTGACCATGAAGTGGCAGAGAATGTGAACTATCTCAAAATGTTATGTATTTTACATAGATTGAAAAGAATATTACTCTTCAATTCGAGAATGATGAAAGACATTGCACTCACTTAACTAGAAAATCATCAGGAGAATGATTAGGAGGATCTCTGAAGACTTTGAATTTTAATGAGACCATAATTATTCATCCAAATTTCTCCAAAGAAAAGTTTTTGCTTATGATATTCAAAGTTCATTAAAGAAACATGGTGCTTTGAGGAAAAAGCAATGATTTTAAATTAAAGGTTAAGTGTTACAGTAAAAATAAGACATCAGCTGTGAAAATCTTATGTGACAGACAGTGGTAATAGTTTTTGCTGTATGATTAGGAAAATAGTATTTGTAAAATATATGGAGTGATTGTCAAATAGAGGTTTAGAGAAAAACATCTATCACAAAACCAACTTAGTAAATTTGAAAATCATTATCACACAAACTCAATCTTAACATACATATTCCTTATGAATAATTATTTAGAAATTATTGCATAGACCCCAACCTCTGATATTAACACTTTTATCACAGCCATGATAATAAACTTCAATTACTTTTTATAGAAATATTTATGGCAAAAATACAGTCTATTTTAAAGTAATTTATTCATTTTCAATAAGGTTTCTTTTTACTATTATTTCTGAAAAAGAAGTGTAAAATTTTGAAGCAGCTGTGGAAATTAGCATATATACCTTCCCAGTATCAAAAAGAACCTAGGGCTTAAAGCAGAAACCCTTTTTCTAAATTTCTAAAGGAGAAATTTCACATACTTCACCATATTTTCTTATTTTAATGGGGAAAAAAAAATATCTGAGAGGAATCTCTCTGGCTTGAACACACATATCTTTCCACAAAGTTTGAATTCTTAAGGTTGAATCTATCAGAAGATTGTTTTTATTGAAAAAAAAATCTATCAAGGCAGCTTTAAATGATAGAAAGAGATGTGGAAGTTCAATAAAAATGTCATTTAGCTCATATATATACCACCTGATTAGAACCTGTATTTGCTGCCTTATCTATAAGTATTTTTAAAGTTTGTTATAAAGGCTGCATGTGGGGACAGTCCCTTTCCTCCTGGAGCTCAGCAGTCACCAAATTTGGTCAATTCTGTATTTTCATACATTCATTCATTTAATTTTCATAATAAAACTAAGTAGGAAGGTACAAATATTATCCCCATTTTTGAAAAAAGAAACCAAATATTAGATAAATAACTGGCCCAAGGTCACACAGCTATCAAGCTACTTGTTTGATGCCAAATTTAACTGTTATGATATACTGTCCTTTTGTCTACTGCTGGTATCTGTCCTGAATTCTTTCCTTCTTTTCCATTTCTATTGCGACTTACCCCAAATTTCATTTAACCTTTCTAATTTATCATTTGGATTTCTGCCATGGATTTCCTCTCTGGTTCATTGTCTACTTCTCTACCAGAGTTATCTTTATAAAAAAGAAGTATAAAGGCTGCATGTAGAGTAGGAAAGGTGGCTGGGATTAATCAAGAGTGTCATTGGACTATACCTCATACACCCCTCTGTCTTGAGTTCTGTAGACACCTGGGAAGGAGAATTTGGAAAGAACTGAGATCCTTTCTTATAAAGAAATTTGTAATCCTTAAAACAAACCAATTAAGTAATATAAACTCGCTTTTAATAAACCTCCTTTATTGAGATCTTACTATGATGTGAAAGAAAATTAATGTTAATGCCATTTAACATACACAAAATACTAAAAGATGGCAACTGTTTTGTTAAATTTCCAGTCACCATTCCCTTTCACACTAGGCTCTTTAACAGTTGTTTTACATAGTGCTTGTGAGACTTAGTTTGTTTTGCCATATATAACAATTATGCCACAAAGATATATATGTCACAGAGAGAGAGAAATAGATATTGTTTTCCTATATCTAAACTCCATCGAAATGGAGTTTTGTTCCTTTCTCCTGTTAATACTTTTTGGCATTGACTTTTGCTTCCCAGATCTGGGTGCATTCAATAAATATTACCCTGGTTATAGAAGATGGAAGAAACTGGATCTACCCCACTACCCACAAATGCATATATTAGTTCTCACTCCACACAGGAACTAACACAGTAAATTTCATTGACTTAACTTACTGGGACTTATCATTCCGTAAGTTTAACTATAGCATAAATGTACTTCTCTTTTTTATTTCCTTTCCTTTTTTGTGACCAATTGCCCATCAAAATTTTCTTTAAACATTATGTACAATTATGTAGGGATTAGCATTTTTTTGCTACATACCTCATTTTACTCTGAAAAAATGACCTATTTAGAAAGTGTTCAGGGAAAGAAATGTGTAAGCATAATATTCCCCTTTAATTACCAATTAATCTATGGCAACGTGGTTAAGAAGCAAAGGTTTTTTGGCACATTATTTTGTAACCACCACCTGTGAGATTATAGCAAGTAATTTATTTTTAAGGACAAGCAGAGTAATGCAGTTTATACAAAGATTATTAATGAAACAACCTATTAAAAATTTCCAAATAATGTTACTTTAGTTGTTTTCTGATGTGTTTTATTAAACTGAAAAAGTGGTGTTCACTGGGAATTTGATACCAACCAACATCTACCTTTTTACTATTATAGCTGTATAGGGTGACTGTTAGAAAATACAGTAAATAGTTTTGTGTGCTATGAAATTCTACAGTGTTATGTTCTTCTGACATAATCTTAGTTTGCATATGGGAGTGTGTTTTGTATCTGAACCTCACGATCCTAGTTAGAAGAAAAGAAATGAGACTCAGTGGGCTTATGGTATTAGTCTTATTTTGAGCAGTCTCTTATGTGTTTTCATAGGCTGGTCTTCTGAATGTTTGAGAATTTTCACAGCTCCCAGTTGTACCTGTGAAATTTGTGTATCCAAATAGCTATAAATTGCCTGAACTTGTGATTGTGTCTCTAATTTAAATAATTATTTAGTACAAACAAATTTATTAAATCAGTATAGGAAATGCATCAACATTTTTCAAACATAGTAAATAGAGAGTAAAAAGAAAAAAAAATCTGATTAACTCATTATAAAGAAATCCGAGTTCAGTTCTTAAAATTCTTAAAGTAGTTAGTCAATGGGGAGTACTTGAACTTCATATGTTTCATTTATAATAAATTTAAGTGAATGAAAATAATGCAAAAAAAGATATTGGGGGAAAAGGCATCTTATTCAACACAAACATATTGCCACTTACTTTGTGCAGATAATTACCCAGGAGCTAGTGAGCAAGCAATGTCCCATCTCTTATGGAGTTTATAACACTGAATAAAGCATTTCAAGTGTGATTGATATTAAAGCAGTCTCCTCTTATTTACACATGTATTTTAGAAGATCTCAAGCAGAAAATAGTTGAAATGAATATGGTAGGAGGAAAACAGAAGAGGTGTCTTCTAGGCAGATGGGACAGCATGTCCGTAGCCCTTGTCTGAGAGATGGCACAGTACACATGATGACTGGACAAGAGGGAGAGTGAAGAATGATGAGACTGAAGGATGGACAGGAGCTGAATTGAAGTCTAACTCAAATTATACTGAGGAGTTTGGAAGGTATTCCATGGGCAATGGGAATCCATGGGAGAATCATATATAAACATATAATATTAGTTTTACTGATTTGGAAAGAAAGATTCTGACTATACCTGTGTATCTCACAGACAGACAAGGGTGAAACAAGTGAATCAATTTAAAAGGAGGAGATGATAATGACTTTAGATTAGAATGTTGGTAGATTGATTTGATAGAAGTAGCCAGACTACATAGATATTTAGAGATATGACAGACAAATAGGACTGCGATTTTAGATTTTAGGGATTAAAAGAGTGAGAAATTGTGTGGTATATTTTGTTCTACATAAATGTATAAAGTACTGTTGAAAAGCCAAGTCAGTCACGGACAGGAAAATTCATTGAATTTGAGAACAGCATTCTCTGGCCATCTTAGTGCATTCAAGTACACACACAAAACACACACACACACACACACACACACATATACATAAGCACAGAAAAAGCATAAACCAAAACAAAAAAATCTACTATACATATGGAAGAATCATGTGTTTTCCTGTTCAGTATGTCTATCAGGTCAGATCAGGTTTTGGTGACATGAGAATCTCAGGGAGTATGGTTTGGAAAAACACAATTGAAACAAACTCTCTAAATTCAGTGGGGATAGGAGCATCCTAAAATAGTATTCCCAACTGGGAGCATTTAACCATCTGAACCTGAATTGGCTTAATTATACTTAATATTCTTAATAGTAAAGCAAGCTTAAAATAAGCAGTTATCTGTAAATGGTCTTCTCTGTTCTTTTCAAAGTTCTCATAATCATCATGTATGACTCTTTTGACAAAATTCATATATCTTAATTTTACCATAGAGATGTTAAATCAGAATATTACATAGTGAACCTGGGTCTGTATATATATATTTTCCCAGAAGCTTCTTTGATTAGGCAAATTTGGAAAATAGTGGTATATTTCGTCGAGATACCTTGCTTTGTGTCATTATTTATCTAGATATTAAACTGATAGAAACAGTAAAATACTATTTAGCTTATATAAAGGTAATCAGAGCAGAGGTTACTAAAATTATTCTATACAGGGCCGAATAGTGAATATTTTAGACAATGTGGGCCATATTACCTCTGTTACAATTACTCCACTGTGCCACTGTAGTGTAAAAGCAAACAAAGACCATTTGCAACCAGCTGAGTGTTTCCATCTAAACTTTATTTGAAACAGGTATCAATCTGAATTTGGCCCACTGGCTACAGTTTATAAATATCTGATTTAGAGTGTAATGACCTTTTACCAGTTTTCCAAATATGAGTCAGTTCTAATCTTCAGTGTCCCTTAAAAATGCAGTATTGGAGAATACTATATCATTCTAAGTACATAATCTTATCATTTTTCCATTTCTTCCAGTCTCTAACTTTAGGGTATTTACCTGTATAACTATGCTTTACAAAAAGCATAATCATTGGTGCTCTTGAAAAAAATCTTGAAATTTAACTCTACAATAATGCCAATTTTAGGGACCCAAGATGCTTACCTAAGATATCACAGAAAGAAGCATATAAGCGTCTGGTGATAACCCATTTTTTACTAAAATGACCCTTCATATTAGGCCCTGAGTTTATCATCCCAGACCATGAACCATGAAGTAAGATCTAACTATTTTTATTATATGTTTCAGTAGAAATCATTGGAATTCCTCCCTCCTGACAATAGTAAATTATAAGTAATACCAGATCCTCGTGTGTGTGCGCATGCACACACCTTTACGTGGTGGTGTCAGTACTATCGCCAAAGATTAGAAAGATGCAGGGATGGTGATACCTCTGTGGCTCAATTATAGTTTTCTTCTTGGTATCTTCTTCTAATTGGATCAAATCAATTCAATGGTACTGGTATCAGATATACGGCAATTAATCTTGAATATCTCTTTTCCCCTACTCTGATAAAGAGAGAATATCAGAAGTTTGATTTCGCATGACAGGGACAAAAACATATTGCCTCAGGTATATGGCAATTTTCTACATTTGTGAAATAATTTAGTCCACAAGGACGTCAACTTTCTGAATACAACAGAGAATATTATTTTCATTACGTTCACATCATACTGAAAAGACCTGAAGAGCAAAGGATTGTGGGTAACCATGAAGCAGTTCACTTGAAACATGGGCATTGAGTTGAGCTCTGAGTGGAAGGTGCTCTCTTGCTGTACATCGTTCTCTGCCACTTATCCCCTGTGACTCAATTGAGTAACTGAAGCGTCTGTGTCATGTCTATGTCTCTTAGGGAGGCTAAGCAATTACAGATAGGAGATTTTTGGAGCAAAGCCAAGATAACCTCAGGTAATCACTGGAGAAAAAGTTACTTTTAATGCCATAGGACTCCAGTAGAGACAGCATCTGGCTATAAGGCTTTTGGTGACTTTGGTATGCATGGTCTTCATAAGGAGGCTGATGCTATTTAATCTTTCTCATCACATTCTTCACTTCCTCCAGCATTCTCTTCTAAATAGGGTGTAATTCAGACATAAGAAGTATTGAGAATGTACAAATTTCTATGAATGTGTCTCTTACACTCCTAGTGTTTTTTCTCTATGACTATGAATTCTCTCCCAGTTCAAAACTGATTCTCTCTGCATAGCACAGAGAGATCAGCTCAGTGCTCTGTGACCACCTAGAGTGGTGGGGTACAGAGGGTGGGAGGGAGGGAGACGCAAGAGGGAAGAGATATGGGGACATATGTATATGTATAGCTGATTCACTTTGTAGTGAATAGTCTTCAAAGTTTCTTGCTTATGTTTGTTTGTTCGTTTGTTTGTTTTAATGAATTCAGGGAATGAAGGTGGAGGGGAAGAAAAAAATAAGTATTGGCAGTGTTTCTAAATTTTCTCCAGACAGTAAAATATATAGGTATTTATGTGTTCTTTTACTTTTCATTGCCTGTTGTTAGGAATTCTTGCTCTTGTTGCCAATGTAGCTGAATTAGGAAGAAATGAAGTAAGCTACCTCTAAATTATTCAATGTAACTTAGAAGTCTTTGAGCTGAAAAACAAGTTATTTTGGCAGCAAAGATGCCTTATTTGAGATGTTGTTCTCATCTGTGCTCTGGTCATTTTCTAAGTGCTTCTGAGTTGCTGATGCCTAACACCTTCACATTTTTTCCAAGAAAAGAGGCATAAATATTGTTTGAAGAAATTGGTTATGGAACACTCACTGCATTTTATACACTGACAGTTACAGACTAAATCATATCCTAGATCCCTGACAGGAAATAATTGCTAGGAAAATCATGTGGCATAATACTCTTTATGTTCCTTTTTCTAGTATTATTATTTCTTTATTTATGTTCCAATTCATCCTAATATCATTTGAGGTGCCTCATATGAAATAGGACAGTTTTTATAAAACTGCAAATTTTCTGATAGTTAAAAACACAAATAATCAAGAGCAAAAAAAGGAGGGAGATAAATAACTATATATCATAAAAAAAGAGAAAAGTGACAGTTTAATAAAACAAATTAACTATTGTCCATTATAATTAAAAGAAAACATATTGCTCTATATATCTCATAATAAAAAAGAATTTTAACTTGAACAGTATAAAAATTGTAGAGCCTGCCTTTTTTTCTTACCCTAATTTATGGTCTTTCATATTTGCAAGGAGATAGGCTAAAGAATTAACTGTGGGTAGGGCCAGAATGCTTCTCAGAGAATTCCTCTAAAACTGTTCTTCAAATTCAATAGTCTTATAGATATACTAGTGAGATTTGTTATATGAGTTTAATTCTGTTTTCAGCTTAACATTGTATTAGATTGTGTTCAGAAACAGTACTTGATACAAGAATTTTCATGCATAAAGTTTAATTGGGAGGTGAATTCAGGAATGATACAGGGAGATGATAGGGGAAGGGAGAAGTGAGACAGAAAAAGGAAAAAGACCAATAAAGAAGACATTGATGAGCAAGTTATTGCTGTGGTTAACTGGACCTTTATCTGAGTGAAAATCTCTGGGAGATAGCACAGAGCTGTCTTACCCAGATTCCAGAAGGCAGAAGTATTTATCCTCCAACTCAAATGCAGCCTTGGTTGAGTGCCATACCGAGGGGTGTTAATTACTGGCAGTGCTCATCTATTCCACCTCTGTTCCTAATAACTGTACAGAAATGTATGAGTCTGATTCTACAATTTTATTTTTTTTTCAGTACTTCAAAAATTATCAATTGTATTTGCAAATGTAAAGTTTTTTGTCCATTTGGAATCTGATTTCTAAGAAATTCCATTTGATCCATGAAACCTTGGGTTGAAATTCTATTTCTTCAAATTTTATATTGCAAAATGGAGCTGGAATGTATTAGCAATAAAATTATTTTTTAAAAACCTATCATGTCACAGCATGATCAAATAAATATAGAAGAAGAGTGAGTTACAAAAATGAAGGAAATGTTATGGAATTAATCCATAATAATTATAGTATCAATAAAACATTTATTTTATATAAAATTATTTTATAACTGAGACATGTCATATCACAATGTTTTTTTTTAATTTTTAAAAATTTATATTGATTTAAAATAAAATTAAAGTTAAATGTACATTGAAGTTAAATGTACATAAAGAAAATTGTACATGTAATAAATTATATAGCTGGATGCATTATCACAAAGTAAACACATCATGTAATGAACACTCAGACCGAGAGACACAACATTAACATTACCAGAACCTCAGAAGCTCTCATGTCTGATTCTATTCACTACTATACCATGATTGAAGCATAGCTCATTCTATGACCATTTCTAAGAACATAGGTCATTATTGCTCTTTTTGAAATTCATATAAATATACAAGTGTATATATTCTTTTGTAGCTTCTTTCTCTCAGCCATAATATTATTAAGATTCATGTTCTTGTATACCTGCATGTATGTCTTTCAGTTATTGCTGTTTAGTATTTCATGGTATAAATATATGAGTGTTTATTTGACCATTCAATTTGAAGGATAAGAAGGATACTTGCACAGATTTTTGTTCATACCCTTATGAATAGTGCTGCTTCAGCTCACATGATACATTTGTTTTGGTGAATATATTCTCATCTGTGATGAGAATATACCTAGAAGTGAAATTGCTGAGTCATAGGTTATGCTAATATTAGATACTGCCAAATAATTTTCTAAAGTACTTGTAGCAATTTATACACCAACCAGCAACAGATGTGAATCCTGGCTGCTCTCTATATTTAGCTAACACTAAGTATTGTCAGTCTTTTTCATTTTAAACTTTTTGATAAGCATTCCAGGGAATTGCATTCATAAGGATTTATGAAGTAAAGCAACTTTTTATATATGCCTTTTGGTCTTTGAGATATCCATTTTTGCAAAGTGTTCTTGAAGTCTTTTGCCTATTATTTTAAATTAGGTCATATGTTTCTATTTCTTTATATAATATTCCTTTATGTATATTACATACACATATTTTTTCAGATGTATATTTCAAAATATATTCTTTCACTGTGTTCTTAGCTTTTTACTTTCTTAATGGTATCTTTTCATGAACATACTTTCTTAAATTTAATGCAGTATGATTTATCATGTTTTTCCCTATGGCAAACAATTTGCCCCTGCTAAATAAGAAATCTTCACCTACTATAATATCATAAATATATTATTTTAAAATTTTCAAGTAAAAGGCTTAATATTTTAAACCATACATTGATAACTACTAATTTTCCTAACTGATTTTTTATTATACTATTATGTAATAGTGAGAATCATTTCTGGTAAGAATCATTTCTGGTCCATATGTAATTAATTAAGCATTATTATTGAAGACTGTCCTTTCTCTATTGCACGGGAAAGCTGGCCATAGTTGTTGTAAATCAGGTGACCATGCATGTGTGGATCTATTTCTGAACTCATTTTTATGTTCTACTGGTTGACTTGCATATCTCTGATGATACTCAATAATAATCCTTTGATGCCATCCCCAATTCATCTATCAACTCCATATATACCTCTTTTACCTAATACAAATTATTAACTTTATAATCTAACAGTATGACCACAATAAGCTCAAAAAAGTAATGGTTATGTAGATATGACTCAGCAAGATCAAGAACCAGATCAGTCAAAACACCAGAAATGTTTATTAAAATTTAAGTTGAATATATTTACAGCAGCAAGTTTAAGAATATTAATGAGCTGAGACAATATCAATAAACATTATATTAAATGTATAAACTTAGACATCACAAATTTAAAAATCCCAAGAACGATAAGGAAATAGACAAAAATGCACTCACTACACATAATAGTGAATATAAATTTGGGAGAATAACTTATTTTTAGAGATAATTGAATGCCAAGAAAAGTATATATATTATTCTTTTAAATATGAAATATTTTCACACAAATATAGAAGCAGAATCATATTCTTGGATATGATAATGAGTTCAGAACATTGAGTATATATGTACACACATGTATAGATACAGCATATTACAAATAAATATAATGAAACATATTATAATAAAATAATACATTAATAATAAAGCCAAGTTAAGAGCTATTTTAAAAAATCACCTAAATTTTCTTTTCACCTTGGAGTAAACTTAGGACTTTAGCAGAATATTTCCCAAACATCAGGAGTATATATACACCATATAAAAACTCACAGGGTAGTATACAGGAGAAGGTTAACTCAGCAGGGTTGGGTTTCTCTAAAACTGTACTTTCCCAAAAAAGGCCTATTTCCAGGACTGGACTTTGGTCAGCTCTTAGGAATAAAGCTCTTGAAATAATCAGTCTGATAAGTGTTTCTGTACTCCTGAGGCCTTGGGCCACACCTTACCAGTATGACCAGGTGGTTTATGCTAACAATGTAATTAATGGTGACTACCTGCTTTTGCTCTGGTGGTCTGGAAGTCTGAATATCTGAGGTCAGTCATGCAGACACTAAATGCTTACATGGCTCACCCAATAAAAATCCTGGACAAAGCTCAGGTATGTCCATGGTTGACAACATTTTGCACATGTTGTTACATATCCTTCTTGGAAGAAATAACCATATCCTATGACAATCCACAGAGAGGGGGTACCAGCATCTTGCACTTAATTTCTCCCAGACTTCCTTCATGCACCTCACCTTTTCTCTTTGCTGATTTTAACTGTTATCTTTTTCCTGTAATAAGCTGTAACCATGAGTACTACACTCCTGAATCCTGTGAGTCTTTAAAGCAAATCATTGCACCTGATGGTTGTCTTGGAGATACCCTATATAGAGAGTGACAGAGCATTTGTCACAAAAGTTACCTGATCCAAATGTCCATAATAATAAAAATAGTAAAAATCAGAATGTTGACATATATCACTACTGTAGGATATTCAAAGGAAAACAATGAAAAGTTGATTTTTTGCAATACATTCAAACCTCCCATTTCTGAGAATTGAGTCCTTAAGTCAATATATATTTCTGATTTAATCCTCTGCCAGTCATACATGCCTTCATTTATGCTTATATCTATATTCATATATAGATATACTTGTCTATATTCTTGTCTATATTCATATATATACTTGTCTATATTCATCTTGCCTTCCATAACTATTTCTACATTTTTGTATATATGGTCATATAAAAATTGGAAATTCCAGTTAGTACAAGAAAGACAATAAAAGTACTTTCTACCCAGTTGTTTGTCTATATCCAGTACAGTCTCAATAAATACCTCAGCAGGTTCTGATTATAAAATTTAACAGAGATTATACATCTCATATGGAAATGAAAAAGTTAATAATAGAAAGGAAACCTTAAATAAGAAGGGAAACAAAGTTGGAGAATATAGAGTACCAAATATCATTCCTTGTTAAAAATCTAGAAAAATTACAGCAGTGTTATCACACTAACCCTGTCTAGCACAGTCTAATCCACTATCTGACAGGGATAGATGAAGAGAAAAAAATACATAAGAGAATGAAATAAAGGTACAAACAGAAATCCAAAAATATATGTTCAACCAATTTATGACAAAGTTGATACTGCAGGGAAGGTTGAAAATTACAATTATTTAATACATATAATATTGGTTCAGGTGGATATCTATATGGAAAAAAATAATCACAACCCCACTGTACACCATGGAGAAAAATCAATTCTGGATAAATTAAAGATATTAACCTGAAAGTAAAACAATAACATTATTGTCAAAAATTTCCAACAAGAATGTAAAAAAGAAAATTTAAAACTTAGACAAGATATTCTTAATACATATAAAACAAAGAGCTTATATCAAGATTATATATATATATATATTAAGAATCAAAGAGGCATGCAATCCAATAGACAAATGGCAAAAGCTTTTAATGATCACCTCACAAAATTGTGTAATCAAATAGTCAATAAAAATATCAAAAGATGTTCAACTATATTATACATCAGAGTATGTAAATTAAGGCCACAATAAGGTACCACTACACATATATTGGAAGGACTATGCTGAGGGAAATAAAACAGGGACAGAAGGATAAATACTACATGATTCCACTTCTGTGAGCAACCAAAAATAGCGAAACTCATATAAGAAGCAAATATTGATAGAATAGTAGATACCAGAGGTCAGGGGGAGACAGAAATGGGGAGTTGTTCAATTGATATAGTTTCAGTTATGTAAGATGAACTAGTTCCAGAGCTATACTGTACACCACAGTGCTTGTAGTCAGCAGTACTGGATTATACCCCTAAATGTTTGTTGAGAGTAGATTTCTTTTTTTTTTTTTTCATAATACATAGATACAGAATTTTTTTTCTTGTGATGAGAACTTTTAAATCTAGTCTCTTAGCAACTTTCAAATATGCAATATGTACAGTATTTTTAACTATTTTGTCATGTGGTATATTATATCACCATGACTTATGTTATAGCTGAAAGTTTGTGAATTTTGACTCCCTTCACCCATGTCACCCCCCAACCCCACTCCCTCCCCACCAACCCCTTGCCTTTGGCAATCACCAATTTGTTTGAGCTTAGCTTGCTTGTTTGTTGTTTAGATTTCACATATAAGTGAGATTATGTGGTGTTTGTCTTTCTCTGTCTGACTTATTTCACTTAGCATAATGCCTTCAAGGTCTGTACATGTTGACACAAATGACGATTTCATTATTTTTATGACAAAAGTATATAAAAATATATCAATATATGCTACATTACTTCATCCATTCATCTGTGGATGGACACAAGTTTTTTCCATATCTTGGCTATTGTACATAATGCTGCAATGAACATGGGAGTGCACATAGCTTTTCAAATTAGTGTTTTCATTTTTTGGATAAATACCCAAAAGTGGAATTTCTGGATCATATGGTACTTCTATTTCTAATTTCTGAAGAAGCTCCACACTGTTTTATATAGTGGCTACATCAATTTACATTCCCACCAACAGTGCACAAATGTTCCTTTTTTCCACATCCTTGCCAAAATTATTTGTTTTCTTTTGATAATACGTATTCCAACAGGTGTGAGGTGATATCTTATTGTGGTTTTGATTTGCATTTCCCTGATAATTAACAATGTTGAGCATTTTTTCATGTATCTGTTGGCCATACGTATGTCTTCTTTGGAAAAAAATGTCTGTTCAGATTCTCTACCCATTTTTTAATTAGATTGTTTGTATTTTGCTATTGAATTATGAGTTCTTTTTATATTTTAGATATTCACCTCTTATCAGATATATGATTTGCAAATATGTTCTTCCATTCAGTAAGTTGCCTTTTCATTTTGTTGATGGGTAGATCTCATGTTAAGTGTTCTTACAAAACAAACGAACAAACCCAAAAATAGAGACACAAGGATTGATTGCAGTGATGGTTAAATGGGTATTTACATATGTCCAAACTCATCAAATTGTATACACTTCTTTGCTGCTTTTGGAGCCCATTGTATGTAAATTGAAGTCTTCATGACACATTCTCTCCAAATCATTCATCATAAATTCTCCTACAATGAGAATAGTCTCCTATACCATTTTCACCTTCAGGAAATTTTTATTAATTACACATATCAAATATTCAGTCCATATTTATATTTCCAAATTGTCTCAATGCTGACTATATTGTCTTTGTTTTTAATTTAGCATCCATCAAGGTTCATGTATTACAATTGGTATATATTTGTCATTGATTTCTTTTAAATCAGGATAAACCTCTTTCCCCACCCCCATCACTTAGTTGCTTTGTTTTTTCTTCTATGTGACATAGACTCTTTCCATATGCCCAGGGTCAGTTTCATTGTACATCAGTCTACATTATGGATTTTTCTGATCAGTCAAACTATGGATTTTTCTAAATCATACAGGATAAACATTTTTGAGGGGTGAGTGGGTGGGGAGTGGGGTGTAAAAATGTCACTTAAGTGACTGATATTGTCTGTTTATATTTGTATCATATTAGAAGACACTTAATATGAGATTGTCTCACTACAGGCGTACCTTGGAGACACTGCAGGGTTGGTTCCAAACCACTGCAATAACGTGAATCACATGGTCGTTTTGGTTTCCTAGTGCATATAGAAGTTATGTTTACACTACACTGTAGACTATTAAGTGTACAATAACATTGTGTCTAAAAGATGTGTATACCTTAATTTTAAAACATTGCAAAAAATACTAACCATCGTCTGAGACTTCAGCGAGTTGTAGTAGTAAATCAAATGCCACTGATCACAGATCACCATAATGAATATCACAATAATGAAAAAGTTTGAAGTATTTTGAAAATTACTGAAATGCGACACAGAGACAAGACATGAGCAAAAGCTTGTGGGAAAATGATAACGATAGTCTTGCAGGGTTGCCACAAACCTTTGATTTGTAAAAAATGCAATTATCTGCAAAGCACAGTAAAGTGAAGTGCAGTAAAGCAGGGTGTTCCTGTACCTATGATGACAAGTTCATCACTTGATTAGGGTGGTCCCCGTCAAATCTGTCCATTGTAAAGGAATATCTATACTTTTTCATACTAATTAGACTGCAGAGTGTTGCTTGGAAATTAATCCCAATGATGTTTCTATTTCGTATATAACTTCCTAACCCTCTTTAAGGTGAAATTGTAACAAACAAGTGGTCTTTTTGTTTGGTGCTTACAACTGCTGTAGTGAAATCACCTGCTGTCCATTCCACTCATTCTCCCTTTGCTATAAGGTACATAGACAACTTCAATCTCAACCTATCTACACTGAATTTGCTTTCTTCCCTCCTTCCACACAAATATGCTCTTCTTTCTCTATTTACTTTTTAAAATTTTATTTTTTCATCATTTATAAAAGCAGAAATCTTAAAAATAGTCCTTCAAGGAAAATGTAAACTTTGTATCTGGGTTGCACATTCCTGCTAATTCTGGCCCCTGCTTCTTTCTTCTCATTAAGTTCTTTTGTCTTAACATTGCTCACTCACCTATGCTACCCTTCTCACTTGACAGTACCTGAAGCATAGCAATCCCCCCCCTTTTTTTTTTTTAACCTGAATGCTTCCTTGATGTCTAGGATCCATGTTGCCTGGCTATTTCATGATTGTCTCTTTTCCCAAGTTCAAGTCTTTCCATTTTTAATTTACATTTTTCTTATGTGTGACTATGTTTTCCAAAAAGAAGTAATTCCTTAAGAGCAGAGACGGTACCAGCTAAATTCAGTTTTTCACTGCAGTGTCCCCATATTTTAGCACATTAGGTAGCCCTTAAAATGTAGTGATCATGTATTTGGTGAATGAATGAAAAAAATGAGTGAAATGTGTCTTTGACTTATTGTTTTCTTATACTAATGCACTGGTAACTGGTTAAATGCTAGAGTTTACTAATGAACAAGACTTTCGTATTCCAGGGTTTTGTAGCACAATTTTGATTCTTGATAAAATAGTTATTGTATAAAGGATTCTTTATCAAAAAACCTCATCATCTCTCACCTGCAGGATTATATGATTCAAATTGAATAATATGGATAACTGAATCAAGCCCATGACTAAATGGTAAAAATGTAATTTAAATATTTAGTTAAATTAATAATTTTAGTTAAATGACTTGATATTAATTTGATTTTAAAAAGAATAATCATTCCACATATAGTACTTACATATATGGCTTAGAAATTTTGAATTGAAGACATCTTATAATAAAATAATTATTCATCATTATAGTAAACAAAATGAACACTTTTGCACACATACACACACACTCACACACAAACAGTAACAAGAGCAAAAGAGAAAAGGTGGAAAAGATCCACAATTTATTAGAGAACTCGATATAGATGTCAATTGATTCCTTGAAAGCATTTCCCAATTTGTTTCTTTTTTCCCCAAATATTTTGTCCTTAATGGTCTTTAAAATATTTTCCTTTGAAGGATTAATTGTATCTTTAATGTGAAATTTTATTATTATTATAATATAGCTATTTTCAATTTCCACCAATATGTAATAAAATGTCTAAATTTATTTCCTTACTCAATAGATAGTCTAGATGTAGCATTTGTAAATTTAATGGTCTCTAAAAGTTAGTAACTACAATCTCTACAGCAGTATTCACTTTCCTCTTCACTGGCTTCTTAAGTTATTAAGATATTGAGATATTATTTTATTATTTTGTACTGCCATATCTTCCCACTTCACCATTCATATTCTTACAACAAAAGTACTCAAACTTCTAAGGTGAAAGCAAGAAAATATAAAATGGTTAATAATATGTTTAATAATCAACTAATTTTTGATAAATATTTAGTAAAGTTGTTTAACTGCAAGATGTTTGGCCACCAGCTTCCCTTGAGCTACAGTTTCTAAGAATACATGCAGGTGAAATATTACCCCCGAGTAACCCCATTAACCACTAGATGGTAGTATATCCTTTCTTATTTTATAACAATAGTTAGGATTTCAGTTTATTCTTTTAAATTTTGAGTTGGAAAGAATAAAATTCTTTACTTGCAAAACAAGTTGAGTACTGTTATATATTTGTATTATCACATTTTTTTGAGTTTTTCTATAAGATTTTTCAAATTTTCTATTTTATGTTTCCTGTTATGAGAGAAACTATTGATAACACAACAATTTTATCATTCAGGATTTTATTGTTCAGGTAATATATCTATATAGAGATATATAGACATATAAAGTGTTTCTTAATTTATAAGCAGAAATTTAGGCATTTTAAACATTTTATGTTAAAATATCTACTTTGTTTCAGTCTATATTTTAGATATTTAAGTTTTATAGGAAAAATTGTCTCTTCATCCAAAACTATGAATAGAATTGTTTTATTGGAGAGACTATTGTTAATAAGAAGGGATTCAATACTTCAGTATTCTGAGGAGAGTAGAAAAGTCAGTTGAAATAGTTCATTTCAAAGGTGATGTCATTTCGTATTTAATTACTTTTTGCTGGCTCTTTTCCCAAAATACTTTGTTGTAACTCTGCTAAAAAGGGCAAGATTAATTGCAGGTTGCTTTTGATGTTTTCAATATTTATGGACATGAAACCAATGGAAACTAATACATATTTAAGCATATATAGACATCTGCTTGAAAATGTTATTTCTTACAATTGCTAGATGTATCTTTCAAATAAGATGACTTTATTATGAAGTGTTACAAAGAAATAAGGTATTGGAAACTTTCAAATGGTATTGCTGCCAGTTGAAGTCAAATACATTGCTGGTAGGCTATTTTAAAACACATTGTAAATAAAGATAATCATTGACATGGAGTCAAATTTCTAGAAATGTATTCAATGTATAATTATGAAAGTGTGCAATAATTTAACTATAAAGATGTTCATTACAACATTATCCATAGCAGTGAATAATTTGATGCTGCCTGGATATACAACAGTTTGGAATTTTAAAAGTCATCAAAGATTTCCATTAATGGAATTTTCATGAAATTGAAATTAGCCATTAAGCATGCTTCTATACTAATTCACATAAAAATATATAGAATATTAATTCACATGGAATAAAGCAATGATATATTCTTTAGTCAAAATCCCAAATATTATTAGATTATAGGCACATTATATAAGAACACATCATAATCACTGTTATTCTATATATATTTCTCTCTATATATAAATATTTTAACATCTTTATTGGAGTATAATTGCTTTAAAATGGTGTGTTAGTTTCTGCTTTATAACAAAGTGAATCAGCTTTACGTATACATATATCCCCATACCTTCTCCCTCTTGTGTCTCCCTCCCACCCTCCTTATCCCACCCCTCTAGGTGGTCACAGAACACTGAGATGATCTCCTTGTGCTATGCGGCTGCTTCCCACTAGCTATCTATTTTACATTTGGTAGTACATATAAGTCCATGCCACTCTCTGACATTGTTCCAGCTTACGCTTCCCCCTCCCCATGTCCTCAAGTCCATTCTCTACGTCTGCGTATTTATTCCTGTCCTGCCCCTAGGTTCTTCGGAACCATCTATTTTTTTTTTTTATTCCATATATATGTGTTAACATACAGTATTTGTTTTTCTCTTTCTGACTTACTACACTCTGTATGACAGACTCTAGGTCCATCCACCTCACTACAAATAACTCAGTTTTGTTTCTTTTTATGGCTGACTAATACTCCATTGTATATATGTGCCACATCTTCTTTATTCATTCATCTGTCATTGGACACTTAGGTTCTTTCCATGTCCTGGCTATTGTAAATAGAGCTGCAATGAAAATTGTGGTACATGACGCTTTTCGAATTACGGCTTTCTCAGGGTATGTGCCCAGTAGTGGGATTGATGGGTCGTATGGTAGTTCTATTTTTAGTTTCTTAAGGAACCTCCATTCTGTACTCCATAGTGGCTGTATCAATTTACATTCCCAACAACAGTGAAAGAGTGGTCCCTTTTCTCCACACCCTCTCCAGCATTTATTGTATGTAGACTTTTTGATGATGGCCATTCTGAATGGTGTAAGGTGATACCTCATTGTACTTTGGATTTGCATTTCTCTAATGATTAGTGATGTTAAGCAACCTTTCATGTGTTTGTTGGCAATATGTATATCTTCTTTGGAGAAATGTCTATTTGGGTTTTCTGCCCATTTTTGGATTGGGTTGTTTGTTTTTTGATATTGAGCTGCATGAGCTGCTTGTAAGTTTTGGAGATTAAACCTTTGCCAGTTGCTTCATTTGCAAATATTTTCTGCCATTCTGAGGGTTGTCTTTTCATCTTATTTATGGTTTCCTTTGCTGTGCAAAAGCTTTGAAGTTTCATTAGGTCCCATTTGTTTATCTTTGTTTTTATTTCCATTTCTCTAGGAGGTGGGTCAAAAAGGATCTTGCTGTGATTTATGTCAGAGAGTGTTCTGCCTATGTTTTCCTCTAAGAGTTTTATAGTGTCTGGCCTTAAATTTAGGTCTTTAATCCATTTTGAGTTTATTTTATGTATGGTGTTAGGGAGTGTTCTAATTTCATTTTTTTACATGTAGCTGTCCAGTCTTCCCAGCACCACTTATTGAAGAGGCTGTCTTTTTTTCCATTGTATATTCTTGCATCCTTTATTAAAGATAAGGTGACCATATGTGTGTGGGTTTATATCTGGGCTTTCTATCCTGTTCCATTGATATATATTTCTGTTTTTGTGCCAGTACCATACTGTCTTGATTACTGTAGCTTTGTAGTAGAGTCTAAAGTCAGGGAGCCTGATTCCTCCAGCTCCGTTTTTCTTTCTCAAGATTGCTTTGGCTATTCGGAGTCTTTTGTGTTTCCATACAAATCGTGAATTTTTTTCTTCTAGTTTGTGATAAATGCCACTGGTAGTTTGA
The DNA here is from genome assembly GCF_963924675.1 of Phocoena phocoena. NCBI lineage: Eukaryota > Metazoa > Chordata > Mammalia > Artiodactyla > Phocoenidae > Phocoena > Phocoena phocoena. Next base: position 124,987,129 of record NC_089222.1, on the reverse strand, counting down.
TAGGGATTTCATTGAATCTGTAGACATCTTTGGGTAGTATAGTCATTTTCACAATGTTGATTCTTCCAATCCAAGAACATGGTATATCTCTCCATCTGTTCATATCATCTTTAATTTCTTTCATCAGTGTCTTATAGATTTTTGCATACAGATCTTTTTTCTCCTTAGGTAGGTTTATTCATAGGTATTTTATTCTTTTTGTTGTGATGGTAAATGGGGGTGTTTCCTTAATTTCTCCTTCAGATTTTTCATCATTAGTGAATAGGAATGCAAGAGATTTCTGTGCATTGATTTTGTATCCTGATACTTTACCAAAATAACTGATTAGCTCTAGTAGTTTTCTGGTAGCATCTTTAGGATTCTCTATGTGTAGTATCATGTCAGCTGAAAACAGTGACAGCTTTACTTCTTTTCTGATTTGGATTCCTTTTATTTCTTTTTCTTCTCTGATTCCTGTGGCTAAAACTTCCAAAATTATGTTGAATGATAGTGGTGAGACTGGACAAGGTTGTCTTGTTCTTGATCTTAGAGGAAATGGTTTCATTTTTTCACCATTTAGAATGATGTTGGCTGTGGGTTTGTCATATATGGCCTTTATTATGTTGAGGTAGGTTCCCTTTATGCCTACTTTCTGGAGGGTTTTATCATAAACAGGTGTTGACATTTGTCAAAAGCTTTTTCTGCATCTATTGAGATGATCATATGGTTTTTCACCTTCAATTTATTAATATGGTGTATCACATTGATTCATTTGTATATATTGAAGAATCCTTTCATTCCTGGGATAAACCCCACTTGGTCATGGTGTATGCTACTTTTAATGTGCTGTTGGATTCTGTTTGCTAGTGTTTTGTTGAAGATTTTTGTATCTATGTTCATCAGTGATATTGGCCTGTAGTTTTCTTTCTTTGTGACATCTTCGTCTTCTTTTGATATCAGGGTATTTGTAGCCTCATAGAATGAGTTTGGGAGTGTTCCTCCCTCTGCTATATTTTGGAAGAGTTTGAGAAGGATTGGTGTTAGCTTTTCTCTAAATGTTTGATAGAATTTGCCTGTGAAGCCATCTGGTCCTGGTCCTTTGTTTGTTGGAAGGTTTTTAATCACAGTCTCAATTTCAGTGCTTGTGATTGTTTATATTTTCTGTTTCTTCCTGATTCAGTCTCAGAAAGTTGTGCTTTTCTAAGAGTTCGTCTATTTCTTCCAGGTTGTCCATTTTATTGGCATATAATTGCTTGTAGTAATCTCTCATTATCCATTGTATTTCTGCAGTGTCAGTTTTTCATTTCCTTTTTCATTCCTAATTCTATTGATTTGAGTCTTCTCCCTTTTTTTCTTAACGTGTCTAGCTAATGGTTTATCAATTTTCTTTATCTTCTCAAAGAACCAGCTTTTAGTTTCACTGATCTTTGCTATTGTTTCCTTCCTTTCTTTTTCATTTATTTCTGATCTGATCTTTATGTTTTATTTCCTTTTGCTAACTTTGGGTATTTTTTGTTTTCTTTCTCTATATATATATTTTTATTTATACTCTATAACCCATTTTAGTTATATTTATTTATTTATTTTTTTGTGGTATGCTGACCTCTCACTGTTGTGGCCTCTCCCGTTGTGGAGCATAGGCTCCAGATGCCTAGGTTCAGCGGCCATGGTTCACGGGCCCAGCCGCTCCACGACATGTGTGATCTTCTTGGACCGGAACACGAACCCATATCCCCTGCATTGGCAGGTGGGCCCTCAATCACTGTGCCACCAGGGAAGCCCCCATTTAATTATATTTTTATCTTAAAAAATAAAAACATTGTACAAAAGCAAAATAATGCATATTTCTGCAGAGTTGGAATGGATCTACACTTATGATTCTATGTTTACTAACTTATTTACATTAAACATGTAACCTTGTATAAAAGATTAATAATATATCACAATTTTACTTTTATAAAAATGTCTACAAATAGATATAATTCATTATGAAAATAGGTGAAGTGAAAAATATAAATTTAAGAGTTTATTGCCATTTATTTACTGTAGAACAAATTTAACTATATAAATAATAAGTGTCCATTGAATACTAGTTGTAGAAAGGTTTATAAAGTCTTTTCATGGCAATTTAATCATATAAATGTGAGAAGTGTAACATATGTGATAATTGTGGTAACCTTTCAGGCCACTCAATACCTCCTGAGATTGTGAGTAGGGATTAGCTACCCTGGAAATTATATACAGAGTATTTTGTCTCCATATTAATTAACATAATAAAATATTGAACATAAGCCTTATTTGAATAAAAATAGTAATAATGAAAATTATCCTTTAGTAGATCAAGTGTATATGCATATTAATTAAATTTATACTACATATGAAGCAATGTATTTCTTCAGATCATTATCAATGCCAATATGAATTTTAAGTGATTCAATAAATATTAGATTTTTAATAAATATATTATAGAATAAATCGGAACTCCAAAATGTATCCAATTCATCTGAATCTATTAAATCCATTGTATATAGAGCAATTGATTGTTTAGATATGTATATTTTTTGTGTTTCAATTGGCTTCCATTTAATCATATCATTAAGGAGTTCTTATTGCACTCCTTTTCATTATAAAGCATGGAACAAAATTCTAATAATTATCCATTTATTCTATTTAACATACAAGGTTCTCAGATTTTACAGTTTTCTATAGCTCTCCTAGAAGTCTTGGGAAGAAGGCCATAACTCAAGCTGGTACACAAAATTTGAATTTTTGTGTCTGCAAGAGTAGATGAAAGCAGAAAGAAACAGAAAATAATAGTTCCTATTCATACTTACATCAGAAAAGTTTTATTTATTAAATCTGATTTTGTATTAGCTAACATACATTATATATGTATATTCACTTATTTCCTTAGTAACACAAATTATATTTAATGAGATTAAACCCTCCTTCTCTCCATCTCTCTTCTTTCTTTTTCCTTCCTGTGTTCCTTCCTTCCTTCTTTCATTCCTTCCCTCCTTTTCCCCTTCCTTATTTCCTCCCTTCTTTCCTGTAAGAAGACTTAACATGAGATCTATGCTCTTAATTTTTAAGTACATAGTAAAGCCTTATTAACCAGAGGCTATAATATTATACAGCAGATCTCTAGAAATTATTTACTGTAGACTGAATGTTTGTATTCACCCAAAATTCATAAATTGAAGTCTTAATCTCCTCCATGTGATGGTATTTGGAGATAGGGCTTTTTGCAGCTAATTAGATCATGAGGGTGAAGCCATCATGTACGGGATAAGTGCCCTTACCGTAACAGAAGTGAAAGAGATTATCTCTCTCCACCATGTGAGGACATAGCAAAAAGTCAGCATTCTGCAAGCCAGGGTGAGACCTCTTATCAGATACTGATCAGCCAACACCATGATCTTCGACTTACCAGGTTTCAGAACTACGAGAAAAAAAATTCTGTTGTTTAAGCCCCCTAGTCTCTAGTATTTTGTTACAGCAGCCAGAGCCGACCAAGACACTATTCTTCTTGTATAACTGAAACTTTTTACCTATTGAACAGCAAGTCCACGTTTCCCACTCCTCCAGCCCCTGACAATCACCATTCTATTTTGTTTTTTCGTTTATCTCATCAGGGCTTTATTAAATGTTTATATTTTAGTTGAAATATCTTGCTAATTTTACCTCTATGTAGTTCATGTTTTTGGTTGCAATCATAAATAATATATACTTTTACATTTTTCAATGTTCAATTCTTTTCTACTGAAATATAGAAATATAAGTGATATGAATTATTGACCTTGTATTTTGCAAAATACTAAATTTATTACTTCTGGTAGTGTTTCTGTAGCTTTACTGGATTTTTTAAAATGTAAATAATCCCACTCTCTGCAAATGAAGGCAGTTTTGTTTCTTTCTTTTCAATGTTTTTCTCTTTTACTTCTTTTTCTTGCTTCATGGTACTGGCTGGGGCATCCAGTACAATGCTGAACAGAATGGACATTCTGGTCATCTTCCCAGTGGCAGGGGAAAGTGATCTGTCACTCGTGATTAATGATAACTTGTGCTCATATAAGTCTGCTGGCAGTGTATATTCTCCATTTTATCTGTTTGAAAAGTTTTTACTGCTTATATTTTTGAAAGATATTTGTCTGGGTAAAGAGTTAGATGTAGACAGTGGTTTTCTCTGGCATTATAAAAGGATCTCATTGCATTCTCTTTTTGCCCACATCATTTCAGATAAGAAGCATGCTTTCATTCTTATATTTATTTCTCTGTACCTAATGTGTTTTTCACCTCTGGCTGTTTTAAGATTTTCTTTTTAGTATTGTCTTTCAGTAATTTGATTTTGTATGTTTTGGTGTGGTGTTCTATACGTTTATCTTGGTCTGGGTTTGTTGAGATTCTTGGTTCTCTGAATTTAGACTTTTCATCAAATTTGAAAAATGTTCAGTGATTTTTACTTCACTATTTTGTGTACCCCTTTCTCTTATATTCAAGTAATGTATATATTTGATTGCTTGGTATTGTCCCACTTGTTAAAGTGGGTGTGGTTAAGTTTTCAGCCATTTTTCCTCTCTTTCTCTTGTGCTTCATTTTATATATTTTATGTTTTCTATAAATATATAATAAAATATATAAAAATTCTATATATTTTATGTTTTCTTCAATAGTTTCTGAAGTGCTCTTAAATTTCAGATGTACTATTTACTTCAGAATTTATATTTGGAGCTTTTTTATATCCTTCTTTTCTCTTTTCATTACATTTATGTATTATTTTACATATTGAGTAAATATGTATATGTAGCATATATATATATATATATATATATATATTCAATAGCTGTTTTAACATACTTGTTTGTTTTCTTTACCATTTCTGTTTATGTTTCTATCGACTTTTTTTTCTCCTGATTAAATTAAACCTTTAAATATTTATTGTGAGCTCTCTTAGAATAGGTGTAGAACAGCTTTTGCTCTCAAATTAATTAACCACACTTCTTAGACATGGCTGTTTGGGAATCTCTGATAAATGCTCTATGTATTTAAAAGGGCTTTTTCCTTACTGACTATCTTTTTGTGACCTCTTGGAATTTTTTGACTTGAAGCTCCCTAGTAATTTTTCTTTCACTGGAAGATGTTCTTTCCAGGCCTCACAGTGCATACTCAGATAGGTAGTCAACTAAAAACTCCAAGAGGATTCATTCATATTTCCAGAATTCCTTCCTGGGCGTTGCTTCAACCAAGTCGCTCTACTCCATAAATTATAGTTCCATTAGCCTTTTCAACTCTGATATCCGTTTCATCAATTGAATGAAATTGCTGGGCCCTGTTCTGCTGTCTCCCTTCCTGAACTGGAGTCCATCTATTACATACAGCCACAGGCCTGGGTGATAGTAGGAGTCACCTGATTTCTTCTCTTTCTCTTTCTGCTGCCTTTTTTTCCAGATCAAAAACATGTTTTCTATATTTTGTCTATTTTTCTACTTGTTTATTTTGTGTGGGTAACATTAGGACAGTGTTACTCTCTCATGCATAAAACCAGTGCCAGGAAGCAATGTTCCATGACTAGGTTTACGTTTCTTCATGGTCTGAACTTTCTAAGCAAAAATCTCTGACAACCAAGAGATAAGTGAGTAACTTGGAAGTTAGAGATTATGTCCTTCTCTCTAGTGGTTTACAGTTTTATCTCGCCTGGAGCCACAGGTTTACATTCCAAACGGTAATGAATTTAGAGATTTTCACCTCTTATCCACTGAAAGGATTTTTATCTTAGGAAGATAAGGTCTCTTTCCTCCTGAGGGGAAGAGGGAAGTTGGGCAAGCCTGCCCTAGGTAAGCTTTGAGATTCGTAATTACAGAGTTTCTCTACCATGAGGCAAACCCACATTTTGTATGTACCAGTGACATTTGACTCATAGTGTATTCTCCAGGGAGGAAACTGGAGCATGTGGAACTGTCAATAAGATCTGATGCAAATAAAATATTTAACACATCAAGCAAATGTCACAATAATGTTTTATTAAATGATGCCCTCGGGCTTCCCTGGTGGCGCAATGGTTGAGAGTCCGCTTGCCGATGCAGGCTACACGGGTTCGTGCCCCGGTCCGGGAAGATCCCACATGCCGCAGAGCAGCTGGGCCCGTGAGCCATGTCCACTGAGCCTGTGTGTCCAGAGCCTGTGCTCCGCAACAGGAGAGGCCACAACAGTGAGAGGCCCGCGTACTGCAAAAAAAAAAGAAAAAAAAAGATGCCCTCATCTTCAAACTATAGTTTTGATAAAGGTAATATAGTTAAGAGAGCATTATTAAGGAAATACAGTTGGCCATATTTAAAGGAGAAATTGCATGGTTGAAGATCAGATACATACCAAAGATTTCATAATATATTTCAAGGTGGTCATTGTTACAATTTAGAATTCATCTATCTTTATGTTATAGCAATTACTAATTTATTTTATTTTTTAATAGATCTTTATTGGAGTATAATTTCTTCTTACTTTAAGAGTCATGTGATTTTTCAAAAACCTTTAGAGTCCAATATTAATTATTAAATAAATTCTGTGATCATGGATTATATATGAACAGTACACAGTCATTAGCAAATGAAATAGAATTTTTAAATTTACGAATAAACTTTATAATTTCTTGAATTACTATCTCTTTGTGACATATGTGAAAGAATGTTTAATTTTTTTTTTTTAATGATGCATTATTTTTGAAATAGCCTTTGCTGCCCCAGAAAGGATACTTTCCCCTCTAGCTTTATTCAGGTATAATTGGTATAAAATCAACTGCACATAATTAATATACACAATTTGGTGATTTCAGAAATATGTATCCACATGTTATCATCACCACAATCTAGGAAATAAACATATTTGTCATCTGCAAAAGTTCCCCTTTGTCCTTTTGTGTTTGTTTTTTTTCTCCATCCCACTCCCAACAAAGATATTTTGAATATAACAAGTAGTTATGACTTGTACATATAGTAACAATTTAAGAAATATTTCCCAAAATAAGTGCTCTAGAGGTGACATTGGATCTTAGCATATCTGTGATTAATGAAGTTGCTAAAAGCTGTTTCTTATGAGGTTTTTGCCCAATGTTGATTTGTTTTTAATACAGACTCTCTTGTATGTTTAAGGGCCCTGGTTAATTAGAAGTCTTTTCTTATATAAATGAGAGTTTCATTCTGTAATATTTTAATACTCACAAATATTTTAAAGAAGAATTTATGATATGATATCCCCCAGTACAAAATGTTTTATGTAAAACCACAAAGAAGTATAAGTACTGTTTAAACCCCGACTGTTTGGAAGGTAAGATGATTTGTATATTTCTACCTTATTAAGATGTTTACATTCTGGTAGCTTAAAACTCAAATAATCAATTATGTCCTTGCCAAATAAAAATCACAGCTCCACCCCCTCCTGTATCACTGTCAAATGCTAAATTGTGGAGGGACAAAAAACCTTTAAATATGACCATACTGCCTCTCACAGAAGTTTTGTATATCGTATATATCAAAAAAAATTATAATTCATTTATTCATTGAATAAGAAAAATCCTAATATTTTCTAAGTATCTAACACTAGAACATACCACAATTTTTTATTTGTGCTTGAATTATCCACACTGATGTTACTCTGAGATTGGTGCCCTTGCTATAGTGATGAATTACCAGAATGGTCATGGCCAGGCATCCTGATTTCCATGGGTAAAAGAGTCACAATGTGTCTTCAAGGACATCACTGATTTTCAGGAATGAGTGTCACCTGCAGCCTCACCAGTTCTCTTTCCTGGACAACCTAACCTTTTGATATCTAATAGTCTGCTTTCTATCACTGACAGTTTTCTTACAGCCTTCATTCATTTAAAGCTTCCTCAAGCTCTTTAAGTGTCTGTTTTTCAAAGGCATCTGATCACCCCCTTTAAGACGTCATTCTTTTTCTGTCTGTCGCGTCTTGTCTTATTGCTAGAAGTGTTGAGGTTGTCAGTGATTCATAGTCAAATATATAAGGAAACAAGATGAGTATTGTATGGCAGAAGTCATTTGATGATGCTTGTTCTTGTTGTATAAATTCATTCGATGTTATATCTTACTAAAATCTAAATGAAAAACCTGAAATATCATATAATTTAACAATGGAGTAAGAATTATATTGATACTTAAATATTCATTTAACTACCCTTAGCTCATTTTACATGAGTTCACCAAATAAGTAATTTTTTAACAGCCTTGGGCTTTCTATCATAAAGTGGGATTATTTATAATAAAATTCTACTGAAGAACAGATTATTCTATGGCCATAATTTATCTATTTTTCATGACAGCTGTGAAAATTTAAATAAAATAGCTCATTATTTCTCTCTCTCTCCTTCTTTCTTTCTCAAAATAACTTCTAATAACTCAGCAGTAGGTCAGGTTGCTCTAGTTGTTCAATCAGCACAGAAACAACCTGATTTACTGTTTCATGAGCCATTTATTTCAGTTCATTCTTTTAAATCCCTCCATACCCCCAAATTTCCAATGCAACATAAAAATGACAAAGGAATTATTTTGACTATTTAGATAAAGATCTTATTATATCTGCTTGCTGTAATTTCCAAGTGTATGATGTAGTAGCCTATATTTTATGACTAATCTTGTTGCTTATAAAATATATGCATACAATATATTTTTCTTGAAACTGATCACAAAATATTAGATAAAATATCTGCTCTAATCAAATATGTATCCCAGGAGAGTAGCAAAAGTAAAAGTGTGTATACTGCTTTTTTGCAAAAGTTTGAAGAGAAGCATAGCCATCGTAAATGAAGGAAGTGGTGAAAGGTGCCCTGCAGAAATAATAAAAAAAAAAAGAACAAATATAGAGTATGAGACATATGCATATGTGGATTAAACATTCCCAGGCTCTTTTCTTTACCACTTTGCAATAGAGACTATTGCAAAGATTTTCAAGGTGGTCCATGCTCCCATATGTTCACAAGAAGTTATTCTAGTTCCGTAAAGATATCAGGGTACCTATATAGCCCAAATATAAAGATAATTTTATAAGTAGAGGGACAAAGAAGAATCTCATATGTCATTTTACTTTACTGAAAGATTAGAGATACTGATGATCTAAGAATATTTAGAATATTTTGATTTGTCTTGCTACTGTAAAACTCACTCCAGTCTTTTGTTAGAGCAGCATGTGCAGAGAATAACATATATGTGAAGGAAGCATTGATACCATTTAGAAAAATGTTTAATAATATGTTGAGCATATTATCTTATAGCTAGGTATTTTTTTATATATAGATTTCTGGCACAAAAACATTTCTTGCATACAAAGTTAAATTAAGGCATTTCTACATATTAGGATATAGAAAGGCTTAAGAGATAATTATTTATTCATAACAAAAGGGAAATAGCTTATAAGTTCCTTTCTAAGAAAGAAGGGACCCAAGGTTGTGCTCAGCTCTAAGGTTATGATGAAGGAACAAACTACCATTAAAGAGAATAAGAAGAAAACAGTTGGATTGTTAATGAATTTTAATCTTTAACTTTGGATTGGTGTGGAAGAGAATACAGTTGTTGTTTCATATCCATGGGTGATTAGTTTCAGAATCCCCTATGGGTGTTAGTTTCAGAATCCCCTGTGGGTATCAAAACCTGTGGATGCTCAGGTCCCTTATATAAAATGACATACTATTTGCATGTAACCTATGTACATCCTCCCATATACTTTAAATCATCTTACCTATAATATCTAATATAATATAATTGTTATATAAATAGTTGGTGGCATGCAGGTATTTCAAGTTTTGCTTTTTGGAACTTTCTGAAAAAATTTTTTTGTTGGGGGAAACACTGTTGGTTTGTGGTTGGTTTTATCCTAGGATGTGGAACCTGCTGATACAGACGGCCAACTGTAATTCCAATGTCCCCCAGTCATGGCACCATTCCTATCCCATGGGACCTTTACTAGGTAAATATAAACAGCATATTGAAGGCTCTAGGCAGGTGAAGAAGTTGAGAGAAATTACCTGAGATATAGGTAGCCTTCAGCAATGAAAGGCTGCTGCGGAGAAAAAGAGCTCAGAAATATCACCATTTGGTGCATGTTTTTTTGTTAGTATACTATGATACCCCACTGAAGACTGGGCATAAGGCAGTAGGATAAAGAGATAATTTGGACTTGGGAAAATGGAAGGTGAAGAAGGAAAGAAGATTGAACACCACAGTGGAAACAAAATCTCATAGGTTTGCTGTAAACCAAACATCTCCTACAGATTAAAAAGCTGGTATTTTGATTGTAAAACATACAGACATCAACAAAGTCAATTGGTAAGTTTAGATGCCAAGCCTTACTAAAAAGAAAACCTTAACCTGACTTGAGAATATTTGAAGCCAGTGGTAAATTGACTTTAAATAAAGCTGCAGTGTAGTCCAGCTCTAGCTCAAAAATAAACAGCACAGCTTTCTACCCCTGTAGTACACACAGACTAAAAACAGAAGTAACTGTTTAGGCATTTCATAAAAAAGCAGGAAATGTGGGCAAAATTCAAGAGATAAAGCCATTAACAGACACTGACCTACAGTTAAAGATTTCCTCAAGATAATTGTGACAATTCAGACAGTGTAACATAAGTAAAATTAGAGCCCCATAAGGAGTGAAGATAGAGAGCATAGCAGAAGGGTTATCTGAGGGAATAATTCCTAAAAATTATCAAATTTAGTGAAAAACAATAATACATATCCAAGAAGCTCAGCAAAACACAAAGCTTTGGGTAAATAATAATGATAAACACAAACACCTAGATAAAATAGAATAATAAAAAGTGGAAAAGACTTTGTAATATCCTACTTACTATCCTAACTCAAAGAAGACATAAAAGGAGAAAAAGAGGAAAAAAGAATAGATATAATAAATAGAAAATCAATAAAAATGTGGTTGACTTAAATTATACCATGCCAATAATTATATTAATGTAAAGAAATTAAAATTTTTGCTTAATTTTTAATTAAATGTCAATGTTATATACAAATATACATTGTTTACAAAAGCACAATTTAAATAAAGTTTGAAACAGAAAGGGTGAAAATAAAAGTTGAATGAGATAAAAGGAAAACAGCTTAAGAAAGGTATATTAATATATTAAAATATTAAGCTGTATTAAGATCAGACAAAGTAAACCTCAAGAGTAGGAGTATTACCAGAGTTATTTTTATGTGTTTACATTTAATAAAAACAGAAAACTGGATAATCTTCCACTTAAACATAGATGCAAAAGTCTTAAGAAATACTGATAGAACTAAAGGGAGAAATATAGATAAATCCAATCATATTTGGATATGTTAACATGAGACTATCAATAATTGATAGGGTAAGAAGAAATCAGTACAAAATTTAGAGTATCTAAATAACACTACAACTCAGCCTGTTCTAAATGTTTCACATTTACATGGGATATTCACCAATATTGGCAATGTAGTCCATATTATGAGTAATAAAATTGCTCAGTAAATTTCACAGGATTGAAATTGTGTAGTTTGTTCTCCTACTCTAATAGAATTAACATACCAATTACACTAAGTTATCTGAAAATTCTCAATACTTAGAAATTAAGCAACACACTGCTAATACATTTTCATGGAAGTAAAGAAGAAAACTCAAAGAAAATTGGAAAATATTACAATGTAGTTAAAGATAAAAAGACAATATATCAAAATGTAAAGATGCTGTCAAAGCAATGTTTATGTGGATATTTAGATCTTTAAATAACTATAACACAAAAGAAAAATATTTATCAATAATCTTTCACATTAAGAAACTAAAAAAAGTAATCACAGAGTGAGAAGATAGGAAATAGTAAAACTAAAAGTAAAATAATAAGAGAAAAAGCAAATAGAAAAAAAATTAACAAAAATTAAAAATTATCTCTTTAGAATACAGATATTTAAAAAAACACAGAAAATTCTAAATACCAATATCAGTACGTGAAAAGGCACAGAAATAATAATAAAATAATATTAGAAGCTATTTAATGGCAACAATTTTAACATAGTAGGATCAAAAAAGCTTTGTAATATCTTACTTAATCTAGCAGAAAATAAATTAGAAAATTTGAATAGTTCTCTATTACAAAATGAATTTGTAATTCGAAACAACCTTCTTTCAAAGAAATATTCAGGCCCAGCTTGCTTCACTGCTAAATTCTGTCAAACATAATAGGAAGAAATAATAGAATAATACACAATCTCAGGAAACCGATAATGAGGATAATTCCCAGCTCATTTTATGAAGCCAGAAAAACTCCAATAGTAAAACCTTATAAAGACATTACCAAACAAACAAAAAATGAACACTACTGTACTTGAACATAAGTGTAAAAATCTTCAAATAAATATTGGGACATTCATTCAAAAATGTATAACATATTATAATACTTCATGACTAAGTGAAGCTTATTTAAGGAATGCAACCTTGGTTTAAAATTTAAAAATCAAACAATAGTATTCACCACATTAAAAGCACAAAGAGGAACACTCATATATTATCTCAATAGAGGCAGAAGATAAAAATAATTAGGTATTCATGATTTTTTAAAAGAAGTCTCAGAAAACTAGGAATATAAATCATACTAATAGTTTTCCAGGGCTGCTATAACAAAATTACCACAAACTAAGATACTTAGAACAACAGAAATTTATTGCCTCCCAGTTCTTTTGGCCAGAAATCTGGTATCAAAATATCAACTGAGGGCTTCCCTGGTGGCGCAGTGGTTGAGAGTCCACCTGCCGATGCAGGGGACGCGGGTTCGTGCCCCGGTCCAGGAAGATCCCGCATGCCGCGGAGCGGCTGGGCCCGTGAGCCATGGCCGCTGAGCCTGCGCGTCCAGAGCCTGTGCTCCGCAACGGGAGAGGCCACAACAGTGAGAGGCCCTCATACCGCAAAAAAAAAAAAAAAAATCAACTGAGCTATGTTCCCCCTGAAGGTTCCAGGGGAAGATCTGTTCTAGGTCTCTCATTTAGCTTCTGGTGGTTCTTTGGCTTATGGTAGCATAACTCCAGTCTTCATAATGTGTTTTCCCTATCTATCTCCAAATTTCCCTTTTTGTAAAGACATGAGTTACATTGGATTAGGGGTCACCCTATTCCAGTATCACCTCATCTTAACAACTAATTATATCTTCAATGATCTTATCCCAAGTAAGGTCACATTCTGAGGTACTGGGATTTAGGACTTAAACATATGTAAGCATTAAACCAGAATGTGATGTTCATCCTAGGTAAACTGCAAAGTCAGAGAGAAATCTCACCCTCTTACATAGCCAAGCAGATACAACCTGTCCAGTACATGGTCTCAGTATAATAACTAGTCCTCAAGTAGGAGGACTTGACAGCATGATTAGTTGCATACCGTTTATCCAAAATTCACTAGGTCCTTGGATTTTTTTTCTGTGTTAGATTTTATTTATTCAAAGGGAAAAGAAACCTCATGTCTTTATAATATTAAGTAGTTTTGCAAATTGGAGTGAAGTGCCTACCTAAGTTAGACCCCTACCCTCCCACAGAAACTGGGAGATTACTTAAATAAATTAGAGAAACAAAAAAATAAAGATGTTAATTCAATATTTTGTGTTTCTAATTTAGTTTGATTTGAAAACATTTCTTGAAAGTTCAAGCATTAACCATTTTTAAAACCTTACACCATTTAAATTCCTACACTTTCACATAATTTGAAGAAATTATTCAATTAAGACAGGGTAGAAAGCAGATGAAAAGGCAGCAAATATGTGTAACAGATTGATTGCCTTAATGGCCACAAACTTACAAAATAGGAAAGCAGTAATTGAGAGATTCTTTGTAGCTAAAAATCCTGAATGGTAAAGGGCACCAGAAAAAAAGGTGCCAGGGCACAAATTAATTTCTTGCTGAATTTCTGCTTACTATATTCTTCTCTTAAACAACAGTTTTACTATATTTTGTTACAGAAGTAAGTGTCTTTTTAATATCTCACAACTTTGACATATCTCTGCTTATTTCAAAATAAAATATACCATTTCTTACCCTGGAAAAATAATTTACGCCAGTTACATAGTACTACTGCTAATAATCTCTGATATATAGCTTCCTTATGCTTGAATTTCTACCCTGGTTTTCAAAGCTTCCCTTTAGAATGGTTAGCACCTTTTCTGAACCAAGGAGCCTCTCTTTTGTGCTTCATTTCTAATTTATTTCTTTTTTTTTTCCCACCCACTCTCAATCTTTTGCCTGTGATATTCTTCTATAACTTCTTATTTTCCAGTGTTATGACATTTTTTTCTTGCCTTTACTGGTTTGGATTTACAGTACAATATTGAATAGAAATGGTGATGTTGGATATTTTTGCTTTTTTTTCCATTCATAGAAGAGGGTGTTTAGTATTTCAAATATTAACTATAATATAAATGGCAATTTTATTAGTACTTTTTACCAAAATGATGAAATTCACTTCTGTTATGAACTGAATTATATCTCCCCAAATACATATGTTATAGTCTTCTGACACATTTTCTTTTTTAAAGCATTTTGAGCCATTTGAAATGCACATATAGATATTTCCCAACACATCTCTAGTCTAAACTATCAGCTATCCCCTTTGTATCACTGTCACATTTTCTACTATTACTGGGATTGTCTTACAAATGGCATACAGTGGCGTGACTTACACTGGCATTTTTTCCTTACGACAAAATTCTAATTTGACTTGGTAATTCAGTGGCTTTATCATTCTTCAATCCCCATAGCTGAAAACTTTAAGTACACTTAATTCCATTCCTCCCCATGGCCCTTGGAGCTAATCAATCACCAAATCCTAAATTTAATTTTTAAAAATTACTTAGTATGTAGTTATTCCCTTGTATTACATATTGCTGTCACCTTACATTAGACCCTTCACATCTCAAAATTGTGTCAGTGTAAAAACTTTATCTCTCAAAGTCTACTTCCCCTTCTCATTTCTACCTGCCAGATTTCTACCACTTCTACCACCAATTACTGCCAATGTCTCCCACCAGATTAAATTTTTTTAAACATTGCTTTCAATGCAATATTGAAAACTCAAAATCCTAAGAACTAAAGCCTAATCTCGGTAGTCTGACATCTGTGGACTTCTGCAATATGGTTTCCCCCTTACTTTCCAAAGCTCTCTCTCCTAAATATCCTATGTATAAATATTCATTAACATGTTAAATGCAAAATAAATGTTTTGTAAGGAATACATTTCGCTCTCACTGTTTTCAGTAACTCAATATAATTTATATTTTAATATTTCAACATTTAATTTATATTCCATCAGAGAGTGGAAACAATCTGAGTTGGTTTGAGAATCTCCCAAATCTAGCACCTTACCCAGATTTGGGTTTAATTCTAAGAAGATAATACATTGCCAATGAAAGATTGCAGGAATGGGGGTGGGTGTAGTGATTCATAGCTGTCAGTACGGAAGTTTCTACATTCTTGTCTGATTCTCAGGTTTTAGCCCATTTTGATTGCTGCTAAAATCACCCTGGTTTCCATGAACATCATCCATTCTGTCTGATTGTCATCCTATGTCCCACATTTTGATGTCACCAAATCATTGATTGAGAGCCATGGTAGGACATGAGGATCTCCAAGTCTGGTTTAAAAGTCCAGTCTGCCTAGACTCACTGTGCAGTCTTTTCCCACTGCCTTCCTCCTGTACACACTCTAGGATCTACCTCATTTCTCAAGTGCACAAAACTCATCTGGATATTGCTGCTCTCCTGAAGTCAAGGTCAAAACAAAAACATAAATTTCTTCCATTTTAGACTTAATGGTATCTAGACTCTTATGCCTTGCTTTCCTCATTTCCTCCCACTTAAGGACAGAAAATCTTTTATTTATTTATTTTTTCTTAATGGTTGAGGGAGAACTTCTAACAATTAAATCCACTGACAACAAGGATTTTGATTGATTTTCTTTATTTACTTGAATACCAACTGTTTTTGGAACACAAAGATGTAGGAAGAGATTTCCTTTTATTTCTCCTTTCCTCTCATGAATCCTCCTTTGTGACGATCAGCACAGAACAGGCTTCTTCCATGAATAGGAACAGGAGAAGGTCAAAGAAAGTTATGTTTATCTGAGACAATAGCAAATCATTTAAAATATAGTTCCAAATTATTTTATTTATACTGATTTATTTTACAGTTTTTTTTTTTTTTTTCCTTGCCATGTCAGGAAACTTTACTGGGCACAGTGACTACTTTGAACCTAACTGATTCCTCACTTGCACTCACGAATATTCTTTTCCTTTTTAAAGTCACCTTCAAATTTTGATTTTTCTTAAAGTTTTCTATGAATACTCCAGATAAAAGTGGCCACCTTTTTTCAAGTTTCCTATATCACAAGACAGCTTAAATAATCTCATCTATTTGCTTTTACATCTTTGGCTTTCTAATACTGCTTGTAGATGTGCCTATGTACAACTAACACAACTATATAGCATACATCCTGAACCCATGGGCACCAGAAGACAACAGGATCAACCCACAGATAAAGGCAGATATGAAGCCTGTATTAAAATACATGTCTTCATCGGAGGGCATATGTGTCTCTCCGAATCAGCTACATGTATACATATAGCCCCATATCCCCTCCTTCTTGCATCTCCCTCTCACCCTCCCTATCCCACCCCTCTAGGTGGTCACAAATCACCAGCTGATCTCCCTGTGCTATGCGGTTGCTTCCCACAAGCTATCAGTTTTACATTCGGTAGTGTATATATGTCAATGCTACTCTCTCACTTCATCCCAACTTATTGTCTCCCTCCCAACCTCAAGTCCATTCTCTATGTCTATGTTTTTATTCCTGTCCTGCTCCTAGATTCTTCAAATGAACCATTCTTTTTTTTGATTCCATATATATGTGTTAGCATATGGTATTTGTTTTTCTCTTTCTGACTTACTTCACTCTGTGTGACAGCCTCTAGGTCCATCAACCTTACTGCAAATAACTCAATTTCATTTCTTTTTATGGCTAATATTCCATTGTATATATGTGCCACATCTTCTTTATCCATCCATCTGTCGATGGACACTTGGATTGTTTCCATGTCCTGACTATTGTAAATAGAGCTGCAATGAACACTGTGGTACATGACTCTTTGAATTATGGCTTTCTCAGGGTATATGCCCAGTAGTGGGATTGCTGGGTTGTATGGTAGTTCTATTTTTAGTTTTGTTTTCTTTAAAGAAATTATTATTATTATTTTAACATCTTTATTGGAGTATAATTGCTTTACAATGGTGTGTTAGTTTCTGCTTTATAACACAGTGAATCATATATCCCCATATCTCTTCCCTCTTGCATCTCCCTCCCTCCCACCCTCCCTATCCCACCCCTCTAGGTGGTCACAAAGCACTGAGCTGATCTCCCTGTGCTATGCAGCTGCTTCCCACTAGCTATCGGTTTTACATTTGGTAGTGTACATATGTCCATGCCACTCTCTCACTTTGTCCCAGCTTACTCTTCCCCCTCTCCATATCCTCAAGTCCATTCTCAAGTAGGTCTGCATCTTTATTCCCATCCTGCCCCGAGTTTCTTCACGAACATTTTTTTTTTTGATTCCATATACATATGTTAGCATACGGTATTTGTTTTTCTCTTCCTGACTTACTTCACTCTGTATAACAGACTCTAGGTCCATCCACCTCACTACAAATAACTCAATTTCATTTCTTTTTATGGCTGAGTAATATTCCATTGTATATATGTGCCACATCTTCTTTATCCATTCATCTGTCGATGGACACTTAGGTTGTTTCCATGTCCTGACTATTGTAAATAGAGCTGCAATGAACATCATGGTACATGACTCTTCTTGAATTATTGTTTTCTTAGGGTATATGCCCAGTAGTGGGATTGATGGGTCGTATGGTAGTTCTGTTTTTAGTTTTTTAAGGGATTTCTATACTGTTCTCCATAGTGGCTGTATCAATTTACATTCTCACCAAGAGTGCAATGAGCTTCCCTTTTTTCCTTACCCTCTCCAGCATTTATTGTTTGTAGATTTTTTGATGATGGCCATTCTGACCCTTGTGAGGTGATATCTCATTCTAGTTTTGATTTGCATTTCTCTAATGACTAGTGATGTTAAGCATCCTTTCATGTGTTTGTTGACAATCTGTATATCTTCTTTGGAGAAATGTCTATTTAGTTCTTCTGCCCATTTTTGGATTGTCTCCCAGGTATATTTACATGGACTTTATTTGTAAGTCTTGTTCATAAAATTCATCAAATCGTGTGGCTGGAAAATTCCCTCCACGGTACTATAGATACATCTACTATTAATATTTTTCTTATTGCCTAATTTTCTGCTACATATTTAAATTGTACCAAGAAAATAATTAAAACAATAAAGGTGGGATTTATTTCTGAGAGGATAAATGATTATGGATAAGGATTAACTACTACAACAGCTCCAGACTAAATTATTAGAATACAAAATGACTTAAAATTATTGTGATTTTTGCGTTACACTTATATCAGGTTAAAACTGTGTTCCCAAGTAGATGCTTATTTTTTTTTCTTTAATGGGCGCAAACTGTGTAGGTTAGCTGGTCAGGTAAAATCTCCATGGCAGGAAATACACATTTAAATCTTTCAAAATACATTATTTTTTTATTCTCTGTAATTAGGCAATTAATTCTGCTGGGGTTTATAGACTACATGCAGTGAAGGAGAGAGAAGTAAAGAAAAGTTGTAAAATCAAATATTTCAATTTTATTTTAAAGGTCACTGAATCATATGACATACCTCCTAAGAATTTCACTGGGAATTAAGAACTCAGGAAACAAATAAGCTGAGTAACTCAAATTATAAACTTTGATACTTTAATTCATATGTAGAAGGTTTTCTCTTTAAAGGCACACTAGTGTGTTTGAATAAATAATTTGGACTATTTTGCAAATACTTTACACCATATCTTATTTATCCTTCACTGTTTTCAGAAAAATGTATGATATACACAGTATTTGAATTCTCTTTTATCTTGCAAAATAAAGAGATAGAATAATTGAAGATTTTTTTCTCTCATTTTGTAACATTGAAATATGTGTATGAACAAAACATTAAGTTTTAGACAACAGAATCTTGGCTGCAGAACTTGATTTAACTGCTAAAATATTAACCTTACTCATTGGAAATTATAATTATGAATTTTCTTTACAAATTAGTATTTTATAAAGTAAAATATGATTATTACCTAATTTGTTCCTTGTTTATGATGATAGGGATAAGAATTAAGTTTTTATATTAATAGCAAATGATAAAATGATTCTTAAAATGTGTATAATTTCAACAAATACAGTACCCAATATGTTCCAAATGCAAATATCCATCTTTGATTTATTCAATCATGTGTATTGAATGTTGTATTTAATAAGTTCAGGTGAATCATATTTTCTATATATTTTCTATAAAGAGACAATATACCTTCCACAGTACACAGACCTTTCGTATACATTTATTTTTTATTAGGGTATAAATAAATAAAACCTGAATAAATTTTTATATGCAAAAATTAAACAAACATCATCATCAATAAAAACTATTACAGCTCACATTCTCTGATTATCAATACGTAAAATCAAAATGGTAAGCATATACTGTCCTATGTTTAGAATATAATTATAATTAGTTAGAAAATTATTCTTATTAGAAAATCATACTGGTTCTATAGTGTGACAGGAACTGGTAACTATCTCACAGAATATGTTATCCTCATTTTCCATATCTCTGTAAGTTTCCCATGGGCCCCTGGGCACCTACCTAAACCTACTATTCTCAGCTTTCTCTGCAGGTATTGCTATAGCTGTAGATTCTAACCTCATGTGGATTAGAATAGAAACAATGGGTACAGCCCAAATTATGGCCTAAAATGGACAAAATGTACCATTCATTGAACGTCGCTACAGTGACCTTCAATGGTAAGAGCAAGAACAGCCATTTGGAACTATCCATAGGGTTGTGTAGAGCAACAGGAGAGAAAAAAATATTGGGTCCATGAGCCTAGGAACTTATTTTTCCATTGTTGGACAAGCTTCCCAGACACATACCTGAGAAAGAAATAAGTTGTTTAAACCATCCTAACTGTTGCATCTTTACTTTTTATCCATGCCACACCTGGGTACTATACTTATTTCATATTAATAATAGTAGCTCACAGTACCATTTCTTTCTACCCCCAATGTGGGAGACAGAATAAAGGTCATCTTAACCCCAATGAATCTTCATCCTAAGATTTCCTCTGTCTAAAATTCTCTTGCTCAGATATCTAACTCATTTGGGTGCTCACTTGTTTTAAGCTTGTGTTTACATTTTAGTTTTTCTTTTAGCTTTCCCTTAATCACCCTTTACAAAAAGCAAAAATCTCCTTGCTCCCAATGTTTATAGATCTTACCCAGATTTATTTCCCTCATAGAATTTATCAAATTATGACACTTATTAGCATATTTTAAATTATCTGTCTTCCCCACACTCGTGCTGGCAGAAACATTCTACGTTTTCATCATTACTGTATCTTATACACTTAGAATAGGTAGTAAAAATGGTCACTTAATATTTAATGAATAAGTGAAAGGAAGAAAGGCAGGAAATAACTGAGAACAAAATAAAAAGAAGCAAAGATAAAACAAGAAAAAGCAAGAATGTTAGGTTTGGGATTCAAGAAGAAATATTTATTTGAGATGACATCTGGGAATTCCCTGGTGGTCCAGTGGTTAGGCTCCACACTTTCACTGTTGAGGGTCTGGGTTCAATCCCTGATCGGGGAACTAATATCCCACAAGCTGCACAGCATGGCCAAAAAAAGAAAAAAGAAATGACATCTAAGCATAGAGAAAAAAAGACATTAAAATATGGAATATAAAAAATACCAGTTAAGGGGCTTCCCTGGTGGCACGGTGGTTGAGAGTCCACCTGCCGATGCAGGGGACACAGATTCGTGCCCTGGTCTGGGAGGATCCCACATGCCGTGGAGCAGCTAGGCCTGTGAGCCATGGCCACTGAGCCTGCGTGTCCGGAGCCTGTGCTCTGCAATGGGAGAGGCCACAGCAGTGAGAGGCCCGCATACTGCAAAAAAAACCAAAAACAAACAAACAAAAAACAGTTAATTCAGACTGACAGAAACACAAGGTCCAGTAATAGATAATAGTGGTGAGTTGCATTGGGATCATAACTTGGACCAGAATTCATCTTTATTTTCTTCTGGTCATGTTGATGCTGTTTGTTTGTTTGTTGATTAGTTGTTTTTTTGTTGGTGTTGGTGTGGTGGTCAGTACTTATAAGTATAGAAATAAATGTCATGATATGTCATGATATGTAGATTCTGCAGCACCATACATTGGTGCTTTTGTCAAAGACTGGAGTGTAAATATTCATTAAAGGAGAAATACTGGCAGAAAAGTCAAAATAACAAAATAAAATTTGATAAGTAAATACAATTACCATGAGGAACAAAATGTATCAGTAAAAAAAGAAAGAAAGGCAGTAGAGCAAGAAAAATAAAACAGTGATTATGTACCAGGAAGGAAAATTAGGAACATTTATTGGAAGAAATCTTTGTTAATCTTTCCCACTGGAATTTTTTCAAAACTGAGCAAAGAGCTAGGCAATAAGAAGAAGCTTCAGTTTAAATAAACAAAAAGAGTAAGTAGGTAGGTTAAAACCAGTAAAACAAAGTATTGTATTTCATGATTCATGATAATTTGAAAGGAAAACAATGTATTAGGTTGGCCAGTGTATTGGGCTGGCCAAAATGTTCGTTCGGGTTTTTCCATAAGATGTTACAGGAAAACCCAAACGAATGTTTTAGGCAACCCAATAAATGAAAGCACGGTGGTAGGTGAACATATACTTTCAAGAAGATAAGAGGCAAGGGGATGATGGATTGATGTAAATCGTTTGAAGAATGGTTCTGAAGACTGATGAGTAAATCATGCAGTATGTTCAAAGGCCCTAATCTATAATAGTTGACAGACTAGCAGAAGGGACAATATGGAAAATATGAAGCTTTCTATGGCAAATGATCAAAATTATTAATCAATTTTTATTCTTGTACTGTGAATTCATGAAAAAGCTCATGAATTATTAGTTCTATAATTGCATAGGAAGCAATGTTACAGTGTTTTAAAGTCAAGGCCTAATGGTTCTTTAGAGGCAATTCCTTTTAAATCTTCTGGACAGCAAACAGTGTGTTCAGGGGATGGGTGCTTCTCACAGCTGTGCAGGAATTTCCTAGGATGTACGAAGTGTGCTTCAGATGGGGAATTTACCTATCTCTTAGATTTTCAGTTTAACGAGGATGCACTCAACTTTAATAAAATGGTGTTTGAGATTAATAGCAATGTGATAAGACCTTTTTCTATATTTAGGGCTTCCAAAGACTAATTGCTTCTCCCCTGTAGTACAGATACAACCAAAGCCTGCTGGCCTCAGCTGCTTTTTCCTGTTTGGGTTTTAGGAAAAATTGACTTGTGTTATAGTCTTTTGCCATCTAACATGTTCTGATATACTGTATCCATGACATTCTTAGAAATTCTTAGTCTTGTAACTAAAACAATTACGTTCAATTTAAAAAGTTGTTTCATTTTCTTTAGTCAATTTTGGCTTTTAAAATTACTACTTTCTTCCAATAACTCAGTTTTAAAAATAATTATGTCTAGGAACTTCCCTGGCAGTCCAAGGGTTAGGACACTGTGCTTCCACTGCAGGGGGCATGGGTTATCGGGGAACTAAGAGCCTGCATGCCGCATGCATCCCTGCCAAAAACAAATAAATAAATAATTAAAAAATAATTCTGTCTAGAACACTCTTTTCATCTCAAGGTTATTATGTTTATCATCTGGAATGAATATTTTTCCTATTTTTCAATAAACATAAGTGATAGAAAATGTAGAATAGTCAGAGGAGAAATTTGGGGCAGCCAATAAAATAGAGCAATGACATTGATTTTTTTTCAATTAAATATATATGTTGATATCAAAGACTTGGAATGAGAAGGAGTAAGTACGCTAATGGCTGTGAGATTGGGGAATATGATGGAGTTCTGAAGAGAAGATGCACAAAAGTGTTGGCATTTAACAAGAAAGCTCTGCTGAATCTAAGGTGTGTAGCATTCTACAAACACAAGCAGTGCAATCTGGTCAACTAGAGGAAGGCTAGAAATAATTTCAAACAATTGTGACAGAAAGTTAAGGGTGAACACATTCAAGGGATGTTAAATATTATTGAAATTATTAAGTGCTTCCATAAATGTGTAAGATACATAAGTAAACAGACTACATATTTTTGAGGTACACATTCATATCTTTAAATTTTCTGTCAGAAAGAAAAATGCCTGCATCTTTAATACTCGTGTTAAATATCACGGCCAAATAATCGATGCTTTTGTATTGTTTTAAGTGAACTCTGATTCTTTGGAAAAACTTACTGATTTGAATTAATTTCACATTTCTGCTTCTGAAAAATCAAAAACTCAAAAGAGGTCAACATAATAAAAAACCTGGAGTTGTTCTCAAAGTCCCTAATTTATGACTTTCTCCCTCTGAGCCTGTGTGTACATGCACAAAGGTGTGTGTATGTGTGTGCGTGTGTGTGTGTGTGTGTGTGTGTGTTTGTATTTAACTTTATTTAGTAAACAGGAGATGGCAGTATCTGACCATTATTTCAAATATGAAGTAATAAAATTATCTAGCACTTGAAGTCTCAAAATGTATCATACACACATCCACAATGCCCTCTATTATTTTGCAATTTAGAGTAAGCCATATAATTAATTTGATGAAGGTGTAAGAAAGGAAAACAATGAGCTCTTGCATTTGTTCACTGATATGAGACATTGTGAACCAAAAAATATGTATTTTTATAAAGTTAGATAATGAATAAAATGTTTAGAAAGTAATAAAACTGAAAGATAGACTTATAAAAGCCTGCACTTTCAGGAAAATTTGTGCTCTTTATGACTTGTATGTATTTATAAATATGATGGATAACGTTCTAATTTGTCTACTGCTATGGAAGCCATTTAACAATGATTTTTTAAAATATATAAATAATTAAAGCTAGGTTATTAATTGGCAAAGAAGGAAAGTAAACTGCAAGTGCAGACATCACCAGCCAACTTGCTATTTTAGTCTGTGTAAGTTAATAGGTATTGGTGTGGCACACACTGTTGCTAGTTTCTCAAAATAATTTGTCCTTGCTATTTTTTTGCTCTCAGAGTCTCTCTATTTAGAAATTAACAGGGCCAGGCCCTCAAACTATTGTCCTCCTTTTCACTAGAACTTGAATCACCTTCTGCGAGCAGCGGGTGGGAGACTTCTGAAATTGAGTTTTCTTCTTGATAAAAGAGAAATTCATATGTGAAGAAGGTAGCTTTCTCTTCATATGTTTTGTCAATTCTGAATAAGAACATAGTCTTGGAGCTTCCATGGTCATATTACAAACATGGGAGAGAAGGAGGTCACAAGGTTCACAGGAAAGCTGATCGAGATATTGTATATTTTTGTAGCTACTACAAAATTTTGGAAGACTAGTGCATAATTTAAAAAAATAAAATAAAAATTTGAGACCCCCTTCCTCATAAAATAGGAAAAAAGTGTTGTTAAAAGTAACAAAATATAAAGCTTTTCCCTTTTTCCCATGGTCTCTATGTTGTCTTGGTGTTTACTATTTGTAATTTAATGTAATGATTTTTTTTTAAATTTTTAGCATGACCTTTCCCATTTATTCTTATACAATCCCAGTTTTAATTGCAAATATAACATCATTTAACATGTATTTGGAATCACTAAAATAACACAATTCATGTCTCATAGCTGGTACATGCATCTGTATTTTGCTCTTATCAAAACAGTGAAAACTTTGCACAAAACTAATTCAATCATTTTGATCTCACTTCTTGATATGTGCTCATTCTATCCACACTCTCTCCCTTCATCTTACTAATGAGTAAGAAAGAACTGAAAGAAAAAAATCTATGGTTCACTGTGTCTTTCCTTCCCTTCTATGTCATCATTTTCAGTGTACCTAGTTGGCTAGTCATGGAAGTGACATGAGTGAGAAAAGATATGATAGGTTTCCTTAGGCATATATGTTTCTTAGAGCACCATTGCTTTCTTTTTGCTTTTGAAGAAAGTTCTTGCTTGAACAGAAAGTGGAGCCTCTTGAGGCTATCAATTGTTGTACTTAATTGTAGACATGACATGCCTGTGTTATGCTTGCTTTGTCTTGCCGACTCCCACACATTGTGGATCCACTGGAATTCCATACTTTGGGGTACATCACAAATGTCTGTGGCAATGGGTGACAAGAAAGAGCAGAATGTGGTGGCAAGGAATGGCAGACAGGCATATTAAGTGTGGCTTTGCCAGTCACTTGCATGCTTCGTGCCCCATAGAACTTTACCTTCAAAGCACAAATTCTAAGAAAAAAATGTTTAAGAACTGTAAGATGGTGACAGCAAAGCACTAAACCAAGCCTAGTCCCCTTCTGAGTGCGGTACCTTATGTGACTGCACTGGTCACAAACTCGTGAAAACAGGTCTGCCACTGAACTTTACCATGAAGTTATACATAGGTGAAAAGATCAACATCTTTTGTATAAGCCTCATAGGTAGACTGCTGGGTATTCTCTGTTTACCCTTCCAGACCCTATCTCTACAATCTCTACCTTGTCCAGACTCTTGTGTGCCCCAGATAATTAATGATTTACATAAGGAACTGCCAATAATTTTTTGCCTTTTTCTTCCCTTGTGTTTGGCCAAAGAAAAGTATTGCTAGTGATTACAGTGTATGAGAGAAGAGAGTTTAGGGTATTTTTACCCTTCTCCTTTATCACCTAACAATGTTTTAACAATGAGTATGTTTCTCTACTGAAGACTCCAGCTTCAGATAGGCAGTTCCTATATCCTCGGTACTAGAGACCAGAAATAGCTTCCTTAGCCCTTTCAAGTCTAGAGGTGGTAAATGCTTTGTGATGTTACTATTCCTGAGCGCCTTGAAATTCCTTGTCTGTTCTCTTTACTCTTCCCATCCACAAGTAAATGATCCTTTCCTTAACTTTTTCTAATACTTGACTGTTTCATCCTTTGCTTTTAGAATCCTTAGTGACACAGTTGGTGATACCATATTCTTCATGAAACCAAAAGCATCCTAACTCCTATGGTAATATTACCCATATGCTCCCAATTTCTTCTGGACAAAAGAACATTGGAACAATACCTGTATTCAAAGTTGGGTGTATAGCTCACTGCAAGAGAGAACATGCTCCACAGGGAATTATGGGGAATCTAATGAATATGTTATTAGAAACACTTATAGAATTTAGGCTTGTGTTAGGTGACTTTGTGACTGGTTCACAAAGCAGGATTTGCTCTGGGTGCATGCTGTCAGGAAAGAGGGGGAAGGGATAAGGAGAAGGGAATGTTTGGTATCTTCGGGTGTTTGAACAGTGACTTTGTTTTCATCTGAGGCCTTAGCTTTGGTCTCCTGTCATCACGTTACACATTGTGAATTTGTTGACATGGTTCTGTGAGATTGTCCACACCCAACAAGAGAACACCAAATCCTAGCTGTGAGTGCCAAGTACTTTCTAACAACACCAAGGCCTAGCAGTTATGGTCAGATCACTTCCCAGATATCAGGAGCCACTTTTTTTTTCTTTCTCACTACTCACTTGTTTAACCACATCCTGTTCATATTATTTGTATTCAACTCAAGTTTTTTCAACTCTATTGAGACATTTACAATTTATTATTCTTTTTCTCAGACATTATATTTCCTCTCTTACTAACATAACTACTTATACCCCAAATTTATTTTGTTTTACTTTAATTTATTTATCTTATTAACTAAAATTCTTCATAGTTTGAAAATTCATACAAATTAGTAAATAATCATTTTTTTATTTCAATCTTCCAAAATGCGATGTTTCACAAGCAGTATATATATGTGTTTTATATGCATGCAGTATATGTTAATCTTAATGAATGTTTTTTTAAGTAATGCTGATCTCAAACAGATTGCAAATAGCTTCAAAAAGAAGGGACACTGCCCTTTAGCAGTATACATATTTTGACAAAATTTATCTTGGTAACCAGAAATGTACATGTTCACATTTTGCATAAACTAAATTTATTAGTAAATTTGGAGAATAAAAGAATATTCTTTATTTGACTACTATATGTTTGTTATGAATCTATCAAATTAGCAGTTGTCAAGTGGAGCATAGGGTACAGAATGGTGAGCAAATGTTCAACAACAGGTCAGAAGTAAAGCTGAAATAGAGAAGTTTATCATTCACAGGTTCTGGAGAAAGTACCTGCCATATCTTGAGGGGCCACATGGGGAGGTCAAGGCAAAGTGCAGACAGAGAAAGGGGCAGGACATGAGGCACATGCCTTTACTGGGGTTGTTGGGTGGCTTTGGGGTTCCTGAGTAAGGCCTGATTGTCAGTTCAAACCAAAAGAATGGGATTTTGGTAAGTGCCACAGGGCTCTTATCTAAGGAGAGCACAGGGGAAAGCACTGGGAAGGAGAGGAGATTGTTGATTACAAGGGCTGTTGGGGAAGTCACATCAGGAATTTACATTTGCTTGTGCCTCTGAAGGCTATTATCTAGGGCTTGTGCTTGCACAAACTTGTCAGTTTATGTTCCCTGAAGTCGGCTTCGTCAAACAAAATGGTTGCCAAGGCAGCAATAACACGGAGCTTAGCTAAGCTCTCGGACACTGTTCCGTTATATATGGAATTTGTGAGGGTATGATTATCAACGGGAAAGAATAACATAAATATCTGGAGTGGTGTTGCTCAGCCAATATGTTAAAATCTTTAAGGTTTTGATTTTAATAGGATGTAGGCTCATAGCATTTCATGGAGAATATTATTCTCTGAGAAATTGTTAAGATAATGAGCCTAAATTAATAAAAATTATACCTATCATCATGGTGATACTTTCTGTAAAGCAAGTAAATTAATGTTTGCTATTTATAAATATGTACATATTGTTTACAGCATCAGCTCCCTATTAAAACCCAAAGGGAATATACAAATGCATTGACACTCAAGTCTAAAGTGCTTGATTATATTTCATGGGTTTCTTATAATGAAAAATATACCATTCATTCCTTTACATTTTCATGTCCAAGCCATCATACATAGTTGTTTGCTTTTACTAAGATTTTCCTTGAGTCAGGTGTTTCTAATCTGTACTATATTATTTGCTTTCAAAAATTTTATCTTTCTCCATATTGTCAAATATGTTAGAAGATAATACGTATTTATATGTAAATTTAAGTGTTGAGACATTTTCTTTTGTTACATAAAGTAAAGCTATATCTAATGTCAACAAAAGTAGAAGACCTTTATACTTTATAATGTTATAAAGTGACTTCTTTACCCTATAGAGCACTGTGTTGAGTTGTGAAAGCAAGTGAAAGGTCAGGGAAATAAGATAGAATTGCCTACTGATCACTCTGTTATAGGAGATTTAATAAGATTTTTTTAAAGAGAAAATAGAGCCATATTTGTAAATAACACTGGCAGGTACTTCCCAATGAGTTCTTCCCAATCTCATTCCCATACCTAAGAAATAGAAAAATTAAAAAGCAACACTATTCCCTAGAATGTGAAGTTCTAAAGGTGGGTAAATATAATAGTTATATATTGGAAATGTTAGTGCATCAATGCTGTACTGAAGTAAATAGTATATCTGGGCATATTCTATTAAAATTTCTGGATTAAATATGAATAGGCTGGAAATAAATAATATGGCAACTATAGACATTTGCTATAGGAAAAAGAGTATATTAATTTGCAAAAGAAGGACTGAGATTATAATTTTGAAGGGTCAAGTGACAGAAAAATTCCCTGAAGTGCCTCTTATGATAAAATTAGAAACGCATGCTAACATGAAATCATGACCTCAAAGATCTGATGAAAACAGAGATTTCAGTGCAATTACAAACCACAAGAAACACAGAAGTCACTGATAAAATCTAATCAAAGGCATGGAGGGGGATATGTATATTATTACAGTTAAGATGAAGGAAAAATTAGAAAAAGACTAAGAAATTGTACAAATGAAAGTGATATGGGGGTGAGACTAACAGTATCCAGTATGATAAATGACATAGGAAATACAATTCTTTTTATATAATAGATGGACACCATCTAAAATGAAAAACAGTTCAAGAATGTATCACATAGCATATAAGAACTGAAATAGGACTTTCAAATTAAATATACACCCTGGGGAAGTTATAGAAAGTAATTGATAAAAAAAGTTAGAATATGTCATGTAGGAAATGCCTGTTAGTCACAGAATAGATAATGGCATTCCCTCTAACTCTCCACAGCTACATTCAATGAAAAAAGACACTGAAACACTGTGTAAACTGAAGGGAGTTCCAAGTATATTATGCTCAGTTAACTTGTCATTAAGAGACAGAAATTTGCAGATGTGAAAGAACTGAGAGAATGTCTCTGGCTGTTGGGAGCAGGCTTGTTCCTGGTAAAATCCTGTGTAAATCTCAGGCTTTGTTCCTTATAATCTTTTCAGGTCATTCTTTCTTGGATTTAGGTAATTTCCTCACACACATATGTTGATTTATATACTCAACTGAATACTCTTGATGGAGCATTTAGAGATTTCTGGAGTTTTTTTTTCTTTGCAGCTTTTTCCTTCCTGTTCTTTTCTTTGTAAACTCTCAGTGCATTGGCTTCCCTGGTCTTCCAATTTGGTCTTCTCACCTCTGGTAGACTTCCAGAGACATCCTGGATTCCACTTTTCTGTACCTTGGCCTATAAACTTTCTCTAGACAATAAACTGGGACAATCATTAGGCATACCTTGTCTGTTTCCTTTCTCTCATGGTTCAATGTCCTTCGTTGCTTAATATCCAATGGCATGAGAGCTATTTATTCACACAATTTGTCCTTTTTAAAAATTCAAGTGGATAAGTAAATCTGGTTTCTGTTACTAAATATGGGTCACAAGAAATCATATACTTTTAATCTTTGAATCAAGGATACCTTATATATTGTAGCACTCCCACCCCCACCTTAATATTTTTCATAAAGTAAGGATGAAGGGAAGGAGAATGGGTAAGAAAGAGGAAGTTATTCTCTCAATTCCACCAAATTCCTGATATCCAGTGGTTGTGGACATTTCTCATTCCAGCTTCAGAACTTGTGGAATGTAAGTAGGAACATCATATTGTGCTTTCATCATGTTTATCTTCTACATACCCGCACTGTTAACAAGTCTTTAATAGCTAGGAAAAAAAAAAATACTGTGTTCCATAAACAAATTAAGAAAGTAGATAACTCATCCCATCTACCACTTTATAATTATTAAAGTGACTGTGATTATTTTGAAAATTGTGAAAACAATCAACTTTAAGAAGTTCAAGGAGTTGTAAAAATTCTACACATCGTATTTTCATCATGGTTGTAAGTTTCCATATTTGGATGCCTGCCCTTCTGGGAACCAAAGGACATATGACAGTTACAGGATATCTGTATGGATTTGTGTTACATTTACATAAAATTATCATATGTTCTTTGAGAGCTACAGATCACATATGGAGTATCCAGTTTTTAAGAGAGGGCATTTTTGTTGCTTTCTTGCTCTGCAGCCATTATTATCTCCTTTCTTTCCTGTTTCAATACCTCTCCTTTCACCAACTTAACACCCCAAAGATTGCATTTTTCCCTAAAAATGTATGCAATATTGTAATTATTGATATGGATAAACTTAACCTCAGTTGGTTAATTAAAACCTAGATATAATGGTGGCTTAGACTCAATGAAATATAATCACTAAAACCCCTTGCAATAATATTGAGAAAGGAATCAACGACTTAAATTGGTAGCGCTGCTGAGTGGATTTTTCACATGTGAATCACTCATTCACTAGTAACTTCGGCCCAGAAAATATCTATCACCAAAGCATTAAATGTATACTGGTGAGAGAAATGTACAGGATCTTTTAAAAATACTGTGAAAGTGTAAACACCTGTACATTATGGGATGAGAGGTAAGAGTTCCTGGTATTGCAATGAGCTCTTATTCTCTCCAGAAGCTGAAACATTATTATGTTCGTTGTCTTATATATTCATACACTAAATATGTGGACTATTCAAAAATTATATTTCAAGCCCAATTTCCCTGAACTGCAGATGTATATGTCTGATTTAACATCTCCAGTAATGCAACACAGAGGCATCTTAAATTTAATATGGTCAACGGTGATCTTCTCACAAGCCTTCTTCTGCAGTTTTCCTCATCTCCATTAAAGGCATATATATTCTTTTAATTATTCAGGCCAAAATCCTTGATGATTTTATTAAATCTCTGTTTCTCTGATCCCACAATATGTCTTTTTGAAAATTTGATCAAATTGACTGTTAGCAGATATCTAGCACTTGGGTACTTCTCCTTAGCCCCATCCCACAATCACAGGCCATTTCCACTTTTTCCCTGTCATTAAAGTAGTAACATATAGTCTCCTCTCTCAGAGTCTTCCCTTACATCCTTCAGTTTGTTCTCAGCAAAGCAGTCTGCATGATTATTGTATAAACGTATATCTGAGCATGACATGTATCTACTAAAAATCTCTAATGTCTTCTCACCTCACTTTGGAAAAAATAGGGTTCTTGTCCCTTTGACATTACCTACTGATTTCTTCTCATGAAGAATCACTTCAATTACACTGGCCTCAGCACTCAGACCAGAAACACTGTTGTCTCAGGGCATTTGCACTTACTCTGTCTCCAAATATTTGCAGGAACGGCACTCATTACCTTTAAGTCTTTACTGAAAATTCACCTTTTGGATTAACATTTCCAATAACACCATGTAAAACTTTAAATATTTACATGGCAAAAATCTCACATAAAACCCCCACAGTCTAGCATATATTACAATGTAGCATAATATATATTTTATGCATTAATCATATTTATTTTCTGATTCTTGCACTAAAATGTAACCTCCAAGGGTCAGAATTTTGGCCTCTTTACTGACAATTTCCACGCCTAGGACAGGACCAGATACACAGTAATCATTCAATGTATTGTTAAGTATGCATATTTAAATACATAATAAATTGAATGACACTATTATTTAAGAAATAAAAATATAATAACATCTGAACTGGGTAACATAGTCACAAAAAAATGAATTTTAATTGTCTGAAACCAAAGATAAACTTAAAATAGATTCGTTGAATAAATATGAATGAATGAGCAACTTAAAACCATAAAGAGATCTTTCTTCAAATGTTTTATGTGAGTTTGACTTTTTTAAATATCTTTCTCCTTGCTGCCAGCTTTCTATAAATATGTATTTAACTTAATATAGGCCAAGTAGTTTTTAATAGTTCTTGTTAAAAAGAGATCAGTAAGCCAGGCAAAGGCTATGCTCAAACTGAAATAAGTCCTTTATCATATTAGTCGTGACATCTCTTAGGAAAGTAACTTAATGATAATTTAACCTTAAAAATGACTGTAGTTATGGTATTATAAAGTATGTTTTACAAAGCTGTGAGACTTACTCACATTAAAGTATTTTGAATAGATTCAACAAAGTGTGGCACAAATTTATTGTCTACTATTTTTACTTAGTTCATGTAGTTGAAGCTACTAATTTACATGTTGTCATTTTTAATACAGTTAACGCCTATTAAGATCCTTTGTTTATGACACTTCACAGTTCATTTATGGCATTGTAGCTAACTAAATTTAGGTGTGATTTTTCTTTAATTTTTATTCTTTAATATTTACTGAAATTGTGCCAAAAGGCTATAGTTGGCAAATACACATGTAAAATGATGCTCTACACCATTTATCATCAAGAAAATTCAAATTCAAATGACACTACATACCTCCTAAAATAGCTAAAAAAACACTTACAATACACTTTTTTGGTACGGATATAGAGCAATAAGAGCCTTCATTCATTAAAAGATATGTGGTTCCCAGGGATTTGGGAAGAGGTTGAATAGGTCAACCCATAGAATATTTTATAAGGTGATGAGATTTTCTTTATGATACTGTAGTTGCGGATATATGATACTATGTATGTGTTGAAGCTATAGATGTACAGTACAAAGAGTGAATCTTAATGTATTAAGTTTATTTATTTGTTTATTTTTTAAGAGGTCCCAGTAAGGAATGCACTCTGACAAGAGAATCTGACTGTATCATTAATATATTAAAGAAACTGACTGGAGTAGGTTAGTGAAAAATCACCAACCTAAGTAACTTTGGACATAAGTTTAGTCTGGAAAAGTAATGTCAAAAGGAGCTCTACATAGCAATGTACTCTAACTGATAAAATTCCCATGGTGGTACAGGATAACAATTCTGATGACAGTATATATACTGGGATTAAATATTAAGTAAATGGAAGGTAAATGAAGAGATCCAGGACTCTCACTGTTGAAGTAGGAAATTACAGATAAACAAGGGGGAAAACCTAGAATGACCCATGTGATAATGGAATAGATTTGGAGACATCAGTATGATCCCATGTTTAACTTAATATAGTTGCAAATTGATATATATAATAGGATGATAGAAAGATAAATACATAGATATAGATAAGTAGATTTATATAGAGGTAGATAGATTGATAGGTGATTAATAGATGGATAGATAGATAGATGGATATGTATAGATATTGACAAATTTAGGAATATAGAGATATTGATAGATTTGTAACTCTATCTATGTATCTAAAAGGAAACATGCAGAGTGACTTCCTACCAAATAATGCAGTATTCAAAAGAATGAAAAGGAGTAAGTTTAAAGTGAGAAACCTGACAAACCCTACCTTACTGAAGTCATCAATGTTAATATCATTAGTGATAAGTCATGCTGATAGTATATAGCCTCATGATATGATGAAAATGAGACTTTTCCTCTGAGATTCTCCTCCCCCAAACACCCAAAGTCTAATTATGAAAAAAATTGTCAATAAAGTTCCTCTGAGAGACATTTTACAAAATAGATGACCAGTATGACTTGAAAACCATCAAGGTCATCAAAAACAAGCAAAGTCTGTAAAACCATCATAGCCAAGTGGAGGAGGAGTCTAGGTGGACGTGACTACTACTTGTAATATAGCATTCTGGGTAGAATCTTGGAATAGAAAAAATATTAGTTGAAAACTGAGTACATCTTTATACTTTAGTTAGTATATATTTTAAAGTATATTAATTAATAAATAAGTACTAATTAATATTTTATAAATATCCAAAATTTTTAAAAAGTTGAATATACAGGAGGTGTCAACAAGTGTGAAAAGAAAAAAAAATATTTCCCAAGAAATATCAGGAAATAGACATAAATTGTTTATGTCAAATAGTATTTTAAATTTGCTATATTCTGTAACTGATATAGCTTTTTATGTATTATTGATTAGCATGTAATTAACAGAAATTGTTGTGATAAAGGAAAAGCATAAAAATACCATCTCAAAACTTATTTTTCTTTTAGAAAAGTCACAAGACTCACTACTATAGCATAAGTCAAAGACAGGGCATGAATCCTAGCAACTTGAGTGATTACATTGAACCTCCTTATTGGAAGACTGGGACAGTTATTGGACACACTCTTTTGTAAATTTAGTATTTTTATATTGTAAAACTGATTATAACAATGATAAAAGCATAAGAGAACAATTTAAAATCTTCCACATGACCATATGCCATCTTTTGTGGCAATTCACATATAAAATTTAAAGATCTACATATTTTCTTAGAAAGTAAAATATTGCATGTATCCAAGGAACTGCAAGTTACATATTTAAATTCACTGCAGATGAATAAGAATTTATGAAGTAAAAATCAGTACTATTAGTGATTTAAAATTCTATAGTGTGTACATTTAAAACATAACAGATTTTTTCTAGAACTGTTGGAAAGTTTGGATCCACTTTTTGTTATACAAAAACAAACAAACAAAAAAAACTTTTTTAACCAGAGAAATAAGCAATGCAAAATAATAACAGAAATAAAATGTTGCATAATAATTTGATCACCTGCATACTGTGGTATACATATATGGAATAAGGGAATTATGGAATATATATATGAATCATAATTAGTAAGATAATTGCATAATGGCAATTTTAATAAGTTAAGGCAACTGCAACATCCTGATTACATTCTTACTGAAATTATATGTGTGGTTACCAATGTCAGAAGCAAGTCCATTTTTTAACCATAAGAATTCATTTCAATCATAAGTATGCCAGAGAGATCATATTCAATTTCATTTAAGAAAATTATATTGTGTTAGAAATAAACTGAGAATAAAATATCTGAAATACTATTACTTGCTTTTCTCATCTTTGATTTTCCCTCTGTGTTTTAATAGGTGTGCTTAAATGTCTATAACATCAGCTAACATTAATTAGAGTGGCTGAAGATTTTATCTGATTCTCCTTCATGTGAATGGCTCAAAACTACCTCTTGTTTATTAGACCTATTACTTTGCAGCAATTTTTAAATAAACTTTTAAATTTCTCATCTAGATAATAGCATACAGCACTAAATTTCCCACAGACAAATTTCAAGATACATTTATTAGCCAAAGTTCACCTTCCCCACTGAATGTATAAAAGCTCTTGGAGTTTGCACAATCTACTATTAATAATTCTATAAAACACCTAAAATAATATAGAATTTTTATATTCATTTTGTTCAGAAAAAAAGTATTTTATTCCTCTCTGTTTTCTTTCCATCTGTAATTATGCTCTGAGTTAAGGATCTTGCAGTATACATGAAACTAGCCATGAATAACATCAGGAACATGGATAGTCCAATGTCAGAATTAGTGTGGATTCATAGAGGGTCTTCACTCAGATTTGTGGTATTCTTTTAATAATTCTCTGAGAAAATGAATACAGTAAATAAGTTTTTCAATTTAATTTCTATGCAGATAATCATAGATATTAAGAGAGGAAACTGTTGAAAATGCAAGTGCTACCCCCAAAAAATATCTGGCAAATCATGTTTCTACAAAAATCATTTTAAATTACTCCATTACATTATTTTCAGGTTGCTTGGTAATTATTTGGTTATTATTATTTGGTTATCCAATTCCATTCTAATTTGTTCTGCTTTAGCTCTATTCTGCAAAAAGCATGATTATTATTTTATATGCTGCAGAGGAGGCAAATGGTATATCTTGCATTCTTGTGGATGAAAGGCCAGTGAAAACTGCACTTTTCAGTTTTCTCCACTTGCAGGTGTCTAAAAGAGACTCTTGTAAGGGCTTTCTCATGTCTTCTTGGCTCAAGAGCTTTCCTCAATTTTGATTACTAAAATTATGCAAGGTCAAAAGAATCACATGCCATTTACCTAGTAAATGCAAGCCTTTCTTGAAAGATGAACACATTTAAAAAACCATAAGCTCTCAAAAAGGGGTGACAATGCAGACAAAATTGACTGTTATCATTGTGTAAGACAAAGGAAGTAGTACTTATAGCAGTAAAAAATCTATCAGTATTATATGATCACATACAATGTATGTGATACAATATATCACAACACAGTAAAATTCAATGCTAAAGAATGCTTTCTCCCTTTACAAGTTAGTCTTTGATTGAAACCAAAAAGAAAGCCAATCTATGTAACTTAAGCATAAACAGAATTGTCCAAAGAATGTGATGAATTCTTGCAAAATGTCCAGGAACTGAGGTCTAGAGTACAACATTTTTCAAACAGCAAGATCTCTCTGATTAAGATGTTATTGCTGTCATCACCACTTTTGTCACTGGACACTTCTTGCTACACTGGGCACTTCTCCTTCTGCCTCTAAACTCTCAGGTCGACCAAGAAAACTATTAACTATTAACATCCAACTGCCTCTGTATCTTTGCTTTACTTTCTAAGCAGTCAGCTATCAGGTAAAGTGTCCATTGCCCAAGCCTCAGTCACATGCCTATAGGTTAAGTTACTAGAGGAGGAGAGTAGATATGTATTTCCATTTAACACATATAGTTGGAAGACTTCCCCCTAACAGTAAAGGTGTTTAGAGCTTCTCTGAATGGATATTTCTAACTAATACTATAGTCTACTACTTTGGCTGCTGAAAAAAATGCATGCATATTTTCTGCCACAAATACACTTAGAGAAATTGAGGTTGACACTGTCCTGGAAGATGTTGCACAGAGAATCATTTTATTCCTTTGAATATACCAACTAATTTTGAGACAAAATAAATTTCTTTGAATTTGATCAAACAATAAGTTAACTGTTTATTGACCTTGCACTACAAAATTAATCCTCCAAGACAGCTGAGTCAGCATTTAAAACATTTTTTTTTTTAAGTATAGTATCGGTCAAATTGGTAATATGAACATCTAAATATGTACCAAAATAAAATCAGATTAATTATAGAGATGAGATTAATTACAATGAAATATAAACATAATTATATAATACATACAATATAGACATTATAATCAATATATACTAATATATAATATATTATATAGTGTATAATATATATAATTAAATATATTTTATATATTATAATGAAATATTTATAGTTATATTTTATTTTTATAAAAAGTTTATATTTTAATGATAGCTTTTGTTAATATACAGTGTTTTGGAACGATACAGAGATTAGCATGGTCCCTGCACAACGATGACATGCAAATTCATGAAGCGTTCCATATTTTTAAAAAGAATACAGTGTTCCATTTTCATAATCAGAATATATTTTCAAATGGTACTTAGATATGGTCCATTTGTATTCTGAGACTAAACAATTTCTGAAAGATCCTTCAGATGTTGTATAGTAGCTCTTATTTTAAACTCTAGCTCATTTGCTGTTAGACTTGATAGAGTAAACAAACATCCTCAGGAACTCCATGGAGAGAGAAAATAAATCATCTTCAAAATTTACTTGAATTTAAGATGTAGTTTAACATATCTGTATACAATCTGTATTATACAGTCAATATAATCCTATAGCAAAAACTCCATAATTTAGTAGACAAAATAGATTGTTTTATCCTTTTTATAATGAAATGAAGTATATATTAATGAAAATGCATAAAACAAATATACACTTTATGTAGTCATTATAAAACAAACATGTAATAGTCACACAACTAAGGCAAAAAAAAGTATTGCCAGTATCCAGGAGGGCTGCCATATGCCGCTTCCTAATCACAATTCCCTCCTCCCTAAAGTTAAATATTGTCCTAATTTTTGTGGTGAACATTTCCTTGCTTCTGCTTTTAGTGTTTGTGCCAAACTGAGTATATTGTAGGCTCAGGAATAAGCATGTGGTAACTTTAAAGTAAGAGTTTAAATAAATGAAATTGAAAATAATAAGATGAAAACGAGTATGCTGAAGGAAACAATAAAGTTCTGAAACTCATCGCAGAAAGATTTAAAGTTCAGAGTTCTAATTGGAATTCGAAAGAATTCATCATCAGCAAGGTAAAAACCAAGCCAAAGACTGCAGGTTTTATCCTTTCTACTCTCTGTTGTGAAGGGTTTAGGGGGAACATTTGTTTTGCTTGTTTCCTTGATTTCGAACGCTAACTTTGTGCTAAATTTCAAGCAAAGTGCTAAGAGTAGAGTTAGTCTAATATTTTAAACAATATTCAATTCAAAATAGCTGAAATATTCATGAGTCTAGAGATGAAAATGGACAATTACCTGAGAAAATCAGATAAAAGGAGAATAGAACTAAAAACTTGCATTTACACATACTTAAATGTTGTTTACACTAAACCTGTAGTACTAAAAATGTACTTTCTCTTTCACATCTTTATCTATGTGACCTCTGTTTCAGATTGTGGAATTCAGTGGGTTTCAGTGTGTGGTCAGGGAGCCTGGCTAAAGTATTCATCTTTTATATGACGTCTTACGTTGGAGAACATTTAGCCAGGTTCCATTTCTTCTTCCCACACTATTGCATAGATTCACAGATTGAAAATTTGCTCTTTGAAATCTCTATTTGGACTCTGACATACTTAACTTTCCCCTTTCTTGTCCTCATATTGAAAGGGGAGTTCTTGCTCTCTTGTTTAATTCCAAGTTGGCGTGATAAACGCAGATCTATGACTTTAATCTGCTTGCACAGAAATTGGGAGATCACATTTCAAACATATTGAAAAATTGAATTAATAAAGTATTTGTTTGTATAGCCCTTTGGCCTCATGATTTGATAGAGCTTTAAAAAGTGTTACTTGAAGGGATAGTAAGCTTTAGATAATCCTGCCAGAAAGAATTATGCAATGATTAAAATTCACCAATATATGCTTGCAACATTGCTGGATTTCTTCTTTCTCCTCTTTGAAGGGCAAAAAGGAAAGCTGTAAAGCCAAACAAAAGGAAATAAACATTGTAGCAGATAATGTTTCCTAGTGTTTTTTTTTTTTAAACTTTGGTCCAGCAAATAGAAATGACAACTTCTCTTTAAAACTTACAATACAGCTTTGTTGAACTCCTCCCCCTGTCAACCTGACTCTTGGGGAGCATTATATTAACATAGTATCTTTTTAGACTGACCTAGTGTCTACACTTTGACTATGTGCTTTATATTTATCCATCAAAATTAAGATTAAGCATTCTATCCACCAAAAGCAACTGATTTCCCTGACTACTTCAGGCTAGAGTTAGATATTCTTTCTAATCAGACCCTTATTTAGTACTTGTAAGAGTTCAACTGGGGATTAGAGATTAATATGGGACAAGAGTTCATATATGTAATTCAACAGCCAACCTGCAAGTCCAACTCTCTCTATGCCCTTTATAAATAGTAGCCTCTTGGCCATTTCCCCTGCTTGTGGGTACACATTAATAGTACATTTGTTCTTAAGAAAACTGACACAAGCAGAGGATTATGCATGCCCTGCATGTGGCCTCCAGTCTATTGGGCAAAGCTTTCTGGAATCATAGGTACCCAAAGAAAGGTTTAGAAGGAAAGATGCTAGCAGGACACATCTCATTGGCCCTGCAGGCTCCCAGCCATGGGGGTGGGTATTGCTATTGCTGGAGAAAAGCCAGCAATCTTGCCTAGGTTCAAGCTTATCTTGCCTAGGTCTAAGGACAGTAAGCCATACTATTTTCTCTCTGAAGGTGAAGTCTGTGTCTTATCATCTTTATATCCCCAGTGTTATTTGGTACTCAAGAAATTTGTTTTGTGTTGAATGTTATTATTGTTTAATGAGGAAGTTCAAATGCAGAGACATAATGTAATTGTGACTAAGGCCATTATAGATAGTGAATGTCAAAAACAGTTCAAGTTCAGACTTCAAAATCAAAATCTTCTGCTTCCAAAGTCCTTAGTTATTGTTTCATACCGATTCCTTTATAGTCAAGTATATAAAAGGAGAACTGTAAGAAGTGTTAAGCCACTAGAGGCCTGATGTGTTATAGAATACCAACTGAAGGAAAGGTTAAAGTAGCCTGTGATGATGACATACCATTTTATGGAAAAAGTATGATTAGGACAGAATTTTTCAAGTCTGACCATGATTTATTTAGTTAAGAATGTAAAGAAAATGATAAAAAGGGAAAAGAACAACCAGCTCCTTATTGTATTTACCTCATTCATCTGTAATAAAGATAAAAAGACATTTTTAAAGTAAATTTCAGCTCAAAGGAAAAGGAGTCAACATTTACTTAAGATAATAAAAAATGTCATAAATTTT
This sequence comes from Phocoena phocoena, assembly GCF_963924675.1. Taxonomy (NCBI): domain Eukaryota; kingdom Metazoa; phylum Chordata; class Mammalia; order Artiodactyla; family Phocoenidae; genus Phocoena; species Phocoena phocoena. The sequence continues at coordinate 124,946,408 of NC_089222.1, read as the reverse complement.
TGCTGAATTAAATTGTATCTCCACAACTTTCTCAACTACAGGAACATAGGTAAATTGAAATGTTTATAAATTACTTTGAAGACAAAGTCTCAGGTGAACCTATTCAAAGCAATACATTTAAAATACATTTCTCTCCCCAAAATCAGAATTCTATCTAGCAAAATAAATCTTTTTAAGATCTCATCCTCATGTTAAGGGAAATATTTGCAATGGATATCTATATGTATGAACTGGGGTTAAAATTATTTCTCCTCCTTCCTCTCTTTCTCTCTCGTTTAGTTGGACAAAAGCCACAAGCAAATCATGGTGCCAACCACAGAATATTTTTCAAATTATTGTGAAAAAAATACCATTTCTGTAGAGACAAGGGGTCTGCTGAAGTGTTTAACAGAGCAGGATTTAATGGGAAAAAGAAAGGATGATTCTTCTCTCCTATGATAATAAGTTCTATTTGTCCCAATTTACAGCAGCAAGAGAGGAAAAGATGTCCCTAATATGCAAATAAACTATCCAGGTGCAGAGTGTGCATGCAAAGAGATAAGCTGGGTAGTGGCTGAGTAATTACAGTAATTCAGGATATATAAATATATCCTGTGGACCAAAGAAACATAAATAGGTATAGTGGACATGGTACAATTAAGAAAATATGCCTTTAGGTTAAATGGCAGTACACATTTCAAAGGACTTAGCTGCTGTCAGGACAAAATCAAAGATAATGTGCTCATTTGAACAACTTTTTAACCATATTTCAAAGTCAAGTGTAAACTAAAGCCAAGTTATGTAGGCTGATTATCTAAGGTGGAAAAACCATACAATGCTCCATTCTAAGAATGCTTTTATATGAACAAATAATAATTTATGGAATTGTTGCCTATTTCCTTTAATTTCTTTGAGAGATAGTAATGAACTCCTCAAGCATCCTTGATGAGAATAAATTTCAGAAACAATGTAGTGAGGAAGAGCATCTCATTTTCTGAGGCACTACACTGTACTGCCTGGCAATTAGTAAGCTACTTCTGCAAAGTTAATGTTAAGGTGGTAGGCTAAATGGACAATTAAACCTCTTGCTTTTCAAACCTTTAGTTCTGTGCTAATTCCTAAGGTTATGGTCAATTATTAGAGTATATGTGATATTTTTTAAAAATTGTAATTTAAACCAAATGCATATTCTAATATGGATTCCCTAGAAATATATTTTTTACTTAATTTATTTTCTTATTTTTGGCTGTGTTGGGTCTTTGTTTCTGCACGTGGGCTTTCTCTATTTGCTGTGAGCGGGGGCTACTCTTCATTGCAGTGCTCGGGCTTCTCGTTGAGGTGACTTCTCTTGTTGCAGAGTACAGGCTCTAGGCGCATGGGCTTCAGTAGTTGTGGTGCACGGGCTTAGTTGCTTTGCAGCATGTGGGATCTTCCCACACCGGGGCTTGAACCTGTGTGCTCTACATTGGCAGATGGATTCTTAAACACTGTGCCACTAGGGAAGTCCCTAGAAATATTTCTATTTAGTGTTGTAGTAAAATTTTATGAGCTTAAATATATTATTCTTCAAATTAGAACCTGGAGATAAACTACATTCTGATTTCTTTGATATACAAAGTGATAGACAGTCTTCCTCCCACAGCACTCTAACATAGGATCTTACAAATGCCCAAACAATGAATATGCCAAGCCTTCTGCAGCAGATACATAGGGGAAACTCATTTAGAAAGAATCACCAGCACATGTTCAGTATCCCTTTTTCTCCATCACACTAAGGAACAGTATACAGTGGTATGGCAAGGCAGGATCTCTGAATCAGGGAGAATGATCATGACTGTAAGTGTGTGAGATGTTTAAGCTGAATTAATAACAAAACAGTTGTCTCTTTCCTGCTGTGACTAGTGTCTAGGTTATAACATCACTATGATGTGGTAGAAGCTACACAATAACTTTCTTTTCCCAGTTTGCTATCTGTGGTTTGGAAAGCATCAGCTCCTCTCCTGGAATAAACAATGTATTGCTGCCTAATCCTAATTGTGAACTGTAATTTATTGTTGTGGTCAATTTCTATGAAACCTTGTAGGGCGACTCATTTGATGGGAGTTCAGTCAGTAGATTTTCAATCTTGAATAAGCAGAAGTTTAGTCTTATATGGTCATCATAACCAACAGCATTTAGGATGTTACAAATCTCTGTATGTCTAGTAATAATACTGGAAAAGGGTAAAAAAGTCAAGCATATGGTCATTTCCTTCAAGGAACACCCCATAATTGCATAAAAAATAAGTACATAGGAAACAACTTAGCAATGACAATCAGAACATTTTGGGGGAATGAGCAACAGAAAAAGGAAATGTGAACATTTCTCAGGTTATGAATAGGGGTTAGAAGAATCGGCAAATTAATAAATATTAATTAATGTAATCTTTTTCCTGTAAAGGAAAAGTACAAGCAGTACTGTGCTAGAGCCAGCTCATGTTGGCTCATGGGACCCAATTGTTAAATTTTCACGTAGCTTAAAATCAGCTATAATGGGAAAATCTACATCATGGGACTCAACAAATCCTAAAAGTCAGGGTTTCCCCTTCATCTCCCCGAGAACTAATTAGTAAATATTTAACAACACATTTCTGAGTACAAGCCAAAGAGGGAATTTCCTGTAATCGATGCTGGAATTCATCCATTCCTCTTTAATTCTCAATCTTTATTCAGCAATTTCAAAGTTTATAAAATGATCTATGCAAATTTGATAGACTGAGAAGTAATTAGGGTTCCCTTCAATAAATCTAGAATATTCTTTGATTAAAATGTATGCATATCCCAAACTGTAAGATGAGATATAATGTTTGCATGGAATGGAAACATCCTACTTCATAGCACACTAGGTTAAAATAATTGTGATTTTTAACATAAATATATATTGATCATCATTACACAGGATGCAGTTTTTGATGTCTTTTGTATAGTAATGGTATGTTATGTACTTTTCAGCCAAAATGGAGTGTTAAGAAATTTATAACCAGTCAGATATTATATCCAACTTAATTTTAAACTGAGTTTTTAGACTTTCTTTAAAGTTCTCTAACATTTCCAGTCCACACATGAGGGGTTGATACGACCTGTGAAATTTCAGAGTGATAGCCTACTTTCAGTTGGTGTTGCTGCCGACCTTGCCAAGTGGTATATCCACCGACTCAGCAGAGAGACTGACAGCTAAGTATACAGTTGTCAGACTTCTTATATCTTCAGCTAGGCAGAGCAGAGTTTGAGGCAGGGAGAAACTAACAAGATTTGCCTAATCCACTGTAGTTCAGGCCTCTCAGTCGTGCAAAGTAGATTCATATTTTAATTGACCATGATTTACTCAAAGGGACTTTTAGAATTTTGTCTCCTTTTAACAAATTTTCCAAAGTCACTCTGAAATATTTACATAGTACTGATGATGTTGTCTAATATTCATAATGATCACACTTTGAGCTATCAATTATAATCTGGGTACTTACTGTGGAAAGTATTCTGGTCCACATGTCATTTATGATAAACAAGGAGAAAGAATTTGTGTTTAAAACCCACTAACACTTTGAGATGTGTTACTGTTTATATTAAGATCTGGAAAATAAAGTGAATGATAAAGAGGAATTTTTAAAATATTAATTGTAAGATATTAATTGGGTCTATTTTTTCAAATCATCTAGTAATACTTATTCCATTAAAATCATTTTAGTTAGGGCTTTCCCTGGTGGCGCAGTGGTTGGGAGTCCGCCTGCCGATGTAGGGGACGCGGGTTCGTGCCCCGGTCCGGGAGGATCCCACATGCCGCGGAGTGGCTGGGCCCGTGAGCCATGGCGGCTGAGCCTGGGCGTCCGGGGCCTGTGCTCCGTGGCGGGAGGGGCCATGGCAGTGAGAGGCCGGCGAAACGCAAAAAAAATCATTTTAGTTATAATTTCACCATAGAAGTAATGAATAGGAGATAATATTCCTACAAATCCATAAAAATTCTGATCTTTCTTCAATTTCAAGCTGAAACTCTAATTCCCCTTCAGTTTGTTTATTCCTTTCAGAATCAGCTTTAGTCAATATTTATGGGACAATAAATCATGACCTCTGTGCTCTGTTTAGTCACAGAGGTTTATGCATTGGGTTATCATACATCTGGGTTTCCTGTGACAGTCCAGTATATGCCTGACTTCCTATCATGATGATAAATAGCCACCCTTTCACTCTCACTCCATTTTGGATGATAAATTATATGATCACCCCATATAAAATGGGCTCTCACATGTACTTTTTCACTTTATGTGGTAGTACATTTCAAATTTATTTTCCTGATCCAAGTTCTAAGTCAGGAACTGGAAAACAAACACTCAGCAATGTATGAAGGATCATATTACACTTACTTATAAAATAGTAAATAATAATAATCAAGAGAAAACTCATAATTATTTATTAAAATAGCAAGTTATAATAGTTTTTGTTTTTCAAAATAATTTCAAGCAGAAAAAGTCAGTCTAAAAATATGCAATTACATTATTAAAACACACACACACAAAGTTGTGTCCAGCTCAAAACTAAGACATGACAGTTTTCTAGTTGCCGATTTTATATATAGGATTTTAAAATTCATATGTAATTGCTGCAATATTTAATCAAAATTTGACAAAGCAATGTTGATACTTGTCTTAATTTTATACGCTGGAATGGATATCTTTCTTATTTAAAATTATTGCTTCCAGATATTGACTTTTGTCAGCTTCAGTTCCGATTTGCATTGGCATTAAAGAAGCTAGCCTTCTCATCCTTCTTGATTATTCCATTCTCTTGTAAACTCTCAGTTACTTGCTTCTTCCCATTATCTTGGCTGCTTCAGTCCTGATTGTTTTATCTGTTCTGATATTCAACATTATCTTCCTAGCTCTGCAATATTGCTTAAAGCTGTGCTTGTTTTTCTGCCTTCGATTTGCTATCTTTTCTGTAAATTTTCAATGTTTTGCCCACCAAGTTTGAAAATGGTCCAAGGGAAAAGGAAGCCAACAGAATGTTGACTCACTACTCTGAAGATCCCTATACTTCAGCAGCTTGGCCCCTCGGTCCCTGCTTACCTAGGCATCCATCTTATATTTTTTTAATAGATTATTTTTATACGTTTATCTGGGTTTTCTAGTTGTTATTGATCTACTGCAAGCTACACCAACTGATTCAGAATTAGAATTTGAAACATTTATTTCAATGAATACATGTTTCTCTCTTCTTAAGAAGCAGAAATGTATAATTTACAATAAAACCTCTCTAGAGAAAATAGTGAAAAGTTCTTTTAACTATGTGGAAACTTTCTGAAGTGTGTACACCTTTGAATTATTTTAATCATTTGTGTGTAAATGTTGGGAATATTTTATTGCACACTATTTTCTTATCTCATATATTTGATGCCTAAATAAGGGTAGTTTTTAATCAAGTATACTAGAAATAAAGCCATAGACCCATTTTTCTAATTTAGTATGATAGAGAACTAAAATGCTCCATTTATTTTTTTTTTCAAATTGGTCTGATAGATTGATACTATGTAAATTACCTTTTAACAGAATGGAAGCTAAAAAATATGCTTACATTTAAAAAAAAATGTTTTTATGTGATTCTGGACAGTAAACGCTCTGTCTCTTTCTTTTTCCTTTTTTCTTTTTCTTTACTAATCAAACTTGTGTCTGAAGTATTAGATTATTATTTTCAAGCAATCTAGTATGACTTTCAAGATTCTATAACAAAATCGTTTATTTATTTACTTATTTAATTTTTGCTCTGTAGTATGGCCCTTTCAAAATGAAGGTGTGTCTTGAAATATTTAGTTCTCTCTTTTAAGTTCCAGGAAAACAGAAAGTTTATTTTTTTAGTCTCTTCTTAGTAATTAACACACTGTTTAGCATAGAATAAGTGCCCAGGAAGCATTTATTTTTTAGGAAAAAGATTAATGACATTCTTCAATTCCAGTTTCCCCATTCCATCTACATTCATTCTCACAGGATATCAATTACTAGTCTCTCAAAAAAGAACTTTATCTCACAGTATAATACTTTGTAATCATATTAATCCAAGTAAGCTTAAATGTCAAGTGAGATATTTTCATCTCTTTATCTCAGAGAGTTATGATTTCATGCAGCCATTAAGTACACATGTAACTGGCAGTACAAATTAAACCAGACAATTCACAGTTACTCAGTGTGATGAATTTAACATTTTTAGCTTTATTTCAGGAAGCACAATGTTGAATGGATAGGGTAAATTTAAAAAAGCAAAAGTAAATGCTAACAAATTCAAAAATTTTTTGTTTCATAATTTAACAAGTAGTTTGTTTAAAATTTAATAATCAGTGTGTGGATTTAGAACTGATGACAATATCTTATTATCTCGATTAATTTCCCTTCTCTTGCATTCATTTATTAAGTAATTTATTCACCTTTTATTAATTTCATATATACTAAGTACTTATCATGTGCATAGTACATTGTAAAGTTTTCCAAACTTATGTGGTAAATGAGTAAATCAGTACAAAGATAGGAATGTATCATGTTAAACTCTTACATAATGTATCTTCTCATGTCCTTCATAAACTTCAGTTATGCTGGCTCCCCCGGGCACCTGATGTAAATCTGGTCTCCTCAACACCTGGGGCTTTGGTTTCTGGAACACAAGGGTCTGAGTCCATGCTGACAGCCTGGGGGTTTCAGGACAACATGGGGCCGAGTCCATGCTAATGGGAGCCAAGTCTCCTCAGCACTTGCTTGAGCTTAGGCTTTGGGACGTTGTGGGGTCCAGTTCACGCTGATGGAAGCCCTATCTCCTCAGGACCTGCTGGGAGGATTATGGCTGAAGGGAAAGGTAATCCACAGGGCCCAAGTCGTGGTAGCTATTAATATACTCTTCACAAAGTGCCTCATAATTCCATGTGGACTCCTACAAGGAAAATAAGTATCACAACTTTGGTTGAACTTGGTCTGGCCATGTGGCTGACAAGGTCTTGGTGCTCTGGTCGGGTGTCAGGCCTGTGCCTCTTAGGTGGGAGAGCTGAGTTCAGGACATTGGTCCACCAGAGACCTCCCGGCTCCATGTAATATCAAATGGCGAAAGCTCTCCCAGAGATCTCCATCTCAAAACTAAGACCCAGCTGCACTCAACAACCAGCAAGCTACACTGCGGGACACCCTTTGCCAAACAACTAGCAAGACAGGAACAAAAAACAACCATTAGCAGAGAGGCTGTCTAAAATCATAATAAGCTCAAAGGCACACCAAAACATACCCCCAGCCATACTTCCGCCCAGCAGAAAGACAAGATCCAGCTTCATCCACCAGGACACAGGCAATAGTCCCCTCCACCAACAAGACTACACAACCCACTGAACCAACCTCAGCCGCTGGGGGCAGACACCAAAAACAATGGGGAACTACAAACCTCCAGCCTGTAAAAGGGAGACAGACCCCAAACACAGTAAGTTAAGCAAAGTGAAAAGACAGAGAAACACACAGCAGATGAAGGAGCAAGGTAAAAACCTTTCAGACCAAACAAATAAAGAGGAAATAGGCAGTCTACCTGAAAAAGAATTCAGATTAATGATAGTAAAGATACTCTTGGAAATAGAATGGGGAAATTATAAGAAACATTTAACAAGGACAAATAAAGACTAGAGAGCAAACAAACAATGATGAACAACACAATAAATGAAATTAAAAATTCTCTAGAAGGAATCAATAGCAGATAACTGAGGCAGAAGAACAGATAAGTGACCTGGAAGATAAAATAGTGGAAATAACTACTACAGAGCAGAATAAAGAATGAAAAGAATAGAGGACTATCTCAGAGACCTCTGGAACAACATTAAGTGCACCAACATTGGAGTTAGAGGGGTCCTAGAAGAAGAAGAGAAAAAGAAAGGGAGTGAGAAAATATTTGAAGAGATTATAGTTGAAAACGTCCCAAATATGGGAAAGGAAATAGTCAATCAAGTCCAGGAAGAACAGAGTCCAATACAGGATAAATCCGAGGAGAAACATGCCAAGACACATATTAATCAAACTATCAAAAAATTAAAAGCAAAGAAAAAATATTAAAAGCAGCAAGGGAAAAACAACACGTAACATACAGAGGAGTCCCCATAAGGTTAACAGCTGATCTTTCAGCAGAAACTCTGCAAGCCAGAAGGAAGAAGCAGGACATATTTAAAGCGACTAAAGGGAAAAAAATACAACCAAGATTACTCTACCCAGCAAGGATCTCATTCAGATTCAATGGAGAAATTAAAACCTTTACAGACAAGCCAAATCTAAGAGAATTCAGCACCACCAAACCAGCTTTACAACAAATGCTAAAGTAACTTTTCTAGGCAGGAAACACAAGAGAAGGAAAAGACCTACAGTAACAAACCTAAAACAGTTAAGAAAATGGTAATAAGAATATAATATCGATAATTACCCTAAATGTAAATGGATTAAGTGCTCCAACCAAAAGACATAGACTGCCTGAATGGATACAAAAACAAGATCCATATACATGCGGTCTACCAGAGACCCACTTCAGACCTAGGGACACATACACACTGAAAATGAGCAGATGGAAAAAGATATTCAATGCAAATGGAAATCACAAGAAAGCTGGGGTAGAAATCTCATATCAGACAAAATAGACTTTAAAATAAAGACTATTAGAACAGACAGAGAAGGACACTACATACTGATACAGGGATCAATCCAAGAAGAAGATATAACAACTGTAATATTTACGAACCCAATATATGGACACTTCAATATATAAGGCAAACACTAAGAGCCATAAAAGGTGAAATGAACAGTAATACAATCATAGTAGGGGACTTTAACACCCCACTTTCACCAATGGACAGATCATCCAAAATGAAAATAAATAAGGAAACACAAGCTTTAAATGATGCATTAAACAAGAGGGACTTAATTGATATTTATAGGACATTCCATCCAAAAACAACAGAATACACTTTCTTCTCAAGTGCTCTTGGAACATTCTCCAGGATAGATCATACCTTGGTACATAAATCAAGCCTGTAAATTTAAGAAAACTGAAATCGTATCAAGTATCTTTTCTGACCACAGCACTATGAGACTACATATCAATTACAGGAAAAAAATCTGTAAAAATACTAACACATGGAGGCTAAACAATACACTACTAAATAACCAAGAGATCACTGAAGATTCAAAGTGGAAATAAAAAAAAAAAAATACCGAGAACAAATGACAATGAAAACACGACGACCCAAAACCTATGGGATGCAGCAAAAGCAGTTCTAAGAGGGAAGTTTATAGCAATGCAATCCTACCTCAAGAAATAAGAAAAGTCTCAAATAAACAACCTAAGCTTACACCTAAAGGAATTAGAGAAAGAAGAACAATAAACACCCAAAGTTATTAGAAGAAAAGAAATCATAAACATAGATCAGATATAAATGAAAAAGAAATGAAGTAAACAATAGCAAAGATCAATAAAGCTAAAAGCTGGTTCTTTGAGAAGAGAAACAAAATTGATAAACCATTAACCAGTCTCATCAAGAAATAAAAGGGAGAAAACTCAAATCAATAGAATTAGAAATAAAAAAGGAGAAATAACAACTGACACTACAGAAATACCAAGGATCATGAGAGATTACTACAAGCAACTATATGCCAATAAAATGGACAACGTGGAAGAAATAGACAAACTCTTAGAAAAGCACAACTTTCCACCACTGAACCAGGAAGAAATAAAAAATATAAACAGACCAATCACAGGCACTGAAATTGAGACTCTGATATAAAATCTTCCAACAAACAAAAGCCCAGGATGAGATGGCTTCACAAGCGAGTTCTATCAAACATTTAGAGAGGAGCTAATACCTATCCTTCTCAAACTCTTCCAAAATATAGCAGAGGGAGGAAACTTCCAAACTCATTCTATGAGGCCACCATCACCCTGATACCAAAACCAGATAAAGATATCACAAAGAAAGAAAACTACAGGCCAATATCACTGATGAACATAGACGCAAAAATCCTCAACAAAATACTAGCAAACAGAATCCAACCACATTTTAAAATGATCATACAACATGATCAAGTGGGGTTTATCCCAGAAATGCAAGGATTCTTCAGTATAGGCAAATCAATCAATGTGATACACCATATTAACAAACTGAAGGAGAAAAAACATATGGTCATCTCAATAGATGCAGAAAAAGCTTTTGACAAAATTCAACACCCATTTATGATAAAAAAAAAAAAAACCTACAGAAAGTAGGCATAGAGGGAACTTACTTCAAAATAATATAGGCCATATATGACAAACACACAGCCAACATCATTCTCAATGGTGAAAATCTGAAACCATTTCCACTAAGATGAGGAAGAAGACAAGGTTGTTCACTCTCACCACTATTATTCAACACTGTTTGGAAGTTTTAGCCACAGCAATCAGAGAAGAAAAAGAAATAAAGGGAATACAAATCAGAAGAGAAGATGTAAAATTGTCACTGTTTGCAGATGACACTATACTACACATAGAGAATCCTAAAGATGCTACCAGAAAACTACTAGACCTAATCAATGAATTTGGTAAAAAAGCAGGATACAAAGTTAATGCACAGAAATCTCTTGCATTCCTATACACTAATGATGAAAAATCTGAAAGAGAAATTAAGGAAACACTCCCATTTACCATCACAGCAAAAATAATAAAATACCTAAGGATAAACCTACCTAAGGAGACAAAAGACCTGTATGCAGAAAACTATAAGACACAGATGAAAGAAACTAAAGTTGATACAAACAGATGGAGAGATATACCACGTTCTTGGGTTGGAAGAATCAACATTGTGAAAAGGACTATACTACTCAAAGAAATCTACAGATTCAGTGCAATCCCTATCAAACTACCAATGGCATTTTTCACCAAGCTAGAACTAAAAATTTCACAATTTGTATGGAAACACAAGTGACCCCGAATAGCTAAAGCAATCTTGAGAAAGAAGAACGGAGCTGGAGGAATCAGGCTCCCAGACTTCAGACTATACTACAAAGGTACAGTAATCAAGACAATATGGTACTGGCACAAAAACAGAAATATAGATTAATGGAACAGGATAGAAAGCCCAGAGATAAACCCATGCACATATGGTCATCTTTCTTTTGATAAAGGGGCAAGAATATACAATGGAGAAAAGAATAAGTGGAGCTGGGAAAACTGGACAGCTACGTGTAAAAGAATGAAATTAGAACACTCTCTAACAACATACACAAAAAATATCTCACAGTGGTTTAAAGACCTCAATGTAAGGCCAGACACTATAAAACTTTTAGAGGAAAACCTAGGCAGAACACTCTATGACATAAATCACAGCAAGATCCTTTTTGACCTACCTCCTAGAGAAATATAAATAAAAACAAAAATAAACAAATGGGACCTAATGAAACTTCAAAGCTTTTGCACAGCAAAGGAAACCATAAACAAGATGAAAAGACAACACTCATAATGAGAAAAAAAAAATATTTGCAAATTAAGCAACTGAAAAAGGATTAATCTCCAAAACTTACAAGCAGCTCATGCAGCTCAATATCAAAAAACAAACAACCCAATCCAAAAGTGGGCAGAAGACCTAAACAGACATTTCTCAAAAGAAGATATACAGATTGCCAACAAACCCATGAAAGAATACTCAACATCACTAATCATTAGAGAAATGCAAAACAAGACTACAATGAGGTATAACCTCACACCAGTCAGAATGGCCATCATCAAAAAATCTAGAAACAATAAATACTGGAGAGGGTGTGGAGAAAAGAGAACCCTCTTGCACTGCTGGTGGGAATGTGAATTGGTACGGCCACTATGGAGAACAGTATGGGGGTTCCTTAAAAAGCTAAAAATAGAACTACCATACAACCCAGCAATCCCACTCCTGGACATATATCCTGAGAAAACTAGAATTCAAAAAGAGTCATGTACCACAATATTCACTGCAGCTCTATTTACAATAGCCAGGGCATGGAAGAAACCTAAGTGTCCTTTGAAAGATGAATGAATAAAGCAGATGTGGCACATACATACAATGAAATATTACTCAGCCATAAAAAGAAACGAAATTGAGTTATTTGTAGTGAGGTGGATGGATTTAGAGTCTGTCATACAGAGTGAAGTAAGTCCTAAAGAGAAAATAAAGTACCATATGCTAACACATATATATGGATTTAAAAAAAAAAAAACAACATGATTCCGAAGAACCTAGGGGCAGGACAGGAATAAGGACACAGATGTAGAGAATGGACCTGAGGACAAGGGGAGGGGGAAGGGTAAGCTGGGATGAAGTGAGAGAGTGGCATGGACATATACACACTACCAAATGTATAACAGATAGCTAATGGGAAGCAGCTGCATAGCACAGGGAGCTCACCTTGGTGCTTTGTGACCACCTAGAGGGGTTGAATAGGGAGGGTGGGAGAGAGATGCAAGAGGGAGAAGATATGGGGATATATGTATAGGTATAGCTGATTCACTTTGTTATACAGCAGAAACTAACCTACCATTGTAAAGCAGTTATACTCCAATAAAGATGTAAAAAAAAAACCAAAGAAATTTCAGTTATAAGCTTCGTCCTTTCATACTTTTAATCAGGGATCCCCAACCCCCGGGCCATGGACCAATACTGGTCCGTGGCCTGTTTGGACCTGGGCTGCACAGCAGGAGGTGAGCAGTGGGCGGGCGAGCGAGCAAAGCTTCATCTTTAATTAGGCCCTCTCCTCATTGCTAGCAATACTGCCTGAGCTCGGCCTCCCGACAGCAGCGGCATTAGATTCTCATAGGAGCTGGAACCCTACTGTGAACTGCATGTGTGAGGGATCTAGGCTATGCACTCCTTATGAGAATCTAATGCCTGATGATTGGAGGTGGATTTCAGGCAGTGATGCTAGTGCTGGGGAGCGGCTGCAAATACAGATTATCATTAGCAGAGAAGTTTGACTGCACAGAGACCATAATAAATCAATTGCTTACAGACTCACATCAAAACCCTATCAGTGCATAGCAAATGAAAACAAGCTCAGGGCTCCCACTGATTCTGTATTATGGTGAGTTGTAGAATTATTTCATTATATTTTACAATGTAATAATGATAGACATGAAGTGCACAATAAATGTAATGCGCTTGAATCATCCCATAACCATCCCCTCCTCCCACCGTCTGTGGAAAAATTGTCTTGCATGAAACTGGTCCCTGGTGCCAGAATGGTTGGGGACCACTGCTTTAAATCATCTTCCCATTATTAGAATTAGTGTTTATATATCTAAATCTGTCCACCTTTATGATTTTAAAGTGTATCATAATAAATATTTCATATCCAAATGTGGTGACTTTTCTGCTACCGTACTCTCCAATGAAAATTTCAATTCATCATTCATTTTGATGACAAAAGCAACAAAAGTATTTTGAAGTAAAGAGTTCTGAAAATTTTATATAGATATTATATATGTGTGAGAATGGGTTTGTGTTACTAATATAGATAAACTCAATGTTTAAAGATATTGATGTGAAACCCACATAAGTCATCCGCACTTTAAATGGAAAATTTATCTCTTACAAAATTATTTCAACATACATATTATGCACTTGTTATGCATCCTTTATTAACGTCTCTTTAAAAATGTGTTTATCGGGACTTCCCTGGTGGTGCAGTGGTTAAGAATCTGCCTGCTGATGCAGTGGACACGGGTTCGATAGCTGGTCCTAGAAGATTCCACATGCCACAGAGTAACTAATCTTCTGCACCACAACTAGCCTGCACTCTACAGCCCACGAGCTACAACTACTGAGCCCACGTGCCACACCTACTGAAGCCCACACACATAGAGCCTGTGCTCTGCAGCAAGAGAAGCCCGCCATGAGAAGCCCACACACTGCAACAAAGAGTAGCCCCTGTTCACCGCAAGTAGAGAAAGCCCGTGCACAGCAATGAAGACCAACACAGCCAAAAATAAATAAAAAACAATGTTTACCAACATTTAGAGAACTATGTGCAAAATATAAGTGCTGATTTTTATTCATAGCTTTTGCAAGTAGAGGGTCAATGGTTTTAAAATCATTAATATATGAATGTAATATTTTCTAATTAATATGCTACATGGGTACTACTATGGGACAAATTTATTAAGTGAGTTTATAGATATTTTATATTTATCATATCAGAAACAGCTTTGCTCAAATATTCTACTTATATTTATCTAAGTAATATATCAAATTTACTGAAATTTGATAATCTTTCTTTGTGAATTTGGTAATCTCTCTTTGTGAATTTCACTTTAAAAGAATTCAGCTATATGCAGTGGCAGTCTGACTGTAATTTAAAGATTTGAGTGACATAAGTTTCTGGGTAAATCAGTCAAGTTACCTTGGAAAATATTTGCTATTGTGTTTTGGATACTTTTGAATTAGTAATGATATTACTGTATCAAAAATTAATAGTCCTGGTGGTGGGAAAGGGACTATTAGGGCAGAAGGAATCCTGTGATGCTCCAAACAGCATCCTAACAAAAGATCTTTACCTAAATTTAGAAGAAAAAAACAAAATCGTAACATTTATTTGTTATCTTTTTCCTTCTGGTCAAATATTTGAGGGTGACCCTTTATACCTACATTTGTTGCAGGTGTCTGTTAAAATCAATGGCAATCTCTCAGGGTTCCCTTAAGGAATCATATTCTCCCCAATACGTGGCTTTTAATTACAACAAATTCTGAATGGACACCAGATGCAAATACTATTCTGGAAAACAGTAATAGACATTCCTTTGAATATTATCATCACTTGTATTGTTTGGAGTGAAAAATCTCCTTTAAACTATATTAGTGTCCTGCAGACACAAATTGTGGCCAAACTTCTCTTGTATGGATGGGAAAAAAAAGAAAATGTTAAGCATGTGCATTTTAATACCTTCAGCCTTTTATTCAGTTTGTTTACTTTGAATCCAGAGGTTAAAAAAAATCATCACTCTGTGCTTTCTGTCTTCTTCAGAAAGGAAAGTGCACTCCTTCTCACTGAAAAGTAGCTCATGTTAGTGTACTTGTCATTAGATAATTCATGAGTTTTCATATCTACTGGGGTAGTACGTGTGTGTTACTAAAGTTATATTTTCACACATTTATTTCTGTTTCTTGTTAGCTCCCCATTCCATATTTATGTATTGAAGAGAGTGGACCTACCAAATATGAAAGCATAAATCTCAAAATAAGTGGGGTAATTAATATGATGATAAGAACAAAATTTATACACAACTGAGGACCACATAGTTTCAAGCCCTCAAGTCTATTTATAGATGTTTTAATGTGCAACTATAGAAGATTTCTACGTTTTGAAAACATTTTGAGTATATAAATCAACACAATTTATGTGGTAAATTATACTAAATGTGCAATCATTAATGATCAATATTTTCTAATGCTTTATAATTGTATGTGTAGAATATTAAGTATCAAAGATATGACTGATATAAAATCTATATAGAAAAATCACAGTAATAGGCTTTGGTTATATAAAATATGTTTTAACGAAAATAAAAAAAGATAAAGAACAAATTATGATGATACAAATTCAAGAAGAAAGAAAAAAAATGTGTGTGGGTTTTCTTTTTGATTAACTATGTGATTATTGTGTTATGTCTATGTAGCACAACTATATATCTAATATCTATATTCATGTGGATGCATTTAGCTGAAGGCAGGCAGAGGTGGGAAACAGGAGTCAATCAGTCACTTTAGATCTGTTTGGAGATTCAGTGTAAATTATTAACATCTATCAATGTCTTTTGAAATTTAATTAGCTGCCAAAGTTTGGAAATTCTTCATATAGATTTATATTTAAAACTTTTTTAAAAAATTGAAAAGATTAATTTCTCTGGGAAAATTATTTGGACTCTGTATATATCAGAACCACATTATTCAGAAGCTTTGAAGTCATGTGTTTGTAACCAAGAGAATTGCTCATTTGGAATATGCCATAAATAGGTGATATAAAAATACCTCAATTTTATTTCATTACCTGCACATTCAAGTCTGGATTTTAATATCTGAAAGTATACTAACCACCTTCAATTATTCCCCAATGTCCAGTTGTTAAAACCAAGACTCCTAGGTCATTCTTTCTGTTTTCTCCAAACTGTGGCTACATCTTACAGTTTAGTACTAGTATTCAATATTCACCTACATCACATTTTAAATCCAAACACACTAGTCTGCTGTCTATTTAAAAAATGATTTGCATTCTAATGGTTTCATATTTTAATTGTTGTTAAATTGGTCCATCCATCCACTAATCCATCCATTCATTCACCATCCATCAAATATCTACCAAATATAAGTATACCATATACCATATCTTGATCACAGAAAGGTGAATAAGACACTAGCACTCCTCTCACAGAACTGTGCCTCCTCACTCTTTACCTAAAACTAAATTTCCCATCACAAGTCAAAGACATCTCTTCTGAGTTCACCATATGTACAATCTATACTTTCCATGTATTAGGAATGAATCATGTAACGTGCCTTTTACAGTTGTATTTTGGAGAGATATTTATTAGATGTCCATGACATTTTGTTTGATTTCCACATCTAAATCACAAAGTTATCCAGAACAAGAATTATATATCTTTATAACTCCTCACAATCCAAAAGCAATTATGTCTTATTATCTTGCCCATGGAAGATTATCAAAGCTAGTCTATTATATAGGATTCTTAGTTTCAAGCAGTAGAATATGATTCTATCTTATTAAAGCATACAAGTAATTTTACTAAAAGAATATTGGATACGTTAATACTTCAGTGGGTAGCTTGAGATTGAAGCTTAAGAAAGAGGAAAAAAAAAAGAAAAAGAGCTGAAGTTAAAAATCATCTCAAAAACCAGTCTGAACACCACACAACAAAACAGCACTAACAGTTAGATAGGTGGATGTTGAATGCTAACAGTAAATGTCTATTATGCAGCTACAGTTTGGAGGAAACTGAAGGAACACTCTAGGGTTTTAAAAATTTTATCAGTGGTCATGCTACTGGCACTGCGTATGGAACAGCAACATATGCTTCAGCCACTGTCACTCATAAAATGGATGCTGCTACTGAAATTACTGTTGCTACTATTCACCATCTGAGTAAATTTTCCATTATGTATGCTACTTTGCTATAACAGCTCAACACTATAAGTATAAGGTGTTTACCCTGGCTGTTTTAGCCTTAATCTAGTTCCAAAATCCTAGGTCCAAGACAACTTAAGAAAATAAGTGTCTGCTATAAAGCTCTTAGAGGAAAACAAAGGAAGAACACTCTGACATAAATCACAGCAAGATATTATTTGATCCAACTCCTAGAGTAATGGAAATAAAACCAAAATAAACAAATGGGACCTAATGAAACTTCAAAGCTTTTGCACAGCAAAGGAAACCATAAACAAGACCAAAAGACAACCCTCAGAATGCGAGAAAATATTTGCAAACGAATCAACGGACAAAGGATTAATCTCCAAAATATATAAACAGCTCATGCAGTCTCAATATTAAAAAAAAAAAACAAACAACCCAATCCAAAAATAGGCAGAAGATCTAAATAGACATTTCTCCAAAGAAGATATACAGATTGCCAAGAAGCACATGACAATCTGCTCAACATCACTAATTATTAGAGAAATGCAAATCGAAACTACAATGTGGTATCACCTCACACCAGTTAGAATGGGCTTCATCAGAAAATCTACAAACAACAAATGCTGAAGAGGGTGTGGAGAAAAGGGAACCCTCTTGCACTGTTGGTGGGAATGTAAGTTGGTACAGCCACTATGGAGAACAGTATGAAGTTTCCTTAAAAAACTAGAAATAGAACTAACATATGATCCAGCAATGCCACTACTGGGCATATACCCAGAGAAAACCATAATTCAAGAAGACACATGTGCACAAATGTTCATTGCAGCACTATTTACAATAGCCAGGTCATAGAAGCAACCTAAATGCCCATTGACAGATGAATGGATAAAGAAGATGTGGTACATATATATAATGGAATATTTCCCAGCCATAAAAAAGAATGAAATTGGATCATTTGTTGAGACGTGGGTGGATCTAAAGACTGTCATACAGAGTGAAGTAAGTCAGAAAGAGAAAAACAAATATTGTATATTAACACATATATGTGGAACCTAGAAAAATGATACAGATGAACTGGTTTGCAGGGCAGAAATTGAGACACAGATATAGAGAACAAATGTATGGACACCAAGGGGGTAAAGCTGTGAGGGAGTGGGGGTGGTGGTGTGATTAATTGGGCAATTGGAATTGACATGTATACACTGATGTGTATAAAATTGATGACTAATAAGAACCTGCTGTATAAAGAAATAAATAAAATAAAATTCAAAATGAAAAAAAAAAAAAAAAAGAAGTGTCTACACTGAGAGTGGTCTCTTTCACTGACCAAGATTCACAAAGTGGGAAAACATCCCATTATAATAAAGAGATCTTAATTTAGGGACAAACAATGTCCATTAGAGTTGTGGGTAAAATGAATGTCTCCTTTATCTTCCCTGAATATGCATTACTCTACAGAATTGTCTTGAATAATTTGATTCTAGATGCTGCTAAAACAAAACAAAACAAATAATAACAACAAAACAAGAGGAACAAAAATCATTCCATTGAAGCTGTCTCCATTGTGAGGAGACATAAGTTCTGCACTCATCAGCATGATAGCTCTATGTTAAAAAATTTAGAATTTTAAATTTTCTTTGAGGATAGAACATCCTCAACTTGGTAAAGAACATCTACAGAAAATTTAAAGCTTACATACTTAATGATGTACTTTTCCACTAAGATCAGGAACAAGGCATGGATATTTCTTCTCATCACTCCTTTTCAACATTGTACTGAAAGTCCTAGATAATACAATAAAATAAGAAAGGAAATAATATTTATACAGATTGGGAAGAAAGAAAATATCTTTGTTCATAGATGACATGTTTGTCTACACAGGAAATCCTGAAGAATCAACTAAAAAACTACTCTGGTGTTAATAAGTGATTATACTAAAGTTGCAGGTTACAAGAGTAATATACAAAAGTCAGTTGTTTTCCCACATAACAGTAATGAACAATTAGAGTTCAGAGTTAAAAACAAAATATTGTTTACATTAGCAGCAAAAAAATGAAATACTTAGGTATAAATCTAATAAATATGTACAAGATTTATATAAGGAAAATTATAAGTCTGATGGAAAAAAAACAGAGAAGATCTAAATAAATGGAGTATTTTATCTTTATGGAGAGAAAGATTCAGTATTGTCAAGATGTCAGTATTCTCAGCTTGATGTATAGATTCAACACAATCCCTATCAAAACATCAGCAAGTTGTTTTGTGGATTTCAACCAACTGATTCTAGGTTATATGGAAAAGCAAATGAATCAAGATAGCCAACAAAATACTGAAGAGGAACAAAGTTAGAGGAATGCAACTACCTGAATTCAAGACGTACTATAAAACTACAATAATCAAGACATAGTGCTATTGG
This sequence comes from Phocoena phocoena, assembly GCF_963924675.1. NCBI lineage: Eukaryota > Metazoa > Chordata > Mammalia > Artiodactyla > Phocoenidae > Phocoena > Phocoena phocoena. The sequence goes on along the minus strand of NC_089222.1, from coordinate 124,926,840 downwards.
GGGAATAGATTTTACATGTATTTGTTCTGACACTATATTTTCTCATATATATTTTAACATTACCTCAAAATAGTTAAAATTGTTATTATTCATACCATAACTATGTTTTACAGTTCTGTGATATTCAATGTTTACATATATCTCTGTTTTTTATGCAACTAAAATAAAACAAGCCTTTGTATAGCAATTTAATCTATTATAAAGTAAATTCACTCTTAAAAAGACCTCCTTCCCAATATCTTATTTTATTTGTGAGTGGTCCATTTGTCTTCGTTTCTCGTAAAATCTCCTCAATCTAACATTTTCAAATTATGCTATGTGAACTAATACTTTTCTTCACAGATAGGTAGAGTATTTGATTTTTATTGCTTTTTTAGTATTTATTTCCTAAGTTTCTCCATAATATTTTACAGGAAATAGGTTTTCTTCTTAATATAAATTTTGTGAGCAGGTTCTAAGTAGTTTAGACTTGATCATATGAAGATTTGTAAAAGACAGAGTTTGAAAATTCAAGATAAGATTTTAAATACTTTAGATATTTTAAATCAACTTACTAACAATTATTGATTATTTTATCCAAAGAATGGGTGGCCTTCATCTATATTGAACAGTCATCACTTGTGAGAAAAGTAAAAGCAGAAAAGGACAAACCTAGAAAGCTTATATAAGCTCTTTATATCTGAGTGATCATTGGGGTCATGGTGGTAGAGCCTCCTGAACCTGAATTTTTAGACATATTTACATTAATTCTGTGGTTGAGCAAGATAACCCTTGAATGACAAATCTGATCCTTGCCCATATTTGTTAGCTGACTATTAGAGGTTTTCTCAGAGCCTTCTAAGTTTTTATTGATGTGGAAATGATTCTTAGCGCTCCTAGACTCATTCCTTAAGTGTTAATTATTTTTATATGTAATAAAAGCTAACATTTGTTGAGAATTACTAGGTGGTATAAAAAGAAATTTAGAAATCACTTGAACAGAGTGAAAACAAGGCCAGCTCCAGGGGTAGGATGTCAGAATGTAGAGGGAAGGAAGGAAGATGTTGATCTTTTTGTTTGTTTGTTTTCCGTCTGGGAGAGAATTGCTCAGGTTACTTTCTTCGCCCAAGCTACCCCCTGCTGTTCTGCTGTCCACCTGTTCTAGGCAGGGTGAGTGGATTCCTGAATTATTATATTCCCAATGGAAATCTGGGGGTCTATGACTTAGGTAGGGCGACTATAACAAAATACCAGAAATTGGGTGGTTTAAACAACAGAAATTTGTATTTTTACAGTTCTAGAAGCTAGACGTTCAAGATCAAAATGACAGCAGGTTTGGTATCTTCTGAGGTCTCTCTCCCTGGCTTGCAGATGGCTACCTTCTCTGTGTGTTCACATGGTTATCTCTCTGCCTGCATATGTCTGGTGCCTCTCTCTCTGTGTTCTAATTGCTTCTTATAAGACCATGAGACGTTTTGTATTAAATCCCACCCTAATGACTCCATTTTAAATTAATTACCTTTTTAAAGACCTATCTCCAAGTAAGGTCACCTTCTGAGGTACGGAGGGATAGGGCTTTCACATGAATTTTGGGTGGATACAATTCAGCCCATAACAAGGGGTAACCCTGAAATTTACCAGCACTCTTATTTAGCACCTTAGTTTCCTGCCATCTGCCTTCTCTTTTGCTGCCACCTTGGATTCTGTTACAGTATCAAAAAATCGACCAGGGCACAGTTTCAGAAATTCATTTTCCTGCATCACCATGCTCCTGGCAGGCTCCCTCATTCCTGTAGCTTTTTCGGTCTCTGCAGAGAGCATTTTCTTCCCCACTAAGCCTAATTAGCAGGGTTTTAAAAAAAAAAAACATCAGAGTAAATCAGACTGCATCTGAGCCTCCTTATGAGGCAAAACAATTCTTCATTTGAAACTTAGATAATTTTCAGATCAGAAACGATCATTGAAAATTTAGGAAACACATTCATCTATTAAATTTTTTGCTTGATCCTGATTTTGTTTTAAGCGATTTACAGCTCCTGCTCTATAGGATGTGTACATTATCATTACATATGAAAGTACAACAAATTTATTAAAAATATTAAAAGCTCACTGTTTCCACAAGAAGTGCTTTTGCTAGCACTTGAAGTTTGCAAATGGATAAACAGTGTCATTAATTAGTAATACATAATTAATTAAACCTGTGGCAGTAATAGGAGCTCTCTAGGCTTTCAAGGAAGTAAAAGTGGAGGAGAGTAATTAGAAAACTCAGTAAGCTGTGATTCAAACTAGCTAAATCTTTTTTTTTTTAATAAATTTATTTATTTTATTTATTTATTTTTGGCTGCATTGGGTCTTCAGTGCTGCAGGCTTTCTCTAGTTGCGTTGAGAGGAGGCTACTCTTCGTTGTGGTGCGCAGGCTTCTCATTGCAGTGGCTTCTCTTGTTGCTGAGCACGGTCTCTAGGCACGTGGGCTTCAGTAATTGTGGCTCGCCAGCTCTAGAGCGCAAGCTCAGTAGTTGTGGCACACAGGCTTAGTTGCTTCGCAGCTTGTGGGAATCCTCCCAGTCCAGTGCTCAAACCCATGTCCCCCGCATTGGCAGGCGGATTCTTAACCACTGCACCACCAGGGAAGCCCCAAATTAGCTAAATCCTTGTAAATGAAAGTCGGCACCTTAAACTGCACCTTAAACTAACATTTTAAGTAAATTATCTGCTGTGGTTGATGGATTATTTTTTTTTTCCATTCTTAAGTTTCTTTTCTTGCTTCTCTTTCTTTCTGCTCTACTGTTTGATCCTTTATAAATGTAGTCTTTTTGATCTCTAAAGAATGTTTCTGCTGTTCGTTAGAGCCCATCTTTTAACAAGTAATAAATTGGTGATTCACATTAACAAGAAGATTAGACAATAAAGTTACCATTAGTGAAGTTTCAGCTTGTTTCAGAAGTGTTGAGAAGACATCTGGAAAACTTTGTTATGACCTTGGAAGATAATGTGGCATTCTCATTTTAAGGTCGGATCTTAACAAACGGCACCGCGAAACAAAGGAAAGCTTCAAGTGAGCTTTATTAGGGAGCGCTCCCAGGCAAGGTTTACTGGTCCGAGAGGAAGGGGCCAAAGAAGTTGCGTCCAGTACTGGATGAGGGGGATTTTTATTGGTGTAAAAGCAGAAGGTGGCTTGCAAGGGGAGCGGGTGGTTTGCTATACAGGGTAATTCCTTATTTGGTGAGGATACAGCAGTACCATGTGTTGGTTGGTGTGTTGTGGGGCGTAAGCCCATTTTCCCTTCCTGTCAGCCCCATTGTTTTCTGGGCAGGAAGTTAGAGTCTCTTGTTGATTCCCAGAACAGGTGAGGTCGTTATGTCCCAATGCCTCTCCTACCTCATACTGGTCGATGTTTTCTCTTACCCCCCTCCTTTCACCCGGGCCAACTGACCTTACACTCATAACCAATATGTGTACAAAAACAAATAGTTCTGATGGAAGTTGTTTTATTCCCCAGAGGGCAGAAAGTTATCAAAATATATACATTGAATTTTGGGTATTCTACCTATCTCATTAGTCTCCACCTACACGTGATGCAGTTTTTAAGAAGATCTTTTTTATGTACATATTCTCTTTATATGGCATAACAGTGCTTATCATCTCTATGAATATAGATCATCCATCTTTTTGAAAAATAATAATGCTGATTTTAATCTCTAAAAATCAAAATTTTATCATGTCTTACATGTTAAACTAGTTATCATCAAATTTCAGCTGGTCCTGTTTTTTATACCTTCAAATACAGTGATTGTTTTGCCTTGAGATTTCCAGGAAGATGTTATACTCACTGAGCATAACCATTGTGAACAAATTTGGAAATATTCTCTCAGAAAAAGAGCAAACTAATTCCATAGGCTGCTGGGAACATGACTTCACCACTGTACATTTCCTGTTAGTTTGTAATTTTTATTAGAAGTTTATCTTCCGCTGCTTTTAGTTTGTCTGTTATCCTGTGGGAATCACTTTCGTTTGTGTCTTCTGGATGTCCCCAGGGCTTTACTGTAAAGATGCATTGTGCTTTTTAGAAGACAGGCTTGGCTACAGTACCAAATAATCAAAACATAATGAGAAAGGAAATAAGTTAGAAATTTGTTTCTCTATTTCATAGCAATCTAATATTCAGCAGTGCTAGAATCACATGGTAGAGCCATTGTGTGACAAATTCAGTTTCCCTCTGTTTTGTTGCACTGCTGTTCTCAAAAGACACCTTTGTAAGCTGGCAAAATAGAGCATCAGTGAAAGGACACAGAATAAAAGAAGCCCACTATCTGTCCTCACAAGTGTGTGTGCATTCATAAGGGTCATTTTTTTTTCCTTTTCCTGGGTCCAACAAGAGATGTTTGTAGGCGCTCAGAATGCTAGTGAACTTTTCTTTTGCTCATATTTAATTTCTATTTCAAAGGCATGAACTTTCTGGAGGGCAAATTTTCATGAGAGTGTGCAAATTAAAAGCTTGTCCTTTTAAAAAAAGTTTTTTGGAGTATAGTTGATTTACAATGTTGTTTTAGTTTCAGGTATACAACAAAGTGATTTAGTAATACATATACATATATATATATATATGTATATTCATTCTTTTTCAGATTCTTCTCATATAGGTTATCATAGAATATTGAGTAGCATTCCCTGTGCTATACGTTAGGTCCTTGTTGGTTATCTATCTTATATATAGTAGTGTGTGTATGTTAATCCTAAATTCCTGATTTATAAAAGATTTTCTTGTAGCAACTTCTTTTGAAATGTGGTAAAGTTTGGCTAAGATTCGGGGCTTTGCAAATAATTGAGAATTACTGTGGTGAATAGTAGTCACATCTACTGGTCTCTTGTGTCCTTTCTCTTCTTTTTAATATATTTTTTAAAATACTGAAAAATATTTACATATTTAATATTAAAGAAAAAAATAGGGGCTTCCCTGGTGGCGCAGTGGTTGAGAGTCTGCCTGCCGATATAGGGGACACGAGTTCGTGCCCTGGTCCGGGAAGATCCCACATTCCACGGAGCGGCTGGGCCTGTGAGCCATGGCCGCTGAGCCTGCACGTCCAGAGCCTGTGCTCCGCAACGGGAGCGGCCACAACGGTGAGAGGCCCGTGTACCGCAAAAAAAAAAAAAAAAAAAAAAAAAAAAAGGGAAAGAAAAAAGTAATGAAGCTTTCATCATTTTTGGTGAATTGTAAGATGGGAAGAACATATGCATATAAATAAGCTTATCAATGAACAAAATGAATAAAACTGTTATTGTGGATGCTTGGCATGTTAATATTTTCATGTATACACAGAGTCTAGGAGCTGAGAAGATTGACATCTGTTTTTACACATCCCATGAAGGGGAACATAAAAATACAGCTAATATCCTAGAAACTTCAGTCTTCAATATGATCTATGAATTAAAAAAAAAAAAAAGAAAAGGGAAAAAATGTATCTACCAAAGCTGTAGAACCCTGGGAAAGCATTCTGTAATTAAATTTATTTAAACTCTTAAACAAAACAAAAGCATAAAAGTTGATGGCCTGGGACACATTATTTAAAGTTAATGGGGATTATAAAGTAGAGAAAAACTGGCAAAGAAGAGATTAATTAAAAGCTATTACATTTTGAAACCAATTCAAGGGAACTCAAGTGAAATTCATTGCTTGGCATCAGTGAAGTGCATGAGAAATGATTGTGCAAATCTGAGACTCACTCTTTAGTTAAAAATAATGCATCCTTACAAATGTTACTCATTTCCATATTTGTAGTTAAGAAGTACAAGAATAGTAGAACAAAAATGTAACTAATATGTGAAAATGACTAATATATTAAGAAGCAGTATGGTGGAAGTGATAAAAAGGATAGTTCTTGTTGACAGAGATAACCTGGTTTTAATCACCAGGTATACTGCATGATAACTAGGTGAACCTCTGTTCCTTGATTACTGAATTTGCAAAAGTACACATTAGTATTTGCCTGCCATTAGATGTAGTTGATATTAACAAGGTATTTGTAAAATGTTTGGCAAATGGTATGTTATGCCTGTAAATGATAGGAAACATGATTGGATTAAATAAAGAATAAGTCTGTTTGTTTTTTTTTTTTTTGAAAGTCTGTTTTAAGCTGTTTTATTTCTTTTCAATTATCATTATGCTTATTCCAAGATAATCAAATAATTCATGTGTCAAAAAATGAATGAGTTGATTAGCCATTCTGTAGTAATAATTTATAGATTCTAACATCACTTTTAATCCTGATTGTCTCCAATGAGCTCTACAACTTTTAAGAAATTTTTATATTCCCATGGGTCTGATATCCCATTCTTGTTGAATAACAGTTGTAGAGATGTAAACATTAATACTATGTATATTTTAGGAAAACATTTGCAAACAGATTTTAGGCCTATGTAGATGCTTTTATAATTCAATAAATATTTACTTCTTTCAGTGTACGGGAACTACTGGTCATAATAAAAATTAAATTACTAGAATAGAAGAGACATCATATTGTACAGTTCCCAGTGTAGCACAACCAAATACTTTGTACTTCATGAAAAGAAAAGAAAGTGAGCAGGTATCAATACATCATAATTGAGAGACATGAAGTGAGATAGAAACTGGTAAATTAACAAAGCTCGTGTATTAGAGTTTGAAAATAAAAAGCATGATAGAGAAGAGACAGAAGTAATAATTAGTTTAAAAAAGTCATGGAATTTTGGAATTTAATAGTGGAGAGAAATTGAAATACTTGCTTAACAGAATGAAAAATCTTCCAAACCACAAAGATACTTATTTTCTCCAAATTGAAAAATATAGGTATAAATATATCATATTATTTAATAATTTTAATTAAAATTGTAAATGTTCATATTTCAAAATAACCCTGTTAATGGTAATTTCAAGTTTTTATGCAGGTGTGGCCAAAAAGACAATTTTTATCTCTGGCTAATAATTGTGGTAACTATCATCCTTCCCAGGTATAGATCTTATTATTTGATGTGGGAGGTCAATTTTCCTGGGAATATTTAAGCTTGAGGGAAGTATATCCAGAATGGTCTTGTGATCGACGACAGGGAGTATGAAGAAGCATGATTAGGTCAAGAGAAAAGTGGATTTGCAATTCAGTCATAACACGACATTTGTGGAACCCCTGGTGTGCTCTGAAGCTGGAACATCCCTTCAGCATCACCCTGAGTTGGAGAAAGTGGTTTGGTCCTTTATAACTGTACGTCAAACAGTAATTGGATGTAGGATGCTTTTAAGGAAGAAGACATGGATTGGGGCGTGGTATGGGGCAAACACAGAAATTCAGGGAATAGTTCCTGCAGCTTTGCAGGGGGGATTTGGGTGTTGTAACACAGCACAAGTGAGAGACTGAATGTATGAAGGAAGAATGGCAAGACCACAGATGACCACAGAACTCCAATATACAATCTCTGCAGCCACAAGCTCAGGAAGCCAAGCTAAGACCTCTGCAGCTATTGGGCCAGGAGAGTCAGGACTTGGTTAATGACTGCCAACTTCCTGTTTATGTTTTTATTCTCACTGCCAACTTTGGACCAACAAGGGAAAGCCACATAAGTTCCCCAAACCATATGAAGTGCCCACTTCTAATTAGCCCACCTCCAGCTTCCTTATGCTAGCAAGCTCCAAACAGAGCATACCTGAAGCCTACTCTTTCTTTTTACCATAAATCCTTTCCACACCCTTGCCTGACTTGAGTCTCTAACAACGAAAAGTTCTTACAGCAAGTTCTAAACCTATAGGCTCTCTTTATTCTCATTTGAATGGTCCTTATTTCCACACCTGCCAAAATTTTCAATCAGAGCATAGCTGAAACATTCCTTCTTTCTCTCTGTTAAGAGTCTCCATATCCTGCCTGCCTTGAAATCTCTGGCAAACACAAGCGATGGTGGCCGATTCCCTTGTTTTAGCAACCTCTGAGTAAATAGCTTGTTGTTCTTATTTGGGTCATCTTTGTTTATGTCCAAAGTTTTTCTGAAGCTCCACCAAGATATGGTCTGTACTGCTCTTAAAGATTGCACTATATTGACTTTTCTTTCCACCTCATGAAATAATTTTTTCTACAACAACCCAGATGGGAATCACTAGATCTTTTCTTTAATCCTTAACTGTAATCATTTTTTTTTCTCAGAAGTCTTTAATGACCTTGTGATTACTGAATGTATTCATATTTTTGTAAGAACAATATTTACCTGATCGGTCAGATGTATTTGCACTATTTAATACACCAGCCCCTCCCGATGTTTTACAATCCTCTGTCCATGCCTGGACAATTACCATCAGACACCACTTCATATCTGTTTTTTTAGGGGGGTTCAGTTTCATTCTTCCACTAGGATGTAAATTCCATAAAATGAGGAGCTATATCTGTTTTGTTCCCTACAATATCCCCAGATCTCAAAACAACATGTGAATCATAGTAACCATTAAATTAATATTTTCTATATGATTAATGTATAACTCATTTTTAATGCCTATTTCTTGAACTCATTTTTATTCTTTTTCCCAAAGTCAGATCTACTTTCTTTTCGTGTTGTCTGTCTTGGTAAATGGAATTCCCTTTCAACCAATTATTCAAGTCAGAAAATTTTAAGCCATCATAGAATTCTTCATTTCTATCCATAGCAATCAATCATCAAATGCTTTAGCTTCTATATCTTAATTAATTATTGAATTTGTCCCCTCATTCACAAAACCACACTCAGAGTCTCCTTTCTTTCTGAAGCCATCTTTTCTCAGCTGATCCATATCTGGTCTCAAGATCACCAGAATAATATTTCTTGTACTTAAATTATGTTCATAATTAAGATGACATATAAGATTCCTGAGATGTATCTTGAAATTCAAGTTGTGTGGTTTGTCATTACATTAAACCTACAATTTCCAGGATTGGCATTACTTATACCATGGATATTGTACTGGAACTTGATATACATTTTTGGAGTAAACAAAGTCTCAGAACTATGCTTATACATGTTTCAGGCAGAAAGTATGCAAAATAAGTACATAGAGTAAGGATATATTTTGTGTAACAGAATTTTGAGAATAGGATACTTTTGTAGGTGGGTGATTTTTCCCCAGTGAAAATCAAAGCACTCCTGTAGTGTCTACAAAGCACCAGAATTTTTAGTTTGAAAATAGTTTAATAATCATGTTAGAACATATATTACCAATTAGTTTGGTTGATTATAATGATTTTGCTGTTAATTTCAAATGTCAAAAATATCATACCAAATTAATTCTCATAATGTATTACTGGGAAATTATTATTAAAAAATTGAATGCCTAATTTATTCAAAAGCTGACCACAGTCATTATCCCATAGTATGTTCTCCATGTATCTAAGACATTATTCAACTGTTGAAGGAAATAATTTGAAATTTCTATTTTGTGGAAACGTTTAATCACATAGTTGTAATTCTTTTACAAAGGATTCCTATTAAAGTTCATGCAAATACAATCTCTGACCTACAACCCCTAGTAATGCACTCAGATTTCCCCATGCATACCTATAAAACTTCTTTCTTTCTTCTGGAAAGGAAAGAAAGAAAGGGAGAAAGAAAGAAAGAAAGGAAGGAAGGAAGGAAGGAAGGAAGGAAGGAAGGAAGGAAGGAAAGAAGAAAGAAAGAAAGAAAGAAAGAAAAGAAAGAAAGAGAAAAGAAAGAAGGAAAGGAAAAAATGGAAGGAAGAAAATGAAAAAAACACTTCCAAACACATTTTATGGGGATAGCATTACCCTGATATCAAAGCCATATTAAAACACTACAAGAAACAAGGACTCTTGTCCAATATCCCTGATAAACATGTGTGCAAAAATCTTCAACAAAATATAGCAAACTGAATTCAACCACACATTGAAAGGATCGTACACCAAGGCCAAGTGTGATCCATCCCTGAGATATAAGAATGATTCAACATATTCAAATCAATTAATATGATACATCACATTAACAGAATGAAGGATAAAAACCACATAATCATCTCATTAGATGCAGACAAATTATTTGAGAAAACTTCACACCGTTTTGTGATTAAAAACTCCATGAACTAGGAGTTTCCTCAATTTAATAAATTCCATATATGAAAAGTCTACAACTAATATTGGGCTCAATGAAGAATGTTTGAAAGCTTTTTTTCTATTACCAGGAACAAGACAAGGATGCTTCCTCTCACCATTTCTTTTCAACATAGTACTCAAATTCCTAGTCTGAGCAATTAGGGAGATAATAGATGTAAAAGGCATCCAAATCAGAAAGGTAGAAGTAACATTATATCTGACAGTGACATGATCTTATATGTACAGAATCCTAAGGACTTTACAAAAAAACTGTTAGAACTAATAAACAAATTCAATAAATTTACAGGAGACAAAATCAATATAAAAATAAGATGCATTCTTATACACTAACAACAAACTATTCAAAAATAAAATTAAGAAAATTATATTTATAATATCTAAAAAATAAAATACTTAGTAATAAACTCCACCAAGAAGGTGAAAGAAGGAGTGTACACTAAAAAAGTACAAAATACTTGTGAAGAAGTTAAAGCAGACAAAAACAAATAAATGGAAAGGCATCCAGTGTTCATTGACTGGAAGAATTAATATTGTTAAAATGTCCACACTACCAAAAGCAATCTACCAATTCAGTGATATCCCCACTAAAATCCCAGTGATATTTTTAATAGAAATAGAAGAAAACAGTCTTAATATTGATATAGAAACATGAAGGTCCCAAAATAACCAAAGCAATCTTGGAAAAGAGCAAAGCTGCAGGTATTACACTTCATGATTTCTAATTATACTACAAAGCTACAGTAAATTAAAACAGTATGGTACTGGCATAAGAACCAACATATAGACCAATGGAACAAAATAGAGAACCCCCAAATAAACTGACATATATATGGTCAACTTATCTTTGAAAAGTGCTAAAAACATACAATGGGGAAAGGAGAGTCTCTTCAGGAAATGATGTTGGGGAAACTGATTATTCACATATAAAGGACTGAAATTATACTCCACCTTACACCACACACAAAAATAAACTCAAAATGAATTAAAGACAAGACCTAAAACTGTTATACTTCTAGAAAAAAAATAGGGGAAAATCTTCATGACATTGGTCTTGTCAATGATTTCATGAATGATTTCTTGAATATGATATAAAAAGCACAAGCAACAAAATCAAAACTAAATAAGTGGGCAAAGGCTTTTTAAAATTTTACATCTCAAGGGTCCACAGTAAGAATTTGCAATTACAAATTTTCTAAAGTAAACCCTTTAGGGAAAGGAAGGTCAGAGTGCTAAAAAAACTGCCTTTTTCATGTTGCCTCTTAGACTAACTGCAGGTGTTGATAACTCAAAATGTCACATTTTCCTCTTGAACCACAAATTTCTTTGAACACAGAAAGGAGACAATGGCATTCTAAGAAACATTAATGAGTAAGGAACTCTCTGATATGCTTTCTTAAAGATGTTTGTCTGTTTATTTTTCAGCCACTTATGCCAAAAATGATGATATAGAAGAAAAGGGAAAGATAAAGCAATGCTTAGTTCCTTTTCCTTTTAATACTACCTAACTCACTGTTAAATCAAAGGTAGAGAGTGTTGGTAGAATGTGCAAATATGAAGAAGTGAAATAAAGAACATATCGTTGAATTTTATGCAACATCTCTAATATTGTGTCAAGAACATATGCCTCTACCAGCTATAAATATGAACTGTGTGCTTTTGATGATTTTGTATGCAAGAAAAATGCTGTTATATTAGCATCTCTATTAGCTTTGTTCAATGTAAAGATGAAAGGTAAAATTCATGCTAATAGTTTAAAGCTTTAATTTTTATTTAATTTGAGTGACTTTAAGTAACAAGTAAATAGGCACCATAAGAAGCTGAGAGAGAATCTGATATAATTTAGTACCTTAAAGAGTACCCTTTTCCTGCCTTTTCAACAAAGGGCCACTACATTTTATTTTGCCTTGATATTTTGCCATAAATTATGTAGCTGGCCCTGAAAAAGGTAGATTGTTGCTGAATCTGGGTTCTGATTATTACATAGACCCATCATTTCTAGGTTATATTTAGCTCCTAGGATTTTGAACTCTGATGGTTATATTATTCCTTGATAAAATATGGCTTCTAGCTTTCTAACATGGATTTTCTATTGTCTATTTGCTTTTAGGGTGTTCAATGTCATTAATTCTCATCCTTCAGAAGGAAGTCTATGGGGAAGAAATGAGCATTGGCTCAGCGATACAATCTTTTGGGTTTGTCCTAATGGCTAATGAATTTAAGGTACCTCAGAGATACATACTTGGAACAAAATTTAATTTATTTTTGTTTAAGACTACTTTTCAGTTTCTTATAAGCACTCTGTTTCTCCTAATGTTTTTTCTCTAAGAACTGCAGTTTATAGTTCCCTCATCTCAACAATGTGGATTTGGAGGAATCACAGTCAGCAGCAGTTAGTATTTGGTCAAGTTCCAGTGATACATGATTGCACATATCCCATTCTTACTAACTATTGCCATTTTCATGGGACCTTCTCTAAGTCTTCATACCCTCAGAGTCAGTTACACATACTTCATGTCTTCATAGTATAATTTTAATGAATATATTTATCTTTGTAACTGATTTTCTTAAACAAGAACATTTTGGAATTTCAGTGTTAGGGGAATTTACATGTGAACAAACAAAAAAGACTGTTCACTAGAAATCTACCTTAGAACAAAAAGGAAATACAATCTCAAATATCCAAATACCTGCATTTTTTATTGTATGCTGTATTCATATACAGTTAGAGTTGTAAAATGCCTCCATAGGAGACTTCCCAGATGTCTTAGTGAAGAGAGGGGGTGGAAAAACACCCTCATGTAGAAATTCTATGTCTTGTCTATACGAAGGAGAGACTATTTGTTTAACATTGGGACACCATAGAAGATTTTTAACCCTGCAGCCTTGATGGAATTGTCAAGGGCCTAAAACATTTTCTTTTTTTTAATACAGGTTGTAGTTCCTCTTGACTTCTGTTTGTTAAAATGGGTTTTCCTATATCCAGCCTTACTCTACTTCTTATAGGAAAGATGATCAACATTTGCCAGTGATCATTTCATATCTATTGGTGGCCAGTTCTTTCTCACTTCTTTTTTTTCTTCCTCACTGCCACTTTATCCCTTCTCTTGAATAAAATTAAATATCTAACAGTTCAATGTTTTTTCTATTATTATATATTCCAGACCATTTAACCAAATAGACTCAATAATTTTCCAAAGACAGAAAATGAAATCAAAATGTTTTGAATTAAATAGTCTGGGTCTTTAAAATTCTTGCCCAGATTGTAACTCAAAGGAAAAAAGTTCAGCTACATATTTTACAGTGACTTTGCTTACTATGTTGGAAATCAAAAAGAAATTATCTGTGTTGTTAGATTGCAAAATACAGGGCTATTTCACATTACTGAAAGGGTCTCTGTACATTTAAGACTAATACAAATATTATATACTGTGCTAGAAAACAGTTCTTGTCATGTTTTCTTTAATAGATTATACTTTTTTTTTTTTTTTTTTTTGAGGTACTTGGGCCTCTCACTGTTGTGGCCTCTCCCGTTGCGGAGCACAGGCTCCGGACGCGCAGGCTCAGTGGTCATGGCTTATGGGCCCAGCCGCTCCGCGGCACGTGGGATCTTCCCGGACTGGGGCATGAACCTGTGTCCCCTGCATCAGCAGGCGGACTCTCAACCACTGTGCCACCAGGGAAGCCCAATAGATTATACTTTGAACAAGTAAGTCTAAACACTTTTTAAACTTAGAAAACAACTTTTTGTCCCTTTTCTAATATGATCACTGTGTAAATGTAATGTGACAATATTTTATTACATAAAATATGGGATTAATTTCTCATGATTAAACTTTTAAATTACATACATTGCTTTTGAATATCAAGTAAGCAATCCTTGTTTCCACACATTATCTAAAATTACAAAAAAATTGAATTGAATTACATAAATTTTTTCAGTGAAAATAATTTAAAAGGGCTTTTACTATTGTATAATATTATAATGCTACAACTGATATGAACATATTTTGTCAACTCACATTGTAATTTATATGTCTTTGGTTATCTTTAAGACATGAGATAATTAATAGGAATTTTTTACACCTATATTTCTAAATAAGAAACAGCTATAATTTATACATACAAAATTTCAAACATACATTAATAAACATAGCTTTATTATGCTTTTACATAATCCTTGGGTCACTAAATGTGATTTAGGTTCACTACTTGTCTTTATTTTATGTTTCATAAATTTGCAATATATTAACAGAATGTTCAAATACCTTTGCAAAATGTATAGATATAGATATGGATATGGAGATAGATATGGAGATAGACATATAGATGTTGCTTTGTAAATGTGATACAAAATGTGCCCTGTTGGGAAGAAAAAGATAGACAGTTCTTGATTTCTTTCCATTTTCTAGTTTTCTCATCTGAGTCTATCATGTTATAATACTTCTAGATTAAATTTCATGTTTTTAAAACTTGGTCATATTACATCATTATATGGTTTTATTTTGAGTTAACAGTTTCTAAGTTATCAAATAGCATAACATTCTGTGTTTTCAAGTACAAAATATAACTGCTGCAATAAGCAATAAACTTGTCAGCAATTCCTTAGCATCTACTCAACAACTCAAACAAGAAGAAAAGCTACCTCTTAAAATGACAATTATAGTTTCCAAATTCTTACCTCTCTTCTATTCCATCCATCTGCCCACCCATCCATCCATCCAACAATTCAACATATTGGGTAATTATTATATACCAGGGACACCAATGAGTAAAATTGAGTTTTACCCGTGTGGAATAATATTTTGTCAGAGTTAAAGATACAATTAACAAAAACAGAAGAAATGTTATCTACTATGTGAGGTGATAAATGTTATGCATAAAAACAAACAGAATAGAAACAAGTTAAGGAAACTTGGAGTGCCAAGAAAGGAAATAATGTTTATTTAATAAAATGTCAGAGTAGCCCTTGTTGAGGGATGACATTTGAGCAAAGATTCAGAAAAAAATAAACCCCTGGCTTTGTTCATATCTTGGAGAATAATTTTCCAAGAAGAGGGAACAGGCAGTAAAAATGATCCAAGGTGAAAACGTGTTGGGTGTATGCAAGGACTCATAAGAAGATAAGTGCTCCCATGATAGAGTCTATGAAGGAAAGGGCAGTAGAAGAAGTGATCATAGAAATTATTGGGGTAGAGGACCGATATACAGCTTTGAATGACATCATGGAAAGAGGAGCCCTTATAGGATTTTGAGGGGAAAATGGCATGATCAAACAGCTGTAAAAACAAAACAAAAAAACTTCCCTGGTTTCTCCACTGAAGAAAACAGAGTATAAGGAGGTTTTACATACAGTTAACTAGGTGAAATAATTTGGAGACTGATACAACAATAGTAGCAAAATATGAGGTGAAGAGTAGTTGAGTGTTGGTGTATAATTAAAGTAATCCCATCCCTTGGTCACAGTAAGAGGGATATGATGCAGCACCTAATTTTAGAGGCATATATACCTTGGAATAACACAAAGAACCATGGCAGATGGTATGTGAAGGATGCCCAAATTTTTTCTCTGCTCACTGTTGGATAAATATCCTAATCACGCCAATTTTTAAGTTAGACAATTCCTTATTTCAGTCCTCTTTAAGTAACACAATTTAACAAAAATTTTGATAAATTACTATTTGTAAGTCATTAGCCACTTTGTTTAAAGCTTACCTTTGTCAATCTCTAAGGAAAGGTCAACTCTAGATAAATAACATGAACCATAGTTTGTAGGTTGATTCATGTTCATAAAGGAGCACACTATTAAAAATATTTAGCTTTTCATCTGGTTATTTGAATTGCAACCTGAAACAAATTTGCTCATAGGACTTATTCTTCATGTAACATTTATATAGGTTTAGTTGGCAAAAGCTAATATCCGAGGGTCCTTATAGTTTTTCCTAACTAAAATGATGGGTCATGAATGTAGAAGTTACATATAAAATATCTTAGACATTATTTGATTATACACGATTTTTCTCCTATCATGTTTATGTTTCAAATAGTGGATTTATAAAAATTATTGTCTTAAAGACAAAAATAAGCAATTTATATCAATAATTTAACTTTTCCTATCTTAAATATGAATATTGAACTACAAATTAAATGATTCTAAGTGCTATTTCTAACACAATACAGTACAAATAAGCTGCCATCTGTTCCATTTACAATCATTATACAAAATAAGGCATAGGGCTTCCCTGGTGGCACAGTGGTTGAGAGTCCACCTGCTGATGCAGGGGACACGGGTTCATGCCCCGGTCTGGGAAGATCCCACATGTAGCGGAGCGGCTGGGCCCGTGAGCCATGGCCGCTGAGCTTGCGCATCCAGAGCCTGTGCTTCACAATGAGAGAGGCCACAATAGTGAGAGGCCCTGTACCGCAAAAAGAAATGAAATAGGGCATAGAGTGACTCTTATTTTTGAATCTTATTTAAGATATTTACAAGATTTTTTCAAGATAGTTCATGCATTGAAAAAGTATACATAGGCAGCATTAATGTGCAATAATAGTGACTTAATACAGGCAAAATCTGTTTTTATTCATTTCCACTACAATAAAAACAGAAAAGATTACATAGCAATGCAACTGTTTCAGATTTAATAATATATACCAACATCTAAACATCATATTTCTTAACATCTTCTTAAACAATAAATAGAACATGTTTCTATTTTCTTCCCCCTATGATTTTCAAAATCTATTTTATTCTTGATATTTGTTCAGAGAGTACAAAACAACTAAAAAAAGCATACTAATCGCAACCTAGATGAGGAAAACATATAATTCACACTTGAATCTCAGAATCTACTCATAGATTCCTTCACATGTTAATTTTCAATACAGAAAACTTCTGACATCTTTGTAGATGTATCTTTGGAACTTGTGAAATGAAAAGTTAAGTCAAGATTCAGATAATTAAAAAATCAAATTTAAAAGTTTATAAGATGTCATTATAATTTATTTAATATCTGAAAAAGGTGCCTTAATTTTCTAATTCATTAATCTCAATATTTTGGTTTGCATACAATTATAATATTTTTCTACATATTTAAGCTATACATTTTTACATATGGATAAATATTATCTTTGCATGTATAATGTTCTCTCTTGACTTGTAGATGGCTATCTTTTATTCACATCATCTTCTTTCTATATATGTGTCTTTGTTCAAATTTCTTCTTTTAAAAGGGACAACAGTCATGCTGGGTTAAAGCCTACACTAATGATCTCATTGTAACTTGATTATCACTTTAGAGACCTTATCATCACCAAAGCTGACTCACATTCATAACTGAAGCCATTACAATGTACATTTAATTCCTGGCTGATCATTTCATGGCTGCCATGTACATTTACCATTACCGATTCCCTTTATTCAGTGTTACCTTATAATTTTCCCAAATTAATGTACATGTTATCTACAAAGTCCTGTCATAATACATTCATTGAAAACACAAATTTTTCCGACATTTAAAAGGTTTTGTATCACCACATAAAAATAAATTGAAATGATATTTGATTATTTTGTAACATAAGATTAATCAAACATTTATTTATTATATATACATTAATATTTAAGACACTTAATTGTTTTGTAAAGTATGATATGCACAAATACCATATGTGATTAAAATAGTAATAAAATGATACATTTCAAAAGCAATTCAGTTTTCAAAGGTAATATTCACCATATCTGCTATGAGCCGTTCTTCAGTTGCCTTAAATAATGTTATTGTTACTAATACACTATCTGTTGAAACACAAATTATGTGAAATACAGAAATCAAACGTTCCTTTGAAACCTATTATAATGATATTTTAAAATTACATGTTTAGTAAATATTACAACTATCTGACTAATTTGTATATTTAAAAAAATATATTTATTTATTTGGCTACACTGGGTCTTCATTGCTGCATGCGGGATCTTTAGTTGTGGCATGCGGGAACTTTAGTTGCAGCATGAGGACTCTTAGTTGCGACATGTGGGATCTAGTTCCCTAACCAGGGATCAAACCCTGGCCCCCTGCATTGGGAGTGCAGAGCTTTAGCATGTCCCTAACTAATTTATATATTGACTAAAGTAACCATTTCAAAATTTAACCCAGTATATGTAGGGTCTCTTCATCATGTATACATAATGTTTATCAACAGCTAGTATTTAGATGGAGCTAGCTCATTATGGGTTTCATAGAAATATGAAAATTAAGAGAAAAAAATTACTGAGTTTAGGATCATTTTACCCAGATCATTTTTTAAATTATGTCTGAGTTACTCTTGGAGTCCATGAACAAAACTTCAGGACGAAGTCATTGGTGATCCAGAAGCCAACCAGACAGGTTCTCCAGACAAACAATTCCCTCTCCTGTTCTCCTTCAATTAAAGTCTCTTTGGTTTTATTTTTCATATTTTTTATTACTTGTATTTCCACATAGGAGTCTATTTGTAGATGAGTTTATGCTTCAAAGAATTTGACACCATTGTAATCCTTATATTTTACAATTCCACACATATTTTATAGTTGCTAGCCCTGAAAACCAGCCAGACATTATGAATTGATTAAAAAAGAGCTCATGAGGGACACACTAAAATACAATCATGGACCTTAGATACTCTGTGTGATTCTCAAAATGTGCCACCACTCAAAAACTAACTGAGCACTATACAGATACATAAAGTTTTCCATTTCTTCTTCCAATATTTCCTAATTTCCTTTGTTATTTTACTTGGAAACCCAATGAAGACATTATTTCTAATGTAATTGTAGCTCTAAACCAACCCTTCCCTCATATTGTACCAATTCTTTTATTTTAAGGAGCAGCCATGCCAATATATGAACAAATTATAAGAGTAATAACTATATATTAACAAAAGTAATGGGTTTACAAAGGAAATTAAAAGAATAAAATAACTCTGGACTTGGTCACTGATTTTGAATCTTGACTTCAATATTTTCTAGACTTGTGACCCCAGAAAATTCACTTAAGTTTTCTCTATCTGAATTTCTTCATTTGTAATGTAGTGGTAAAATCAAACTAACTTCACTGACTAGTTAAAAGCTTTTTGTTTTTTAAATAGCTAAAATCCAATAACAACTTATCAATCCTGTAGAAAATGCTCATACTGGCCATTACTAACCCTGCCTGGATCGGGTTGTTATAGTATTCCATTGACCTTAATCTCAGGGCATGGTAATACTAAGAGACACCTTTAGGAATTTCCAATAGTCCAGACATACTTTTCTTTACTTTCATTGTTCACAGTAGTCCAATATGCTCTTGGTATTCAGGATCAATCACCCCAGCCAACACTGTAACTCCCATATTTGTCTGTTCATTCTTAGGCATGAGGAGCCCAAGGTGACTAAGTGGAAGTCTTAACTTCCAGTGCAATAGAATTATTATGTCTCCTGTTGGAAGCATACCTGTCTGTGAAAGGTCATTATGTTTTGGAAGGAATACGGTAAGACCAATAATTTCCATGATCATGAGCTCATTTCCATGCTTTTTTTGTTGCCGTAAAATGAGTACCTTGATTTGAAGCAATGCTGTACGGAATAACATGATAGTGGATAAGATATTCTATAAATTTACAAATGATGGTTTTAGAAGAAACATTGTGTGCAAGGATGGCAAATCCATATCCAGAGCATGTGTTTATTTCAGTCAGGACAAAACCTCTCCCCTTCCAATGATGGATGCAGTTCACTGTAATCAACCTGACACCAGGGATAGCTTATCACCCTAATCCTGGTACCAATTTCTGTATTAGTTTATTCAGGCTACTATTGAAAAGTATACTAGACTGGATATCTTATAAACAACAGACATTTATTATTCACAGTTCTGGAGTTGGGAATGTCCAAGATCAAAGCACAGGCAGATTCAGTGTCTAATGATAGCCTACTCTACTTTCTGGTTCATAGATGGCCATCTCTTCACTGTGTCCTAACATAGCAGAAAGTATAAGGGAGTTCTCTGGGGCCTCTTTTATAAGGGCATTGATTCTATTCATTAGGGTTCCACTTTCATAACTTAATCACCTCCCAAAAGCCCAGCCCCCTAATATAATCACATTGGGCATTTAACACATGAATTTGGAGGAATACAAACATTCAGTGTATAGTAGTATATGTCTACTACAGAGAAATGAAAACATAAGTTAACACAAAATTTTCTACATAAACCTTCATAGCAGAATTATTTGACTCTGATAGTTAAAAAGTGGAAATAACACAAATGTCCATCAGCTGATACCTGGGTAAACAAAATGTGGTTTATTCTTATAATGGAATATTATTCAACAATAAAAAGGAATGAATTACTGACACATGATAAAATATGGATAAGTGTTGAGGACATTATACTAATTGAAAGAGGCTAATGATAAAAGGTCACACATTGTATTGCTTCTCTTTTAGGAAATATCCAGAATAGACAAATCTATAGAGACAGAAAATAGATTACTGGCTCCTAGGATTTAGAAGGATAGGAATAGCGAGTGACTGATAAAAGATAGGAGTTTCCTTTTGAGGTAAAGTGCTCTAAACTTAGTTTCTGGTGATGGTTGCAAAACTTTGTGAATATAGAAAAAAAGCATCAAACTGTACACTTTAAGTGGGTGAATCTTATGTTTGTGAATTATATCTCAGTAAAGATGCTAAAGCAAATAAATAATAAGCTAGAGTCTATTACTGCAGAAATAAATAAAATAATGTTTAAGGGGCAATGTGTTTAATTGCTACAAGCACATTGCTCTGAGAAACCATTTCACAGAAAATATGGGTATAATTATGCTTTCTTCAATTTTTTTCCTTCAGAGGTATTTTTATAATTCTGTAGGACTCATTATGTAACAATTGCTTTTTCCTTCAATAAGAAGTCTGTGGTAAACACTGTGAGGTCATGGAGGGAAAGTGCAAGACACAGTTAATACACATGGTATAAAAGATCAAACTTTTTGAGTTGTAGAACACGTCACAAAATTTTTACTTCTAATTATATATTTTTAAATGTATCTTTTAAATAAATGAAGGAGTGAGATACAATGATCTTCTTTAAAGCATTTGTCTGATAACAAATTTCATGATTATTTATGAACCCCTGGGATATAATATAGTATGTAGGAGAAACCCAAGTAATATTTATTGAATAAAAAAAAAAAAACTGGAGCTATATGTTTAATTCCTTTAAATGCCAGATGGCATTACTTATCTGTTAGTAAGTTTTAGAAGTATATTTCAACATTTTATATGATATGCACTCTGTATATATAATGGACCATCTTACATAAATGAGGAAGAATAAGGTTTTTTGATGAGTTTTCTGTCTTTGGTAAAAAGCTAAAGAATATACCCAGACATTGATATCAGTAAGAACTCAAAATAATTTATTATACTTTGGCAAGCAACTTTACTTGCTTAACTTTACTCTGCACTACCAATGCAGACTTTATAGTAGTAGACCACTATTTATAGCAGTTATTTATACTAGTGAACCCTTCTAAAATCTTAAATGACTGCCATCAGTGAAAGAATAGAGAAAACACCTGCCAAAGACATGATCTTTGGGATCAGCCATTCTGGTAGGCTCTATTTATCTTGAAAGAAATCATGCTTGCCTGCTGCTTCTGAATTTTGCTATTTTATCAATGAAATACTGCTATTTGGGAGATAAAAGCAGTGGGAAGGATTTGAGCACTGTATTCTTATATTCAAGATCTGATTCTTGCCACAGTACTAAGAATCAGAATGTATTGAAGACCATACCTTATCTTAGTTGGAAAGATAAGGGGGTTATTTGGAAATTGTAAAGTCATGACAAAAAGGAGTGCTGGGGGGAATACTTTACTGCTTAAAAGTATAACATTTCCAGCTATGTTATGACCTTTCAGCTTCCACATAAAGATACAAATGCAAGCATCAGGCCTGAGCAAAACGGTGAGGGACATCTCATTCCAGACATCAAATATCAGTTGAATTAGATAGTGTAGCATTTATTTTCCATGAATAGTGTAACTATACAATGTAAGCAATGTATATTGAGCTCTCCAAATAAACCTAGCTATATCTTTCTTCATTTTTATAATTTAGAGACATCACAAATTTAAATTCTTGCAAAAAGTTCTGCTAATTGAAAAATTAGACATGATCACATACTTCTTGGAGTAACATTATCAAATTAATCACCTCCATTTTCTCACGTGTGAAATAAGAGTAATAGTAACATCTAATTAGACATTGTTGTAAGAACTTAAGAAAATAACACATGTAAAATGTTTGTTCCTCAGAAAATATCAAGACCAGGGTTCAAAAGAGATTGTAAGGTTGGACCTCGTAGTGGATTCATTCTTAGGGTGCACCCCATGATTACTACCTCCTGATATTCACTTATATTCATGATCTCCTCTCTTTGAGTGTGTTTTGGACCTATTATTTGTTTTTAACCAGTAGGATATGGCAAAGTTGACAGGACATAAGTGATTATGCATACTCGATTATATAGTTATATTAAATAAGTGCAGCATCCATCTTGATGAAATCTCTCATTTCCTTGCAACCTTTCAAGAAGAAAACAGGCATGATAGAGACCCACATGCCAAGGAACTGAAGGTGGCCTCTAGGAACTAAGGGAGGTATCCAGAAGACAGCCAGAAAGTAATCCTGTTAACAAAAATTCAAGTTTGTAAGCAGAATCCTTCACATTTGAGCTTTCAGCTGAGAACCTACATCTAGCCAATATTTTGACTGCATCTTTTTAGAGAACTCAGATATGTCGTATCTGGACACATGACCTTCAGAAACTATGAATAAGAGTGTGTTGTTTTAAGTACCGCACTATGTAGTAATTTGTTATTGAGCAAAATGAATCTAATATAGATTCTGGTACATGGAAGAGGGTCAGTGCCATAACAGATACCTACGCATGTGGGAATGACTTTGAAAATTGGTGGTGGATGGAGGCTAGAATTTTGAAGACTCTGATAGACAAAATCTAAATCATATTGGACAGGTTGTTAGAAATCTGTACTGTAAAAATGCAGACTGGGAAGGCTCACTGACTGTACAAATCTGAACTTGGATCATGCTACAAAGGAAACAAAGAACATGCTATTGGAAGAGAAAGGAATGAGCATCCTTATTTCACAGTTGCAGAACCTTAGCAGTTCTACTGTCTATAACAATATGGAGAGTAAAATATGAGCCTAAAGAATTTGGTGACCTATCTAACGAGATGTCCAAGCAGAGTGGAGAAGATGTTGCCTGGTTTCTTTTTTGTGCTTATAGCAAAATTCAAGAGAAATGAGACAAATTTCAGAAAGATCTGTTAAACAAGAAAAACTAAAACTAGGATGTAATGATTTGGGACATTTTCAGCCACTCCCAATGGGAAAGTATGCAAAAATTTAGAAATGCCTTCTGAGCACTGTCAGGAAAAAATGCCTAGAGAAATAGCTGAGAGTGAGATAGTGTAACCTTGTCCTAAATAGTCAGAAATGTTAAAATGTAAGAATATTTAATCATGCAAAGTTTCCTTTTAAGAGATTAAGGATGTGTCTTATAAAATCTCTCAATCAAACCATAATATCTCTAGGAAACAAGAGCAATGTCCCTTAGCCAGTGCAGCCAGAGCTCAAGATAGAGAAGGACTTAACTCAGAATTACCCCTTACTATGGATTTTGTGTAGAGAATGAACCTCAGTTAATTCCATGGGAGATACACAGAGTTTTTGAGAAAATTATTTCAGCAGAAAAAGCAATTAGGGGTGGAAAGGACAGAGATAGTAAGAACTATAAGTACACCCCAAATTCAATTGCCAATAAGCAGGCTGATAACACTACTTACCTACAATCTCTATGATGAGATCTGGATTTTGAGCAGACACTATATTGGACTAAAGCTCTTAGTGAGCATTTGAAACAAGGAAGGTACAAGTAATTTACATGTGGGACAGATGTGAATCATTGGAGGTTAAAGGGTGGACAGGGTTGGGCAGTCTTCTAGAGTGGCCCTCATGATCCAAATTCCTTTGTGTTCAAGCCCTTGTGTGATCCCCTCTATCTGAGTACCAGCAGGATCTGTGACTTGCTTCTAACCAATAGACCAAGTCAAAAGTGAAAGGACATCACAAAGGATTATGTGATTAATTTACATAGGATTGTAGTATCTATTTTGCTGGAGTCTCTCACTCTCTTGCTTGCCTTGATGAAGCAAACGGCCTTGTTGGAAGGTCCACACGATGAGGAACTGAGAATAGCCTCTAATGGTCAGCAAGAAACTAAAGCTCTCATTTCCAAAGCTTCAAGAAACAGAATCCTGCCAGAAACAGGTAAGCTTAGAATATGTTTCCCTCTCATAGAGCCTTGAGCTGATAACCCAGTCCTGAGTGACACCTTCATTGCCATCTTTTAGAGGACCAGCTACGTCGTGTCTAGACATCTTGCATATAGAAACCTTGCAATAATGAATTTGTGTTTTTTGAAGACACTAAACTCCTGGTAGTTTTTAATTGCAGCAATAGAAACTGATTCAGACACACTAAAGGGCTGATGGCCATGCGGTAGATGAGGACAGAGATGAGTGAAGGTAAAGGAAACTATTAGGTTTCTCTTTGTTAACATCCCATGACAGTCTTTCAGGCATTTCTG
This sequence comes from Phocoena phocoena, assembly GCF_963924675.1. NCBI lineage: Eukaryota > Metazoa > Chordata > Mammalia > Artiodactyla > Phocoenidae > Phocoena > Phocoena phocoena. The sequence goes on along the minus strand of NC_089222.1, from coordinate 124,902,063 downwards.
CAACGTGACGTTTTCCAGTGCTTTTGTTCTATTAATCTAGCCATTAGATGATTACTTAAACTGTTATTCCTGACCCCTTTGTTCCAAAAGTGGAAAGTCTGGACCTTTGAGCTATATTAAGTTGTCCTATTTGGAGGACAATTCATAGGGGAGATGCTAAGAACAGTTAAAATGTCATATTGAAGAAGGGAGAGAGAATTTAGAATGATAATCTTCTTAAACTAGTTATTAGGTAAAAGAAACCACTCTTTATGAAATTATGGAACAAATTAGGAATTGCAATAAGTTATTTTTTCTAAAACCTTAAAATAATTTAAAAGATGGGATTTTTTCATAAAATTCAAATATGTTTTGTTAACAGTTCATAAATAAAATATTATAACTTTAGTTTCTATTGTTATATTCTTTATCTTATTCCTGAGACATCTTTTATGCATATCTAGAAGACCCAAATTCAGTTTTACAAATAATTATATTTAACCTAACATGTTATATAAATGTTGCCCTTCCAAAATATATGGTGAATATCCAACCATTCCGCCCCCTCCCACAACTAGTGCAAGCCACAACCATTATTCCTAATTACAGTAATATCTTCTTTTTACTCCATGTACAGTTTTTACTACATAGAAATCCTATGAATATTATTTCTTGTCCATCATTTTATTAAGGTGAATATACCTAGTTTCTGCATTCTCATTGAGTTATTACAGCATAATATAGGGTCTATTTTCTACTGATGGACACTGAAGTAGTTTCCAGTTGAGGGCTATGATAAATAGGGTTCTTTTGAACATTCTTGAATATGTCCACTGGTGTATGTATGTGCTTGTTCCTGTTGAGTGTAACCTGGAATTATTTTGCAAAGGTATAGATTAGGCAAATGTGCAGTTTTAATGGATACTCATAATTTTTCAAACTGACTGCTAATTTACACTCACAAATGTCATGTTTCTAAATACATGACATATTCCCCACAATTTGCATCTTTTTGATGACTGATACAACAGTTCCGTTTCTCATAAATTTCCCAACCATTTGTATACATCAGAATATTTAAGTTTTTGAGAATTGTTTTCTCTTCTACTGTCTGAACTTTTTTTTCAAGACTAGAGTAAGAGAGTAAACTTTTAAACTCCCAAATCATGTATTCTTAAACCCTGATTTTTTTTTTAAAGTAATGAAACAAAAACCTGCAAAAGTTTACCACTTTTCCTTTGAATAACACCCATATAACTTTAACATGGTCTAAAATTTCCTACATAAGCTGATCTTTTTTCTCAGTTTTGCTGCACCCACACTATCTTTACTGTGGTTCTCAGGTTATACCAAGTTTTTGTCCTTGCACTTGTTTTTGCTTCTCTTTTTACTCACTATAGAGACTTTGTTATTATTTTAATCTTTTGACTTTGACTATCCCAGCAATTATGTCTCTGCTCAATTGTCAGGTAACAAGAGTTGCTTTATCTGATGAACTAGCATTCTTTGACTTTGATTTTGCTGAGGCTCATTAACATTTTAATTTCTTTAGTTCACTTATCACTATCTGAAATTATTTTATTTTTAAATTTCCCTCTTCAATATTTGTGTTAATAACATCTAAATCTGTATCAGGTTCATAATAACTACTTGACACATTTTTTAATAAATAAATGAGAAATGGACAAGTAAATTATTTTAATGAGTTATTTTTTCTGCTTATCCATTTTTAGTTGTTACATTCTCAAAAAAAAATCTTGATTGGTTAAACTTTTGAAATATTTACTCCACTGGTACTTTAATCTATCACTAATTTAGGACTTAGACAAATTTTCTGTCATAATTAAAGTGTTAGTGAATGAAAACAGCTGTGTTGTGGAAGTGAGAAAAGCCTCACGTAAGTATGAAAGGCCTCACATAAGTATCTATGTTTACAGAGTTAATTAAGGAAAGCACAAGATGATCTGTGCAAAAGGTGGGAAAGCTGAAGCAAAACACTTGCAATCATGTCTTCTTTATTAATTACCTATGAGATCCTGAAAATATATTTAGCATAATAATTGCTCATAGCCTTTTTAGTTCTGAAATTTTAAAACTATATGATCTAAGTAATCATATCTTAAATTCATTAAACAAAGAATGTTGGGAAATTAATGTAAAGGAAAATTTTGCATCAATTTTTTTGCTCTAATGTATTTCCTTATTATTTCCTTTGGTGTCTATATAATACTGAAATGATCCAGCTATTATCAGCTCTCAGTTGCTTCTTTAGTTCAGTTATCAAAATATGCCTTTGTTAAGCAACAATAAACCACACAGCTTTGCAGTGATTCTTACTCTAGTCACCTATCGCATTTGGGATGATGTTGCTTCTTATCACCCCACTAAGGTAAAATCACTGGCCCCATTGACCCCTTTTAAATCCATTGCTCTGCAGGTAAGAAGACTGAACCCATGTTTAATGTTCCTGTTTCATGCCTAGTTCTCAGACATCTTTATTTTGTCTCTTTTTTTTCCCAATCTTTTTGTCCAATCTTATCTCTCTTTTTGTCCAATCTTATCATCTATCATTTATCATCTATCTATCTATCTATCATCTGTTTATCTATATATCTATCATCTGTTTGCTGTTTTATATATAAAGTAAATGTACCTGACTTTAGAGCAGATAATGTAGTTTATATCATGCACTTATCATAATTTCCTGAATGGGAATCATAATACTTGTTTTATTTGTTTATTTTTTTATGTAGAGGTAAATCTAGCTAAGTAAAGAATAAATATGTATGGACCATCATGGTTGGTTTTAGAAGTACCTACTGAGTGCATAAAGCAATGGATAAAAAATGTAGATGGTAAAAAGAGAAAGGTGAATTGGGAAGGAAAATAAATATTTGTGAATAGGCTTTCAGCCAACTAATGTAGGATTCTTAGAGAGAGAAGATAATGTTCTCCTTCTAACCAAAATGTGAACTTCAGAGATATCTTTACATTTGGAATAGTATTTATTATGAATTAAAATTACAACAAAAATGTTTTCATGGAAGTCTCAAGTTTTCTTTTATTTTTTTAGAGTTCAATCTTAAAAATATTATTGCCTTTTGAATGTCTTTATTATGCCTTTAAGAGAAAACTCCAAAATTTCTGTGAAATTATAACTAAGTAGCTCAAGACCCTGTGCAACTCAGGGTCCAGCAAGAAGCAGATGATTAAGAGGAAGTTCAGAGGATCTGATGTACAACATGGTGACTCTAGTTAATAATACAATGCTGTATACTTGAAAGTTATTGAATAGATCTTAAACATTTTTACCACACCACACACACAAAAAAAGTTAACTATATGTGATGAAGGATGTGTTCATTATCTTGATCTTGGTAATCATTCCATAATATATATGTATATCATATCACCACGTTGTATACTCCAACTTTATTTAATTACATTTATCAATTATTACTCAATAAAGTTGGGAAACAATAAATTTGAAAAAAGATATTAAGAAAGGGACTATTTACAGACATGTGGATAGAATGTAGTGGAACTGAAACAGATAGTATAATATCTTAGGGCTAGTTAGAGCACAAATCTATTAGATTCAAAGACAAAGTGTGGTTAATGAACTTGAGAAGAGAGTGTGTAGAAAGATTCTCCTTACAGGGTAGTGAGACATTCAGCTCCAGGTGGTAACATAGGAAAGATAATTAAGGAAAACTGAAACAAACACACTCTTCTGATTTCTGACCAGGGCTCTCCATTGGCCAAAACAAATGCAAAGCCAGAAAAGAAGAGATCTTATTGATCAAGTTCATACAGATCAGCCTTCAGGACACAATGAAGGGTGAAGAAGGAGGGAAAGTAGATCAGGGTAGTGAGGACAGAAAATCCAGGACAGACCCAGGTGTCAGTTAATGGGTCATTTTAAAACTTAAGAGTATTCACATTTAATTTGGACCTTATTCCAACCAAGGCTATCACAAGCTTCATTTATTATCAACTACCAAAATTAGTGTAAATCAACTCTCTCACACACTATCATCATCTGCCATCCCACCTTTCCCCTTTCTTTCCACATCTATCACTTCTTCAAAGTTAAAATGCAGCTGTCTGTGTTTTTTAATTTGTTTGTTTGTTGTATTTTCTTCTAGAAAGCATAGGTATGAAATGTAAATTCCACTGTAATATCAGTATTTCCAGTATGTAACCATGATTTTCTTTTTTAAGAATCAGTTTTCTATTTGAATTAGTCAATCAAACCTTTGGAATTTTGATAAAACATTATTTGATTCACTAAAATTCACTACATGTCCATGGACTTATATTTACTATTTTCATACAATCTAAAATTTCACCATTTCCCAAAATTTTTACAGCTACTTACAACTGTATTCTTGTTAGTCTCCTCCATTTACAAGTGCTGGGTCTCAGAGCAGGCCACTCCAAAATATTCCATGGTGGCATACTATTTTGCATTAAAGTTACTTGAGAATTGGTCGATGTAAAAAGAACACTCTGATCCTCCTTCTCTCTTCCCCCCTGAAAGCAGGAAATAAATGGCCAATGTAAAATGTTCCCTCCCTGTACCAAGAAAGAGGCATACTCATCACCAGAAATAGGGAATTCAGGGCCATGAAATGTGTACAAACAAACCTTGTTACTTCTTTAGTAATTTGCTACTCCAAACTGTTTGAATTCCTCACTAATTAAGCACTAAAGCCTAAGCTTCTTTGTTCAATTAATTCCTCACATTTTTTTTCTTTTTTGTCTAAAAGGTGTAAAAGCTACCTTCCTTGTCACTTCTTAGGTTCCATTTCTGTAAGGCCTCCATACCTATGAATTACATTTGTTTTTTTCTTTTCTCCTATTAATCTGTCTTGTGTCAATTTAATTATTAGCCCAGGCAATGAACTCATTAAAGAAAGAAGAAATTTCCTCCTTCCAGGCAAAAGCATAAGAAACAGGGTCACATTTGCTGAGTAACTGAATCATTATATAATGGAGAGAGAGTGAGAGACAAAGAGAGAGAGAGAGAGAGATGGGAGTTCGGGAGAGAGAGAACAGAAAACAATTAATTCTTATGCCACACAGATTAAGTCATTAATGTGGAAACTAAAATAATACACTTCAGATGTAGCACTGCTTTGCCTCCCTAAGGACACATGCCAATTCATTTTCCTTACTCTGGTAATCCTCCCTAAGAGCAAATTGGTGATTTGATGTCCTTCTCAGGACATCAAAAAATAAATTTCCTCTTCTTCTATCTACATCATAGCTTCTTCATTCTGATTTTCTCCTGTATTTCATTGGAATCTACACTATTTACCATCTGTGCTTGCTTTTATCTATGTCTACCAGAAAGGACCCCTGTTAGAGAGAATCTTGAAGATTGACCTTATTTTTGGAACTATCAAGGTTCTCAAAGGCTGACTTTCTGTCAGGCACCAATCCAGTTCTATATCTAAGCAATAGTTTGTTCTTACAACTGAATACCTAAGGTACAGTATTTATCAACTAGTGAATAATCACTTCTGTCCAACTGTTTCAGGAGATGGATATATGTTAAAAATTATACCTTCCTTTCTAGTTATATGTTTATTTTTTCTTTAATGAATTATTATATGTCTTTATAGAAATAAAATAGATATGTTTAGATAAATCAGTCAAATATTATTTACCTAGTCTACTCTTAATATTATGGATATTTCAAGTAGAAACATTTTGGGGTTTTTGAATGAACTTTAAATAGATCTATCTAGCTAACATACATGTAGTATGTAATGTAAAAATACATATGTGTATGCATATGTAAATATACACATATAAATACATTGCTGTAAATGTGCCCTTATGTGCTTGATTTATGAACATACTACTTTGTCAGAAATTAAATTACTTTTTGATAGTGAAGAAAAAATAGAGTAACAGAATTGAAACTAACATAATTAACTCTTATCTGTGTTAAACAATGCTGGGCATTGATATCCTTCCCCATCCCTATATTAAAAAGTGCTAGGACTGAGAAAAATTAAATTAGCTGCCTTCTCCAAGATATACGTCCTCCTAGAAAATAAGACTGTGAATTCATGTGTTAGCCTCCTGGGGTTACCATGACAAGTTGCCACAAATTGGGTGACTTCAAACCATAGAAATCTATTGTCTCAAAGTGTTTGAGGCCAGAAGTCTGAAATCAAATAGGACCATGCTCCCTCCGAAGGCTCCATCGGAAGAGCTTTCCTTGACTTATCCTTCTGGAGGTTGCAGGAAATCCTTGTTGTTTCTTATTGAAGATACATCATTCCAATCTCTGCCTTTACTTGTCACATGGTGTTCTCTCTGTGTGTCTGTGTCTCTGTTCTTTATTCCTGTGAAAACACCAGTCACTGGATTAGACCCACTTTAATCCAGTATGACTTTATTTTAACTAATTACTTTTGTAAAAACTGTTTTCAAATAAGCTCACTTTACCAGGTACTAGATGTTAGGATTTTAATATAACTTTTTGGGGGACACAACAAATCCACATAAATCCACTAAACAACTTACTTGTCAAGAATAACTATTTGCTAGTCAGGACTTGCTTCAAGTCTCTTTCCTTGCTGCATGCACAAACCCAAAGCTATGATGTTATAACTCTACTCAATTATAACCATTTGGAGTCTTGTTTTGTAAGACCCCAAACATCTCAAAAATGACCTAGGCCAAGTGCTAAAACTTTAAAAACATGCTGCCCTAATTTTCCATTTTGAGACCATACTAAAATAGCTAATTTACTATCTTACTATTGTCAGCTAAATAAACTGCAATTCGCTTGATCAACATACTGTGCTAATAGTTTCTGGGGAGTGAATAGTCAACACACTTAGATGTCCCTTGATAAGCTTTGCTCATCAAGATTTGCTCAAGACTTTCACTTCACTCTGACCATATTTCCAAAGCTATCATGTCACAAACTTTGCATAATCCCTTTCAGTTTTCTACCTTGCAAAATCAGATTGAAAATCAACCAGCTCAGGCCCTACAAAAATTTTAAATACCCTTTTTTATTTTCCATTTTGAGACAATACTATAACTCTATCAATGCAGAATCCTCTCTTATTGCAGTAAGTGTGATAAAATGTTATATATATATTTATAGTTAATATATATATATATATATATATAAATATAAATAACAAAAATTTGGAAATCATCCAAAAGTTCATGAGCAGGAGATGGATAAATGGATAAACAAATACTGATATAGTGACAAGTAGAATACTGTCCGGCAATAAAAATAATAAACAAATTATATATACAACAGAAGCAGAAAGCATGAATAATTAATCTCATTTCCTACTTTTATAGATCTGTTATGTCAGGCACATAAAAATTAAATATATTTTCACAATCTCATACAAATTGATGAAAAAGACATGACTGACAGCATCTTCATATAGCTTTCCCACCTTCTGCATAGATTGTGTCATGCTAAATCGGGAATACTCCTGAATTGTGTGTTAATACAGAAAGTTTTAAAGTTGGAACCTCTAGAACTCTTGTCAGTACATTTCTACAAGGTAATAAAAGAGCAAACTTTCTGATTATCCAAAAACTACATAATCACTTTTTCTTCCCCTTTTACTTTTCCTCCCTACTGTCAGATGTCATCAACTCCTAGATGGGATTATGTGAATAGGGGAAACAACAGACCTATTTATTTATTTATTTATTTATTTATTTATTTATTTATTTATTTGGCCGTGCTGGGTCTTAGTTACAGCATATAGGATCTTCATTGTGGCATGTGGGCTCTTAGTTTTGCCATGCTGGATCTAGTTCCCTGACCAAGGATCGAACCTGGGCCCCCTACATTGGGAGCGCAAAGTCTTAAACACTGGACCAATTTTTAATTGAAATTTAGTTCTTTTTCTATCTCCTTCTATTGTGCCAGGTAGAACCATTGTTTGTTTCTGGTATCCATGCTTCTGTCTTCATATAAATTGCTCGCATGCATTAATTGCTTGCATTTTGAATCTATCAAGTATGAGAAGAAATGAAAAGCTTTAGTCTATTTTCTTTGAGAATTATTTTCTATTGAAATGATCGGGTGGTGTGTTAGGTGTATTAGTCATATATCATATATATAAGACTATATATGGTCTCATATATGGATGTGGAGATATATCTATATCTATATCTATATCTATATCTGGATCTATCTATATATAGAGAGAGAGAAAGAAAGAGAGAGATTTATTATAAGGAGTTGGTTCATATGACTGTGGAACCTGGAAGTGGTCAGCTCCCAAGAGCTGCAGGTGAGTTGGCAGCCAGCAAGCTGGGGATCCAGTAGAGCCAACGGTTTAGTTTTAGTACTGGTTCAGAGGTCAGAATGAGGAGAGCCAATGTTGTACTTTTCATCTGCATGTGGACAGGCTTGAGACACAAGAAGAGCCCATGATTCAGTTCAAGTCCAAAGGCAGGAAAAACACTGATGTCCCAGTTGGAAGGTAATCAGGTAAGAATTTTCTTTTCTTTGAGAAAGGGTTAGCCTTCTTGTTCCATTCAGGCATTAAACTAATTAGATGAGGACCATCCATATTAGGGAGGGCAATCTCCTTTACTCAGTCTATGATTTAAATGTTAATCATATCCAAAATCACCCTCACAAAAACACCCAGAATCATGTTTGACCAAATATCTGGGCACTTTGTGGGCCAGACAAGTTGATACATAAGGTTACCCATCACAGGTGGCATACTATCAGTTGGTTATATACTGAGAATTCTGAGATTTCCCAATGGCTTTGACAGTCACATCTTTGCCTCAAGGCAGAATTAATTTTTTGTTGTTGTTAAAGATCCTACTCAGGCTTATCATTTCCCTTTGGAGTTAAGAAGTAGCTGTCTCTTGCAACACTGCATTTTCTGAATTTATATATTATCTCTCTTCTTCCCTTTTATGCTTGCTCCTAAGATAATTAACAGCAAATGAAGCAACAGCAAGGAACACACCCTACAAACACTCTAATTTCCGACTCTTTGTCCTAGTACTACAAGTGTATTAGACAGATAACCTGTATTCTGAGTTTCTACAGGTAACGTTTTATATATATACCACTATGTAATATAGGTCTCTGTTATTTCAACATCCAATCAGAGTTTATTTGTCTCCATGTGAATAGCATTCCAAGCTAATGACTTTGGGTTTGCTACATCAACAAAATATGGCCCTAAATTTCTTTACCAGTCAGTATAAGGTAAGTTTATTTCTTACTCATGCTACATGTCCTATAGGAACCATCTGATATTGTGCCCATGCCTTCTCACTCTGAGACCAAAGCCTCATGCAATAAAAGGAAACGTGGTAAAATTTACAGCTTCTTAATGCCTTTATTTAGAAGTAAAATGTGTCACTTCTTCTTATAATTTTTTTGTCAAAGTAAGAATCATGACCTTGACTACCTACTAATAGAGAGACGAAGTTCAGTTTTAATGACTGTGTAAAGAGAAAAGGGAAAACCAGAATACCTGTGAATTTTCCTAATGACTACCTACTAATTTTCATAACTCATTGAAATACTTATTTTCCATGATATCACCAGTTACTTTCTTTTTTTTCTTTCTGTTTATTTATTTATTTATTTTTAAACATCTTTATTGGGGTATAATTGCTTTACAATGGTGTGTTACTTTCTGCTTTATAACAAAGTGAATCAGTTATACATATACATATGTTCCCATATGTCTTCCCTCTTGCGTCTCCCTCCCTCCCACTCTCCCTAGTCCACCCCTCCAGGCTGTCACAAAGCACCGAGCTAATATCCTGTGCCTTGCGGCTGCTTCCCCCTAGCTATCTACCTTACTACGTTTGTTAGTGTCCATATATGTGGACACTACATATGTATATATATAGTGTCCGTATATGTCCATGACTCTCTCTCACCCTGTCAAAGCTCACCCTTCCCCCTCCCCATATCCTCAAGTCCGTTCTCCAGTAGGTCTGCGTCTTTACTCCTGTCTTACCCCTAGGTTCTTCATGACATATTTTTTCCCTTAAATTCCATATATATGTGTTAGCATACGGTATTTGTCTTTTTCTTTCTGACTTACTTCACTCTGAATGACAGACTCTAGGTCTATCCATCTCATTACAAATAGCTCAATTTCATTTCTTTTTAAGGCTGAGTAATATTCCATTGTTTATATGTGCCACATCTTCCTTATCCATTCACCCGATGATGGGCGCTTAGGTTGTTTCCATCTCCGGGCTACTGTAAATAGAGCTGCAATGAACATTTTGGTACGTGACTCTTTTTGAATTTTGGTTTTCTCAGGGTATATGCCCAGTAGTGGGATTGCTGGGTCATATGGTAGTTCTATTTGTAGTTGTTTAAGGAACCTCTATACTGTTCTCCATAGTGGCTGAACCAATTCACATTCCCACCAGCAGTGCAAGAGTGTTCCCTTTTCTCCACACCCTCTCCAGCATTAATTGTTTCTAGATTTTTTGATGATGGCCATTCTGACTGGTGTGAGATGATATCTCATTGTAGTTTTGATTTGCATTTTTCTAATGATTAATAATGCTGAGCATTCTTTCATGTGTTTGTTGGCATTCTGTATATCTTCTTTGGAGAAATGTCTATCTAGGTCTTCTGCCCATTTTTGGATGGGGTTGTTTGTTTTTTTGTTATTGAGCTGCATGAGCTGCTTGTAAATTTTGGAGATTAATCCCTTGTCAGTTGCTTCATCTGCAAATATTTTCTCCCATTCTAAGGGTTGTCTTTTGGTCTTGATTATGGTTTCCTTTGCTGTGCAAAAGCTTTGAAGTTTCATTAGGTCCCATTTGTTTATTTTTGTTTTTATTTCCATTACTCTAGGAGGTGGGTCAGAAAGCCTCTTGCTGTGATTTATGTCGTAGAGTGTTCTGCCTATGTTTTCCTCTAAGAGTTTGATAGTGTCTGGCCTTACATTTAGTCTTTAATCCATTTTGAGCTTATTTTTGTGTATGGTGTTACGGAGTTATCCAATTTCATACTTTTACATGTACCTGTCCAGTTTTCCCAGCACCATTTATTGAAGAGGCTGTCGTTTCTCCACTGTACATTCCTGCCACCTTTATCAAACATAAGATGTCCATATGTGCGTGGGTTTATCTCTGGGCTTTCTATCCTGTTCCATTGATCTATCTTTCTGTTTTTGTGCCAGTACCATACTGTCTTGATTACTGTTGCTTTGTAATATAGTCTGAAGTCAGGGAGCCTTATTCCTCCAGCTCCTTTTTTCGTTCTAAAGATTGTTTTGGCTATTCGGGGTCTTTTGTGTTTCCATACAAATTGCGAAAATTTTTGTTCTAGTACTGTGAAAAATGCCAGTGGTAGTTTGATAGGGACTGCATTGAATCTGTAGATTCCTTTGGGTAGTAGAGTCATTTTCACAATGTTGATTCTTCCCATCCAAGAACATGGTATATCTCTCCATCTATTTGTATCATCTTTAATTTCTTTCATCAGTGTCTTATAATTTTCTGCATACAGGTCTTTCGTATCCTTAGGTAGGTTTATTCCTAGATATTTTATTCTTTTTGTTGCAATGGTAAATGGGAGTGTTTTCTTGATTTCACTTTCAGATTTTTCATCATTAGTATATAGGAATGCCAGAGATTTCTGTGCATTAATTTTGTATCCTGCTACTTTACCAAATTCATTGATTAGCTCTAGTAGTTTTCTGGTAGCATCTTTAGGATTCTCTATGTATAGTATCATGTCATCTGCAAACAGTGACAGCTTTACTTCTTCTTTTCCAATTTGGATTCCTTTTATTTTCTTTTCTTCTCTGATTGCTGTGGCTAAAACTTCCAAAACTATGTTGAATAAGAGTGGTGAGAGTGGGCAACCTTGTCTTGTTCCTGATCTTAGTGGAAATGCTTTCAATTTTTCACCATTGAGGATGATGTTTGCTGTGGGCTTGTCATATATGGCCTTTATTATGTTGAGGAAAGTTCCCTCTATGCCTACTTTCTGCAGGGTTTTTATCATAAATGGGTGTTGAATTTTGTTGAAAGATTTCTCTGCATCTATTGAGATGATCATATGGTTTTTCTCCTTCAATTCGTTAATATGGTTTATCACATTGATAGATTTGCGTATATTGAAGAATCCTTGCATTCCTGGAATAAACCCCACTTGATCATGGTGTATGATCCTTTTAATGTGCTGTTGGATTCTGTTTGCTAGTATTTTGTTGAGGATTTTTGCATCTATGTTCATCAGTGATATTGGCCTGTAGTTTTCTTTCTTTGTGACATCCTTTTCTGGTTTTGGTATCAAGATGATGGTGGCCTCGTAGAAGGAATTTGGGAGTGTTCCTCCCTCTGCTATATTTTGGAAGAGTTCGAGAAGGATAGGTATTAGCTCTTCTCTAAACGTTTGATAGAATTCACCTGTGAAGCCATCTGGTCCTGGGCTTTTGTTTGTTGGAAGATTTTTAATCACAGTTTCAATTTCAGTGCTTGTGATTGGTCTGTTCATATTTTCTATTTCTTCCTGATTCAGTCTTGGCAGGTTGTGCATTTCTAAGAATTTGTCCATTTCTTCCAGATTGTCCATTTTATTGGCATAGAGTTGCTTGTAGTAATCTCTCATGATTTTTTTTATTTCTGCAGTGTCAGTTGTTACTTCTCCTTTTTCATTTCTAATTCTATTGATTTTAGTCTTCTCCCTTTTTTTCTTGATGAGTCTGGCTAGTGGTTTATCTATTTTGTTTATCTTCTCAAAGAACCAGCTTTTAGTTTTATTGATCTTTGCTATCGTTTCCTTCATTTCTTTTTCATTTATTTCTGATCTGATTTTTATGATTTCTTTCCTTCTGCTAGCTTTGGGGTTTTTTTTGTTCTTCTTTCTCTAATTGCTTGAGGTGCAAGGTTAGGTTGTTTATTCGAGATGTTTCCTGCTTCTTAAGATGGGCTTCTATTGCTACAAACTTCCCCCTTAGAACTGCTTTTGCTGCATCCCATAGGTTTTGGGTCGTTGTGTCTCCATTGTCATTTGTTTCTAGGTATTTTTTTATTTCCTCTTTGATTTCTTCAGTGATCACTTCATTTTTAAGTAGTGTATAGTTTAGCCTCCATGTGTTTGTATATTTTACAGATATTTTCCTGTAATTGATATCTAGTCTCATGGCGTTGTGGTCAGAAAAGATACTTGATACAATTTCAATTTTCTTAAATTTACCAAGGCTTGATTTGTGACCCAAGATATGATCTATCTTGGAGAATGTTCCATGAGTGCTTGAGAAGAAAGTGTATTCTGTTGTTTTTGGGTGGAATGTCCTATAAATATCAATTAAGTCCATCTTGGTTAATGTATCATTTAAAGCTTGTGTTTCCTTATTTATTTTCATTTTGGATGATCTGTCCATGGGTGAAAGTGGGGTGTTAAAGTCCCCTACTATGCATGTGTTACTATCGATCTCCCCTTTTATGGCTGTTAGTATTTGCCTTATGTATTGAGGTGCTCCTATGTTGGCTGCATAAATATTTACAGTTGTTATATCTTCTTCTTGGATCGATCCCTTGATCATTATGTAGTGTCCTTCTTTGTCTTTTTTAATAGTCCTTATTTTAAAGTCTATTTTGTCTGATATGAGAATTGCTACTCCAGCTTTCTTTTGGTTTCCATTTACATGGAATATCTTTTTCCATCCCCTTACTTTCAGTCTGTATGTGTCTCTAGTTCTGAAGTGGATCTCTTGTAGACAGCATATATAAGGGTCTTGTTTTTGTATCCATTCAGCCAATCTGTGTCTTTTGGTGGGAGCATTTAGTCCATTTACATTTAAGGTAATTATCGATATGTATGTTCCTATTCCCATTTTCTATATTGTTTTGGGTTCGTTACTGTAGGTATTTTCCTTCTCTTGTGTTTCTTGTCTAGAGAAGTTCCTTTAGCATTTGTTGTAAAGCTGGTTTGGTGGTGCTGAACTCTCTCAGCTTTTGCTTGTCTGTAAAGGTTTTAATTTCTCCATCAAATCTGAATGAGATCCTTGCTGGGTAGAGTAGTCTTGGTTGCAGGTTTTCCTCCTTCATCACTTTCAGTATGTCTTGCCACTCCCTTCTGGCTTGTAGGGTTTTTGCTGAGAGATCAGCTGTTAACCTTATGGGGATTCCCTTGTGTGTTATTTGTTGTTTCCCCCTTGCTGCTTTTAATATGCTTTCTTTGTATTTAATTTTTGACAGTTTGATTAATATGTGTCTTGGTGTATTTCTCCTTGTATTTATCCTGTATGGGACTCTCTGTGCTTCCTGGACTTGATTAACTATTTCCTTTCCCATATTAGGGAAGTTTTCAACTATAATCTCTTCAAATATTTTCTCAGTCCCTTTCTTTTTCTCTTCTTCTTCTGGAACCCCTATAATTCGAATGTTGGTGCGTTTAATGTTGTCCCAGAGGTCTCTGAGACTGTCCTCAGTTCTTTTCATTCTTTTTTCTTTATTCTGCTCTGCAGTAGTTATTTCCACTACTTTATCTTCCAGGTCACTTATCCGTTCTTCTGCCTCAGTTATTCTGCTATTGATCCTATCTAGAGTACTTTTAATTTCATTTATTGCATTGTTCATTGTTGCTTGTTTCATCTTTATTTCTTCTAGGTTCTTGTTAACTGTTTCTTGCATTTTGTCCATTCTACTTCCAAGATTTTGGATCATCCTTACTATCATTATTCTGAATTCTTTGTCAGGTAGACTGCCTATTTCCTCTTCATTTGTTAGGTCTGGTGCATTTTTATCTTGCTCCTTCATCTGCTGTGTGTTTTTCTGTCTTCTCATTTTGCTTATCTTACTGTGTTTGGGGTCTCCTTTTTGCAGGCTGCACGTTCGTACTTCCCGTTGTTTTTGATGTCTGTCTCCAGTGGCTAAGGTTGTTTCAGTGGGTTGTGTAGGCTTCCTGGTGGAGGGGACTAGTGCCTGTGTTGTGGTGGATGAGGCTGGATCTTGTCTCTCTAGTTGGCAGGTTCACGTCTGGTGGTGTGTTTTGGGGTGTCTGTGGCCTTATTCTGATTTTAGGCAGCCTCTCTGCTAATGGGTGGGGTTGTGTTCCTGTTTTGCTAGTTGTTTGGCATAGGTTGTCCAGTACTGTGGCTTACTGGTCGTTGAGTGAAGCTGGGTGCTGGTGTTAAGATGGAGGTCTCTGGGAGATTTCCGCTGTTTAATATTATGTGGAGCTGGGAGGTCTCTTGTTGACCAGTGTCCTGAAGTTGGCTCTCCTACCTCAGAGGCAGAGCCCTGACTCCTGGCTGGAGCACCAAGAGCCTTTCATCCACACAGCTCAGAATAAAAGGGAGAAAAAGTAGAGAGAATTAGTAGAAGTATGAGTAAAGAAAGAAGGAAAGGAAGGAAGGAAGAAAGAAGCAAAGAAGGAAAGAAAGGAGGGAGGGAGGGAGGGAGGGAGGGAGGGAGGAAGGAAGGAAGGAGTGAGGGAAAGAAGGAAAAAAGGCAGAAAGAAAGAAGATACAGTAAAAATAAAATAAAGTATATTATATTTATTGAATTAAAAAATATTTAGAAAAAAAAGAAAAGGAACGGATAGAACCTTAGGACAAATGTTGGAAGCAAAGCTATACAGAGAAAATCTTACACAGAAGCATACACATACACCTTCACAAAAAGAGGTAAAGGGGGAAAAATCATAAATCTTGCTCTCAGAGACCACCTCCTCAATTTGGGTGGATTCGTTGTCTAAAGGAGGGAATGAAGGAAGGAAAGAAAGAAAGAAAGAAGAAAGAAGGTAAAGTAGAATAAAGTTATTACAATTAAAATTAATTATTAAGAAAAAAATTTAAAAAAAAACAAACAAACCATGGACTGATAGAGCCCTACGACAAATGGTGGAAGCAAGAGTATACAGACAAGATCTCACACAGAAGCATACACGTACACATTCACAAAAAGAGGAAAAGGGAAAAAATCATAGATCTCGCTCCTAAATTCCACCTCTTCAATTTGGGATCATTCCTTGTCTATTCAGGTATTCCACAGATGCAGGGTATATCAAGTTGATTGTGGCGGCTTAATCCGCTGCTTCTGAGGCTGCTGGGAGAGATTTCCCTTTCTCTTCTTTGTTCTCACAGCTCACAGGAGCCCAGCTTTGGATTTGGCCCTGCCTCTGCGTGTAGGTCGCTGGAGGGCGTCTGTTTTTTGCTCAGGACGGGGTTAAAGGCGCCGCTGATTTGGGGGCTCCAGCTCACTCAGGCCGGGGGTGGGGGGGGGGGAAGGAGGGGCACTGCCTGCGGGGCAGGCCTGCAGCGTCAGAGGCGGCGTGACGTTGTGGCAGAGGCCGGCGTGACGTTGCACTAGCCTGAGGCCCGCCGTGCGTTCTCCCGTGGAAGTTGTCCCTGGATCCTGGGAACCTGGCAGTGGCGGGCTGCACAGACTCCGCGGAAGATGGGCGCGGAGAGTGACCTGTGCTTGCACACAGGCCCCTTGGTGGCGGCAGCAGCAGCCTTAGCGTCACCCGCCCGTCTCTGGTGTTCGCGCTTTTAGCCGCGGCTCGCGCCCGTCTCTGGAGTTCCTTTAAGCAGCGCTCTTAAACCCCTCTCCTCGCGTACCAGGAAACAAAGAGGGAAGAAAAAGTCTCTTGCCTCTTCGGCAGGTGCAGGCTTTTCCCCAAACTCCCTCCCGGCTAGTAGTGGTGCACTAACCCCTTCAGGCTATGTTCAAGCCACCAACCCCAGTCCTCTCCCTGAGCTCCGTCCAAAACTGAAACCCGAGCCTCAGCTCGCAGCCCCGCCCACCCTGGCGTGTGAGCAGTCAAGCCTCTCGGGCTGGTGAGTGCTGGTCGGCACCGATCCTCTGTGCAGGAATCTCCCCGCTTTGACCTCCGCACCCGTCGCTGTGCACCACTCCGCGGTCCTGAAGCTCCCCCCTCCGCCTCCCGCAGTCTCTGCCCTCGGAGGGGCTTCCTAGTGTGTGGAAACTTTTCCTCCTTCACAGCTCCCTCCCACTGGTGCAGGTGCCGTCCTTATTCTTTTGTCTCTGTTTTTTTCTTTTTTTTTTTTTTTTTTTGCCCTACCCAGGTACGTGGGGAGTTTCTTGCCTTTCGGGAGGTCTGAGGTCTTCTGCCAGCCTTCAGTAGGTGTTCTGTAGGAGTTGTTCCACGTGTAGATGTATTTCTTGTGTATCCGTGGAGAGGAAGGCGATCTCCGCGTCTTACTCTTCCACCATCTTCAAGGTCCCCCCTCACCAGTTACTTTCTACAAAGTAAGATGGGACTGTCACACAGTGGCTTTCAAACTCTGGTACTTGACTCATTTGTATGTAGAAAAATCAGTTATTTAATTGTTTCTCAAAGAGCATTTTTAAAAGAATGATGAATATCATTGAATAAAATAATAGCATATTATAGAATAGATCAGAGTTCATGGTAGTCAAAGTATTATTTTGTGAAATTATATACATATATGTATTTTACATATATATTAGTCCAAAATATACACTTATTATAATATTAAAAACTAAAATTATAATACACACACAAACTGTACTTCAGATTCAAAAATGTTTAAAGCCATGGTTTTAATGTATGCATTGAGGCTATGACAGCTTGGGGTCTTATACTTTACTTAGTTTTGGATGAACTTATATACTGACATTTTACAAAACTCTTTCACATATATTTCAGTTCACCCTTAAAACAACCTTATAAATATGTATTGTTAACTTCAAAATGCAAAACAGCCTAAGCAATATGGTGTCTTGACCAAGGCCATCATCTTCAAGTGGCAGGGTGATGTCCCATCACAATTATGATTTTAAAATCTATTTTTTCCACTACCCGAACATCAAAAATCATTATGCTTATAGCTTATATGGCTTGTAGCTTCTTTACTGAATTCTGAGATTCACTTTTGTTCCTTTTACATATTTTTTACAAATTAGAAATAATTATGTATCTTAAAATGGATTTAATTATTTAATATATAGAGTCTCAGCCACATCAATATTAGATTATGTGTCTTATCATTGAAGACAGCTCCTTTCCTGCTGTCGTAGAGCTGGTGTTGAGGTGACTGTGACTGGCAGCTGTGGACAAAAGGGACTGGTGGGGTTGCAGAACCTATATGTTGTATTCTCCAGGACTTTGAGGTAATCAGGCTTGGTCTGAAGTTTGGCCCTTAATATGAGGGAAATGGTCGCTGCATACCAATGGGAGATCTGGGTACACACCTGGCACAGTAGTGCCACTGACAGGCAGCTCATGACCACAGCTCTAAATACCCTCAATGGCAGGCAGACAGTGAAACAACTAAAATCGGATTACATGTTACTTACCAACATCTGCACCCAAACTGGGAGCACCAGGTCGGGTGTTAAGAGGCAATATAAGAAATGCAGGACTGGAACCCGAATGCAAATCCATCAACCACCCGCAAATCACACACAGTGGGAACGGTGCTTGGGAGTCCGTAGATCAGCCTGTCACTGGAGCCTCAACCAGCTTGTCTCTCCAGGACACCCTGGCTCCTCCTGTGCTCCAACTGTGTAAATCAGCTTCTGAAGTCTGCTCGCTGCACATCACAGGCAAATCACTGCTGAGGAAATGAATGGTATGAAATTTCTTTCTTCTGATGGTAGTGTGTTTAAGAATTTGGTGAGTGGCCAAGAAGCCTACACAACTCATTGAACCAACCTTACCCACTGGGGGCAGACAACAAAAACAACGGGAACTACAAACCTGCAGCCTGCAAAAAGGAGACCACAAACACAGCAAGGTAAGCAAAATGAGAAGACAGAGTACACAACAGATGAAGGAGCAAGGTAGAGACCCACCAGACCAAGCAAATGAAGAGGAAATAGCCAGTCTACCTGAAAAAGAATTCAGAGCAATGATAGTAAAGATGATCCAAAATGTTAGAAATAGAATGGAGAAAGTACAAGAAACATTTCACAAGGACCTAGAAGAACTAAAGCACAAACAAACAATGATGGACAACACAATAAATGATATTAAAAATTCTCTAGAAGGAATCAAGAGCAGAATAACTGAGGCAGAAAAATGAATAAGTTACCTGGAAGATAAAATAGTGGAAATAACTACTGCAGAGCAGAATAAAGAAAAAAGAATGAAAAGAATTGAGGACAGTGTCAGAGACAACTGGGACAATATTAAATGCACCAACATTCAAATTATAGAAGCCCCAGAAGAAGATGAGAAAAAAAAAAAAAAAAGGACTGAGAAAATATTTGAAGAGATTAGAGTTGATAACTTCCCTAATATGAGAAAGGAAAAAGTCAATCAAGTCCAGGAAGCACAGAAAGTCCCATACAGGATAAATCCAATGAGAAGCTTGCCAAGATGCATATTAATCAAACTATCAAAAATCAAACAGAAAAAAATATATATATTAAAACAGCAAGGAAAAAGCAACAAATAACATATAAGGGAATCCCCAAAAGGTTAACAGCTGATCTTTCAGCAGAAACTCTGCAAGCCAGAAGGGAGTGGCAAGACGTATTTAAAGTGATAAAAGGCAAAAGCCTACAACCAAGATTACTCTACCCAGCACGGAGCTCATTCAGATTTGATGGAGAAATTAAAACATTTACAGACAAGCAAAGCTAAGAGAGTTCACCACCACCAAACCAGCTTTACAACAAATGCTAAAGGAACTTCTCTATACAACAAATGTTAAAGGAACTTCTCTAGGCAACAAATGCTAAAGGAACTTCTCTAGTTATCGATATGTAATAGGAGCACACATATCGATAACTACCTTAAATGTAAATGGATTAAATGCTCCAACCAAAAGACATAGCTTGGTTGAATGGATACAAAAACAAGAACCATATCTATGCTGTCCACAGGAGACCCATTTCAGACCTAGGAATACATACAGACTGAAAGTGAGGGGTTAGAAAAAGGTATTCCATGCAAATGGAAACCAAAAGAAAGTTGGAGGAGCAATTCTCATATCAGACAAAGTAGACTTTAAAATAAAGTGTATTGCAAGAGACAAAGAAGGACACTACATAATGATCAAGGGATCAATCAAAGAAGAAGATATAAAAATTGTAAATATTTATTAACCCAACATAGGAGCACATCAATATATGAGGCAAATGCTAACAGCCATAAAAAGGAAAATTGACAGTAACACAATAATAGTAGGAGACTATAACACCCCACTTTCACCAATGGACAGATCATCCAAAATGAAAATAAATAAGGAAACACAAGCTTTAAATGACACATTAAAGAAGATGGACTTAATTGATATTTATAGGACATTCCATCCAAAAACAACAGAATCCACTTTCTTCTCAAGTGCTCATGGAACATTCTCCAGGATAGATCATATCTTGGATCACAAATCAAGCCTTGGTAAATTTAAGAAAATTGAAATTGTATCAAGTCTCTTTTCTGACCACAACACTATGAGACTAGATATCAGTTACAGGAAAAAATCTGGGAAAATGCAAATACATGGAGGCTAAACAACACACTACTAAATAATCATGAGATCACTGAGGAAATCAAAAAATTCCTGGAAACAAATGACAATGAAAACACACTGACCCCAAACTTATGGGATGCAGCAAAAGAAGTGCTAAGAGGGAAGTTTATAGCAATAAAATCCTACCTCAAGAAACATGAAAAGTCTCAAATAAACAACCTAACCCTACACCTAAAGCAATTAGAGAAAGAAGAACAATAACAACAAAAAAAATGAAGTTAGCAGAAGGAAAGTAATCATAAAGATCAGATGAGAAATAAATGAAAAAGAAATGAAGGAATCAATAACAATGATGAATAAAACTAAAAGCTGGTTCTTTGAGAAGATTAACAAAATTGATAAACCATTAGCCAGACTCATCAAGAAATAAGGGAAAGCATTCATATCAATAGATTTAGACATGAAAAAGGAGAAGTCACAACTGGCACTGCAAAAAAACAAAGAATCATGAGAAATTAATACAAGTAATAGTATGCCAGTAAAATGGACAACATGGAAGAAATAGACAAACTCTTAGAAAAGCACAACTTTCCACCACTGAACCAGGAAGAAATAGAAAATAAAAACAGACTAATCACAAGCACTGAAATTGAAACTGTGGTTAAAATTATTCCAGCAAACAAAAACTCAGGACCAGATGGCTTCACAGGCCAATTCTATCAAACGTTCAGAGAAGAGCTAACACCTATCCTTTTCAAGCTCTTCCAAAATATAGCAGAGGGAGGAACACTCCCAAACTCATTCTACGAGACCACCATCACCCTGATACCAAAACCAGGCAAAGATGTTCCAAAGAAAGAAAACTACAGGCCAATATCACTGATGAACATAGATGCAAAAATCCTCAACAAAATACAAGCAAAAAGAATCCAGCAGCACATTACAAGGATCATATAACATGATAAAGGGGGGTTTGTCCCAGGAATGCAAAGATTCTTCAATATACGCAAATCAGTCAATATGATACACCATATTAACAAATTGAAGGAGAAAAAACATATGATCATCTCAATAGATGCAGAGAAAGCTTTTGACAAAATTCAACCCAATTTATGATAAAAAGCCTCCAGAAAGTAAGCACAGAAGGAACTTACCTCAACATAATAAAAGGCATATATGACAAAGCCACAGCCAGCATTGTTCTCAATGGTGAAAAACTGAAACCATTTCCTCCAAGATCAGGAACAAGACAAGGTTGTCCACTCTCACCACTATTATTCAACATAGTTTTGGAAGTTTTAGTCACAGCAATCAGATAAGAAAAAGAAAAAAAAAAAAAAAAGGAATCCAAAACAGAAAAGAAGAAGTAAAACTGTCACTGTTTGCAGATCACATGTTACTATACATACAGAATCCTGAAGATGCTGCCAGAAAACGACTAGACCTAATCAGTGAATTTGGTAGAGTAGCAGGATACAAAATTCATGCACATAAATATCTTGTATTCATATACAATAATGATAAAATATCTGAAAGAGAAATTAAAGAAATGCTCTCATTTACCATCACAACAAAAACAATAAAATACCTAGGAATAAAACTACCTAAGGAGACAAAAGACCTGTATGCAGTTATAAGACCCTGATGAAAGAAACTAAAGGTGATACAAACAGATGGAGAGATACACCATGTGCTTGGATTGGAAGAATCAACATTGTGAAAATGACTATACTACCCAAAGTAATCTACAGATTCAATGCAATCCCTATCAAACTACCAATGGCATTTTTCACAGAACTAGAACAAAAAATTTCACAATTTGTATGGAAACACAAAAGACCCTGAATAGCCAAAGTAATCTTGAGAAAGAAACATGTAGCTGGAGGAATCCCAGACTTCAGACTATACTACAAAGCTACAGTAATCAAGACACTGTGGTACTGGCACAAAAACAGAAATATAGATCAATGGAACAGGTTAGAAAGCCCAAAGATAAACCCTCACTCATATGGCTACCTTTTCTTTGATAAAGGAGGCAAGAATATACAATGGAGAAAAGACAGTCTCTTCCATAAGTGGTGCCTGGAAAACCATACAACTACACATGAAAGAATGAAATTAGAACACTCCCTAACACCATACACTAAAACAAACTCAAAATGGATTAAAGACCTAAATGTAAGTCCAGACACTATAAAACTCTTAGAGGAAAGCATAAACAGAACCCTCTATGACATAAATCATAGCAAGATCCTTTTTGACCCACCTTCTAGAGAAATGGAAATAAAAAGAAAAATAAACAAGTGGGACCTAATGAAACTTAAAAGATTGTGCACAGCAAAGGAAACCATAAACAAGACGAAAAGCAACCCTCAGAATGGGAGAAAATATTTACAAACAAAGCAACTGACAAAGGATTAATCCCCAAAATATACAAGCAGCTCATGCAACTCATGCAGCTCAACGCCAAAAAACAAGCAACCCAATCCAAAAATGGGCAGGAGACCTGAACAGACATTTCTCTAAAGAAGATATACAGGTTGCTAACAAATACATGAAAGGATGCTCAACATCACTAATCATTAGAGAAACACAGATCAAAACTGCAATGAGGTATCACCTCACACAGTCAGAATGGCCATCATTAAAATTCTACAAACAATGAATGCTGGAGAGGGTTTAGAGGAAAGGGAACGCTCTTGCACTGTTTTTGGGAATGTAAATTGATACAGCCACTACAGAGAACAGAATGGAAGTTCATTAAGAAACTAAAACCAGAACTACCATAAGACCCAGCAATTCCACTACTGGGTATATACCCTGAGCAAACCATAATTCAAAAAGAGTCATGCACCACAGTTTTCATTGCAGGTCTATTTTTCAATGGCTAGGACATGGAAGCAACCTAAGATGAATGGATAAAGAAGGTGTGGCACATGTATACAATGGAATATTACTCAGCTATAAAAGGAAATGAAATTGAGTTCTTTGTAGTTAGGTGGATGGTCTTAGAGACTGTCATACAGCGTGAAGTAAGTCAGAAAGAGAAAAACAAATACCATATGCTAACACATATATATGGAATATAGAAATAAAAAGGTTGTGAAGAACCTAGGGGTAGGACAGGAATAAAGATGCAGATGTAGAGAATGGACTTGAAGACATGGGGAGGGGAAAGGGTAAGCTGGGACTAAGTGAGAGAGTAGCATTGAGATATATACACTACCAAATATAAAATAGATAGCTAGTGGGAAACAGCTGCATAGCACAGGGAGATCAACCCGGTGCTTTGTGACCACGTAGAGGGTTGGGATAGGGAGGGTGGGAGGGAGACACAAGAAGGAGGGGATATGGGGATATATGTATACCCATAGCTGATTCACTTTGTGATACAGCAGAAACTAACACACCACTTTAAAGCAATTATAATCCAATAAAGGTGTTAAAAAATAAAACATTGAAGACAAACAAGTTGCAGAACTCTTTAGGTTGTTACAACTATTAAGCACTTTATTAGACACTGGGGCTACAACAATAGCTAAGTGATATACCTACACTGAAGCAGCCTGGTGGGGATATGGATGCACAAAAATAAAAGACAATACAATGGAAAACAGTATTGAAAAATATACACAGAATCCTGTAGAATATTGAGGAGAACAGGAGAAGCACAGTGTGAGACCTGATGAAATTTTGAGTAATGATGAGTCTGGTAAGAAAATTTAACCAAGCCTTTGATGAATAAGAGAAAGACATGCTAAGATAGGGTTAGGGATACAGTAAAGACATACTAATTTGTAAGTAGAATTCATTCTCTTAATAAACATTTATTTATAACCAATTATGCGCCAGTAGATAACTTCAGTAATTGGAATATGCAGATTTTAAATATTATCTCTTCCTTGTTTTCAAAGACCTTAAAAGTAAGCAGAAGCCAATGAAGTTCAAACAGTTGTTTTGATGAAGAGTTTGAGAAAGAAAGGTAACTGGTCATTATAAATGGTTTGCAAATCAGTTAACATGGGATTTAAGTTATGATCAGTATAGCCAACTTTCCTAGATTCAAATTTTGCCTATTTTCAGGACAAATTACTTTACCTATATGTACTTTAGTTTTCCTGTATGTAAAATAGGTATACTAGTAGAATTTACCTTAGCACATTTCTAACAAGATTAAAAATATATATGTGTTTGTATCTGTGTGTGTATTCATTGCTTACCATTTTATAAGCAACATAATATAAATAATTTCTGTAATTATTGCATGTCAGGAAATAGAGAATAGACCTTTTGGGTTTTTTAACATTTTTAAATTAAAAAAAAAATTATATTCTTGTAATAATTGTCACAACTTCCTGAAAGACCATTAGGAAGGAAATGGCTTGCTTCATCCTAACTGATTGATCTAACTATTCCTTCCTTCTTATTTTCCCTAACTGTTATTTCTTTATTTTCTGAGTGTATAGTTCATTGGTTGTTATCATTTAATTAAAAGTAACAAAGTAAAAAGATTTAGTTGGTCAAATTGCGTGGCTGCAAGGCTAAAGTATAAAAGTTCTACTATATTATATCAAACTTACCATTACAAGGGAAACATTGTTAATTAATATTTGAAATTTTAACTTCTAGAAAGTTTTGACTTTGTTGTGTCAGATAACCTGTACTTTTATTACATATAGTTTATATCCACTTTGTTTAAATACTATAAGAAACTATAAAATCTGAATTAGGATACCATGATTTTTATTATCATTTTGCAGTGACAATCACACTAACTCGACAGTGAGGATAGTAATTGTTTTCAACTTGCTTGCCATACATTATGCAAATTCAGAACTTTCTTTGATTATGGAATATAGTTAGAGTCCTTATTTTCAACTTTGTAGCCTATAAAACACTGTCACTTGCATGATCTCATTTTATTTGTCTCATAACAATTATATGTAGTGTTTCTTGTCCATTCAAAGGACAGTAAGCTTTTTCTTTAAAGAGTTGAAAATATTGCCATCAGAGAGTTGAACTGTAAAATCAACTCAAGGTGGAAGCGAAACAAATGTTCAATCCTAAGTGTAACAAATGCCAAATATGTAATATTTTTTTTCTTTTTAAATTTGCCTTGTTAGTCTATGTTAGGATTAAGTGTTTTGATGTAAAAGAATATTAAAAAGCACGTAAAAACAGGGGGAAGAAAAAACTTATCAAGAGAAGATAGAGTTATTTTGGGGAAAAAAGTTGATATAGAACTTTGTGAACATCAGAGCACTATAGTGAGGTAGTAGAATCCCACCAAATGGATGACACTATTCTGATTTCCTTAGCAAAACTAAAATATAGTAAAGAAAAACTCAAACAAGTTTTATGGCTGGAGAAATTCTTGACAAAGAAATGTGGAATAATTAAAACACAAATAATGTGAAATCAACATATGATATAATCCAAATTTCCTTTAGTCCTTACTGAATCTATCTAATTCTCAGTTGGGTTACCCAGTCATCAGATGTTAGTAAGATATTAAAATAATTATATGACCTTGAAATATCCAGGTTTCTAACTCTGACTTTTTATTACAAATTTACATTTTTCTGTAAATACCCATGTGAGATTTAGACATTGTGAGCCACCTTCTACACACTAAGAGGAGTCTCTCAGCCTTGCAAGCAGAGCAACATTATAGAAATATTGAATAATCCAGATACTGCAAGCAGATCTCAAAGATATATATATATATATATATATATATATATATATATATATATATATATATTTTTTTTTTTTTTTTTTTTTTTGCGGTACTTAGGCCTCTCACTGTTGTGGCCTCTCCCGTTGCAGAGCACAGACTCCAGACGCGCAGGCTCAGCGGCCATGGCTCACGGGCCTAGCCACTCTGCGGCATGTGGGATCTTCCCGAACTGGGGCACGAACCCGTGTCCCCTGCATCGGCAGGCAGACTCTCAACCACTGGGCCACCAGGGAAGCCCAGACCTCGAAGATATTGCAGGTTCAGTTCCAAAACACCACAATAAAGCAAGTATTGAAACAATGTCAGTCGCACAAATTTTTTGGGTTTCTCCTTGCATACAAAAGTTATATTTACACTATACTATAGTCTACTAATGATACAATAGCATTACGTCTAAGAAAACAATTAAAAATACTTTATTACTAAAAAAGGTGCTAAACATAATCTGAACCTTCAGTGAGTCATAATATTTTTTGCTGGTGGAGGGTCTTGCCTAGATGTTGGTGGCTGCTGACTGATGTTGATGACTTATCAGGGTGATGGTTGCTGAAGGTTGGAGGGCTGTGGCAATCTCTTAAAATAAGGTAATAAAATTTGCCACATCAATTGACTCTTACTTTCACAACAATTTCTCTGTGGCACTTGATGCTGCTTGACAGTATTTTGCCTGCAGTTGAACTTTCAAAATGGCAGTCAATCATCTTAAACCCTGCTGCTGCTTTATCAACTAAGTTAATGCAATATTCTAAAGACTTTGTTGTCATTTCAACAATGCTCACAGCATCTTCACTAGGAGTAGACTCCATCTTAAGAAAACACTTTCTTTGCTCATCCATAAGAAGCAAGTCCTCACCCATAAAAATTTTATCCTGATATTGCAGCAATTCAGTTATATATTCAGGCTCCACTTCTCCTAGTTCTCTTGCTGTTTCCACCACATCTGCAATTCCTTCCTTCACTGAAGTCTTGAACTTCTTAAAGTCATCCATGAGGGTTGGAATCAGATTCTTCCAGACTCCTGTTAATGTTAATATTTTTGACCTCTTCCCATGAATTGTGAACATTTTTAATGGCATCTAGAATGGTGAAGCATTTCCAGGAGGTTTTCAATTGACTTTGCCCAGATCTATCAGAAGAATCACTATCAATGGAGGTCATAAATTTATGAAATATATTTTTCAAATAATAAAACATGACAGTGGAAATTACCTATTGATACATGGGGTGCAGAATGAATGTTGCATTAGCAAGCATGAAAACAACATTAATGTTCTTGTATATATCCATTGGAACTCTTGAGTTACCTGTTACATGGTAAATAAGCAATAATATTTGGAAAGTAACCTTTCTTTTTTTTTTCTTCTGAGCAGTAGGTCTCAACAGTGAGCGTAAAATATTCAGTAAGCCATGTTGTAAACAGATGTGTTGTGGTTCAGGCTTTGTTGTTCCACTTATAGAACACAGGCAGAGTTTATCTAGCATAATTCTTAAGGGGCCTAGGTTTTTTTGAAATGGTAAATAAACGTTGGTTTCAACTTAAATTCACCAGCTGTATTAGCCCCTAACAAGAGAGAAAGACTGTCCTTCGAAGCTTTGAAGCCAGGCACTGACTTCTCCTCTCTCCTAGGTGGTATCTTCTGCCAATGGTTTCTTCTACATTGAAAATCTGTTTAGAGTAGATCTGTGTAGCCACCTTTATTAATGATCTTAGCTAGATCTTCTGAATAGCTTGCTGCAGCTTCTACATTAGCACTAGCTGCTTCAACTTGCACTTTGGTGTTCTGAAGACATTTTCTTTCCTTAAACCTCAAACTTAACTTTGCTGCTTTGAACTTTTCTTCTGTAGCTTCCTCACCTCTCTCAGCCTTCATAGAATTGAGGAAAGTTAGGATCTTGCTCTGGTTTGATCTTCTACCCAGACGACTAAAACTTTCTCCATATCAGCAATAAGTCTGTTTCACTTTCTTATCATTTTTGTGTTAACTGGAGTAGCAATTTTAGTTTTCTTCAAGAACTTTTCCTTTGCATTCACAACTTGGCTAACTGTTTGGTGCAAGAGACCTAGCTTTTGGCCTGTTGTGGATTTCAATATGACTTCTTCACTAAGCTTGATGGTTTCTAGCCTTTGACTTAAAGTGAGAGATGTGTGACTCTTCACTTGAATACTTAGAGGATATTACAGGGTTATTAATTGTCCTAATATCAATATTGTTGTGTTTCAGGGAATAGAGAGGCCTGAGGGAAGGGAGAGAGGTGGGAAAGAAGTTGGTTGATGGAACACTCAGTGTACATATATGTTTATTAATTTTGTCATCTTATATGGGCATCACTAATGGTGTCCCCAGACAATTACAATAGTAATATCAACCATCAGTGATCACAGATCAACATAACAAGTATAAGGATCATGAAAAATGTTTAAAACATTACAAGAATTTCTAAAATGTGACATAAAGGCATGAAGTGAGTAAATGCTGTTGGAAAAATTATACTGATAGACTTGCTTAACACAAGGTTGCCACAAATCATCAGTTTGTAAAAAAACTCAGTATCTGTGGATCACAATAAAGTGAATTGCAATAAAAGGAGATGTGCCTGTATCCATCTAACATAGATGCTACCAGGGTTTAATCAGGCTATTGGTTAGATAACACTATTATATTCATATCCACAGTAATAAATCATATTCCTCCAGTTTTATAGATGAATGAGTCATTAATTATTTTTTTAATATATATAAAATCTCACAGTTAATAAGTATTGGAGCCAGGATCACAAATTGTTCTTCAGATTCAAAAATCATTTATCTCTTACATGCAGAGACCTTGAGATAGAAGGTAGATGGAGAATTATAGAGGGTTTGAGAGATAAAAAGAAACTTAGAAATCAGAGGACTCAGTCTTTAAAATTTAGAAGAAAACTAGAGTTTATATAGTTTGAGAGATTTGTTTAATAGTGGAACTAGGATAAAACTATGTCTTCTAATGAAATATGTGGTAAATAAAAATTTAAAATTAGAGCTGAATATGTAATGATATCAATTAATAAAACTAAATTCATTGAAAGAAATTAAATTGACCTGTAAACTATATGCATAAGCTACAACGTGTAGAATAACTTTTTTGAGGGAAGGGCTAAGTAACTAAAGAAAAAAAGAGGGTAAAAAGATGGATGATAGTAAAAGGGTTTCTTACAGAGCCAATATATGAAATATGTAAACACTATTTTCTGATACAGTATTTATGTAATTGTTGTTTTGTAAACGTAATCTATCTTCTAAAATGAAACTAATGAAAGCTAAAGGGCAAAACAAGAAAACAGACTTGTTCTATCCATAATTTTGCATATTGTTTTACCAGTTTGGAGATTGAAATGTGATCATGTTCCAAATTATTTGATTGGAAATGGCCAGTTAATTCAAGTAAATCAATTTATGAATGAAAATAGGGCCAAAGGAAGAAATCAGCATACTTGATTATGATATTTCGGCTAGTATTATAGACATGTTTACCCTTTTAAAATTCACCAAATCACAAACCTAAATGATCTTTAGTACTCATCCTCTTTATTTTGTCTTTTGTTTTTCTCAAACTAGGATTCATGGACTAATACTTCATAATTAATCAGATTGTTAGTAGTCTTTTTTAATCTTAATTTCTTAAGTACCATTACAAAACTACTGTTTCAGAATCCCTATGACAAAACTTGGGTATTCATTGCCTTATAAAACTTCCCTTATGCCATTTGGGAGCAGCAGAGCTTCCAATATTCATGGAACAGAAAAAAGGGGGCAATAATGATTACATGTGATCCTTGAAGCTCATGAGGATTAGATACAGGCTGGTCCAAAATGGAAATTGAAGCTTAAACCACCCAATAGTTTACAATTCTATGGACATATTTTCATTCAAAGCTAAGGTTTATATACTAGTTAACTTCTTAGTAAGCTATTAAGATTAATGAAATCTTCCATTAAAGACAGTGTCAGACACACAATGTTGAAAATATCCTAATACACACAAGCAAACTGGTATAATTAAGATTTTGTTTTTAGTTGGCTATGTTTACCATTGATACTCTTGTGTTTTAGATGATAAATTTCAGTCATTTTAACCTTTGCTTATCAATTTGTTTAGTTGAGATTATTTGGTCAACTCCTGATAGATATCTATATCTGTAATATTTTGGTCTATATTGGTCTATATAAAATCCTGTAACCAGATTTTAATGTAAATATGCATTATATGAGATCAGAGATGTACCTTCAGATATATTTTACTAATAAAACTGTCATAGAGGAAAGTATAGTTCACTAAAATAACCAACATTAAAATATAATATTTTATATTTAATTTATCTTTCAGATTGAAAATTCTATTCAAACGTATGTTTTACTGTAATATCACTGCTATAGGAAAAGACTTGAATGATACGTGTGATACATACTTTAAATGATATTTACTATATGCCAGGTGTTAGGGTAAATGCTTAGTATATATTAGCATATTTAAATATCACATGATCTCATGAAATAGTTATCGTGATCTCATGAAATAGTTATCTTGTATTTTTCATTTTAGTGGGATAAAATCTGAGTAATGAGATGTTTAGTAACTTTCATAAAGTCACATGTTACTAAATTCTGTAGCTCAGTTACAAACATAGGCAATGTAATTAAAGAGCCCAAACTCTTTACCAGTTTGCTATACTAGGGATTAGAATTCTATTTTTAATAATAATTTATAGAACAGAAAACTACTCATAATTAATACATTTTAAAATAAAATGTGCATAGTATATACATAGCAATATTAATATATAAATTGTAAGAGGAGCTTGCCTTTCAAATGAAGGAAAACAATCCCAATAAGTAATTAATTTAATAATAAACAATATATAAATAAGCAAAGTGTAGCAATATTTATGATAAAGAAGAACAAATATGTAATCATTATTCATTAGTATCACATCCATATCTGAAATTTAATAGCACAGAAATTTCTGGTTAGAAACGTACTAGCAAGTTATTTATTGTCATATATTTACAGTCTTTAAAAGGAATAAAATTCTCAGAGAAATACTGGCAGTTACAGATATAGACCTACTTAAAATTCCTATTCAATAAAATCATACAAACCAAAATTAAAGTTAGAACAGTTGGGGAATATTGTCATGTCACTAGATATGACAAAAATTTGGAAATATTTTATATAGAAATGTACTGAAATTTGGAATAAATTTGGTTGTTAACCAAACATAAATAATCAAGATATCTATTATCAGTAGCAAAAGAAAAATAAATTGTAAAAAATAAATGGAAATAGAAAGTATGTTATGAATAAAATGCCAACTATCAGTGGAGTGTTTAATCATTCCAGTAAAAAGTTTAGTACAGTTTTATTCTCAGTCTTGGATACCACAGAAAGCATTATGGTAAGATAATTTGGGGCCAAAAGTGCTATCATATAAGAAGATTTGGCCATGTGCTCCTCACATATTTACGGAAAATAAATTAACAAGATAAGAAAAACGATATTCACAAAATAATTGTATTTATGCATAATTTAAAATAGTTCAAGATTATTGGTGGTTGCCAAAGGCAGAGGTTGGGGGAGGGGAGGTTGGGCAAAAGGGGTGAGGGAAGTCAAAGTTATAAACTCCCAGTTATAAAATAAAGAAGTTATGGGATGTCATGTACAGCTTGGCAACTATAATTAACAATACCTTATTACATATTTGAAAGTTGCCAGGAGAGTAACTTTTAAAAGCTCTCACCCACAAGAAAAAATATTTGTAATTATGTATATGGTGATGGATGTTAACTAGACTGACTGTGGTGATAGTTTTGCAACATATACAATATCTAATTACTGTGTTGCACAACTAAAACTAATAGAATATGTGTCAATTATATCAATACCTCAACAAAAATAAATTTTTAAAATAGAATTTAAAATAGTTCAGTGGTCCTATATAATGGATTCAATGGTGTGTAGTATTGTTCTTTATCACAGAAGAATATTATATAATTATTTTGCATTAAAATTAGGAATTTGAAATTAAAACAGTGAAAGTATATAATGATGTATCTAAAAGTCTATATATATGTGAATAATAATTGAAACCATTTAGGCCAGTGGAATAATGAATGAAGATTTTTTTGATGTAAATGACATTTAAATTTAGCAAACAAGAAAATTCTCTTGTCTAGAGCTGCTCTAGTCTAGCTATATATTCGCTAGAACTAATATACATATATATATATATGTATATATATATATATTAGGTGTATAGTCTAAGTAGCATATAACAAATGTGTTTCTAACTTTCTATTGACATAAGCTGGTAGTAAAAAAAATTATGTTGAATTTATAAACTTGATGATATATACTTGTATGCAGATAACTACATACATTTCAAATTTACGAAGCTCGTGCTATCATGAGCACAATTAATAAATCATTTTCCAGATTCTGACTCCAAATGTTTGATTGATTTTTTTGTCTTTGAGCGTGGTCCCATTTTGTCATGGCCATGACCTGATCTGTTGCTGTGGTCTACTGTTCTCAGAGTCTGGCATGTGTAGGCCATATCCTAATCTGTCCTATTTTAACGGTGTGCATTAAATTGCCTTAGTGCACCTTGAATTCCTACAATCAATAAATGTGATTAATATGTCTAAAAATGCAGTCTGATTTAAAAATAGCACCATGAGTCACTGCTTAGGTTGAATACATCTTTTGAAATTAGCAGGAGAGTATTTTCTGTAGGTGATGATTAAGGTCGCTATTCTGGGAAAATGACAACATATAAATTTATCTCTGGGAAGAAGGTATGGGTATTTTTTTCCAATTAATGTCAGCACATCTTGACCCTTTTGTTTCTATGACAAATAACCAACTTAGGTCTCATTTGTAAGAACAACCTATTTTAAGAGAGTATGACTAAAGAAAAGGCTATTCAAAGATTCAGTCTTAGTGTCTGTCCTTCGTTTGTTCAAAACACACAAAGGTGCTTTTATCCTAAAAATAACCCTGCTCCCCAAAATCCCATTCTGTAATAATATGACCTTATTGTTGCTATTTTGTTAATTCAAAACTAAATCTCACCTAGGTGAATTTCTCCAAATATTTATTCCTTTTTATCAGTAATAAAATGCTCTAGAAAACAAATAAAGATCATTTCTCTGCTGATTTTTATATGTGACAAGGTTTAAAAACACAAAGTAACAGATTTTCTTTGTAATAGTATAAGCTACAAACCCTAAAAAAAAAAAAAAAAAAAAAAAGCCCTCTAAAAATAGTACAGCTGAGTTGCTATCTTCCTTACCATTGCATTTGTGCATGATGTTAGGGAAATTTTAATTACTCATCAGATGCACTGGTTTCAGCTTAATTGTATGCAGTGTATTTAATTATCCACCAGATACTATTGGAATTTCACCAAGTCCAAACTGTCCATGCATCTTGCCTACTACTACCCATTTTCAAATACCAAGTAGAAAAGCTCTAAGTGAGCAATACACTAAACAAATAAATAAACACTCAGAAAATATTTCTTAAGCATCTATTATAGAAAAAGCATCCCAGGAAATAATTGGATGGAAAATGAGAAAAGGTTTTGTTTGTTGGTTTGCTGGTTTTTATCTTTCTAGTGTGTAGTACGTTGTTTGACCAGTTTTCAGTCAATAAATTTATTAAGCTAAGGAATTAAAATAATGTATTGAGTTTGTTATCAGGGTGGTAACACACACTCTTACAAGAAAATCTCGAAAATGCACATGGGAACAATGCATGGCAAATTTACTAATTCAGAAATTGCTTAAGATAAGTTCTAATAAAAAATAAAAGTTCTAAAAAACAAAGATGGCTGCTTGTGTTATTTAATTTTTCTTTTTAAAGATTTTTCTCTGAGTATAAATATAGTTAGGAGTTTTCTGACAGGCAATGCTTAATTCACCCATTTTTGTGTGTGTGTTTTAATGATGGGATAAAACATAGGAGTTGTGTATGCTAAGACATATTCTATAAAATAAAAATCAGAACCATGATTTAAAAAGTTTTGATGGCAAAGATTATGGTGCTAAGAAATGCAATTAAAATTAAGTATGCATCAAGGTTTGGTACCATATTTCAGTCAAAAAACAAATGTCCTGTACAGGACAGCCTACCAAGGGTTTTAGTTCACTGCAATCTGCATCATTTCACAAATATAGTGGCCGTCATAAAGTCAAGTTAGTCTAGGCTGGCTAGTAGAAGTCTGGGATTCATAATTACTGAAACTTTACTTCTGGAATCATATCTTGACCATGTGTTTGTTTTTGAAGCTAATTTGAAAACTTGGATATTGTCAGATAAAGGTACACAGGAAGTTAGAAATCTAAAGTCCTCTGCATTATAGGAATGAAACAACCTGCAGCTTTGGAGAGGGGGAAAAAAAACACCCTGAAAACTACAATCATTAGGCGAGTTCCCCGAGGTGAAATTTGAAACTTGTCCCAGGGAGGGCAAAGGAGAAACTGAAGAAAGAGGCAGACCACTCCAGATTAGCTGGTGGCTGTTTAATAAGCAAGGAAATTTACATACAAGGCTCTTTCTGATCAGGGCAACACGAAGTAGATCTCTGCACAGCCCTGCCAGAATCTTAAAAAGACTTCATAGAGAGCCCTTAAGCGGGCTCTATCTTCCGATGGTTTTCAACAACACCTTACTGTCTCAAGGCTACGGTCTTGGGACTGGCTGCTGGTGTGGGAAGAGAAGGTGGGAGGAACATTCTAAGGACAGCAGAAAGGGTCCAGCTCTGGGGTCGACCGGCAGTCACGTCCTCTCCATGACCTCCTCCTAAAGAGATCCTCATATATTTAAAGGATTGACCCATGAGGAAGAAGGAACTACTGTTCTGCGAGCACAACTAGGACCAAGGGGAAGAGGTTGGGGAAGCAGTTTTCTGCAGAAGGTACAAACAGTTTTGCAGTAATAAAAAAAATCAATTGAGATGGGTCTTCTTGTGAGAAAATGCTTTCAATTATGTAGCACAGGCAATTCTTATTACACTAAATATATGGACTGAATGTCCTCTGATGTTCCTTTAAATCTAGGAATCTGTGATTAGTTTGCCTAAACACTGGATTGTTTGCTTAACGTTTAAGTACATTGTGAACAATTCTTTTGAATTTATCTTTTGTCAGAAAATTCAAAATCTTGTACCTTATCTTTTTACTTCCAAGCAACCATAGATGGTAGTATTTTTAATATAAGTTGGAATGATGGTTAATTAAAGAAAAACCCTTGATAATTATCCAAAGTTAAAAATTGTGCTACATTTCACAACAATCTTTCAGGCTCTAGATGTTCATTATGTAACTGTTTCTCACATTTAAATGTGTTCTAGTATGATTTTTAGAGTGCCTTTTACAGCTTCATGTTTCAACTTGAGCAAAAAGATGTCTTTGCATACTCCATGTCCTGAAGTCTGCACACTTATATTTGTTGCAGAATATTGCATTTTTCATCAGTCTTAACAAACATAACTGCATACAGTGTTGATCAAAATCTTGACAGTGATCTTTGCCTGACACACATGAATTTGCACAACCACAATTTTCATGATAGTGTATTGTATCACTGGTAGACAGCAATAGTCACACAGCTATAGAATAGATAGGAGAACGTATTCATTTAGGGGTTTCTGTCTTGGTTAGCTGTTTGATGCTTCATTGATATCAAATTGTAATATTTGGATTGTGTAAAATTATCCCAGAGTTGGTAATTTCATTTGCTAGTCAATTAAAATTTCTCTGAGAAATATGCTTCAGGGAGGATTATGCACCTTTGTAACCACTGAGCATGCTGGACCTGGTTGGGCCATTGGAGTTGGCTGAAGAAAATCCTTTTTTGCCAGGGTGGCATATTTCTGGAATTAAAATGTAGAGATCACTGTACTTGAGTGGCAGCACTTTGGGAATCCTTCAGAACTATTTGGCTGTCAGCATTTTAAACTCATAGTAGCATACTAATCCTCAGGGAAATGCAATATCAAAAGGGGAAACAAGCAGAGATGTTGAGGGGAGAATATTCTTGCCAAGAGTTATTATTTGCTTCTAGTACTTAGTGTTCTTTTCGATTCGGTTAGGCCTTAGAGGAAACGGAAAGAATTTCCTTAGGTTCGGTATTTTGGCAAGATGACCTGCTGATTTATGTGAATCAGATTTCATTCTAAAGTGATCTTAGAACCCTCAGATCATTTTCAAGATTCTGTGTTTAAAATGCTAGCTGGGCATCTCTAGGTCCCTGAGGAAATCAAAAATGGTAAAAATTTTTAATGAAACGATTTATTTGTTATTTATAGGGTTTTGTTAAAGCTTTCCCACTTTTATAAATTTTATGGGTTGCTCTTTAATAATTTCTCATGCATAAAATCTTGTAAAAAATATATGAAGCAGGTGGAAAGAGAGACAATAGGTAGTAAAAAAAAGATAATCTATAATTTATTGTTTTTTTTTTTTTTTTTACTTCTGAATTTCTCCTTTAGGAATGTACTTGTTA
Source organism: Phocoena phocoena (assembly GCF_963924675.1). Lineage (NCBI taxonomy): Eukaryota > Metazoa > Chordata > Mammalia > Artiodactyla > Phocoenidae > Phocoena > Phocoena phocoena. The sequence goes on along the minus strand of NC_089222.1, from coordinate 124,865,371 downwards.
AGTAATGTTTTTTTAAGATTCTGTGCAGAAAATAATTGCTTTTCAAATCTTTTCTACTTCTCACCTAGCGCATATATGACTTCTTGTTTTTTTTATTTGGAGAACAAGTTTACAGCTAGCAAAAGTAGGCTGGCTGAAATTTTTTTAAAATATCTTTTCAATTGTGAGGTGTTTTATTTATTTTTTTAATTTTTTATTTTTTTTACATCTTTATTGGAGTATAATTGCTTTACAATGGTGTGTTAGTTTCTGCTTTATAACAAAGTGAATCAGTTATCCATATACATATGTTCCCATATCTCTTCCCTCTTGTGTCTCCCTCCCTCCCACCCTCCCTATCCCACCCCTCTAGGTGGTCACAAAGCACCGAGTTGATCTCCCTGTGCTATGTGGCTGCTTCCCACTAGCTATCTATTTTACATTTGGTAGTGTATATATGTCCATGCCACTCTCACTTTGTCACAGCTTACCCTTCCCTCTCCCCATATCCTCAAGTCCATTCTCTAGTAGGTCTGTGTCTTTTTTCCCATCTTACCCCTAGGTTCTTCATGACATTTTTTTTTTTCTTAGATTCCATATATACGTGATAGCATATGATATTTGTCTTTCACTTTCTGACTTATTTCACTCTGTATGACAGACTCTAGGTCCATCCACCTCACTACAAATAACTCAATTTTGTTTCTTTATATGGCTGAGTAATATTCCATTGTATATATGTGCCACATCTTCTTTAACCATTCATAAAATGATGGACACTTAGGTTGTTTCCATCTGGGGGGTATTGTAAATAGAGCTGCAATGAACATTTTGGTACATGACTCTTTTTGAATTATGGTTTTCTCAGGGTATATGCCTAGTAGTGGGATTGCTGGGTCATATGGTAGTTCTATTTGTAGTTTTTAAGGAACCTCCATACTGTTCTCCATAGTGGCTGTACCAGTTCACATTCCCACCAACAGTGCAATAGTGTTCCCTTTTCTCCACACCCTCTCCAGCACTTATTATTTCTAGATTTTTTGATGATGGCCATTCTGACTGGTGTGAGATGATATCTCATTGTAGTTTTGATTTGCATTTCTCTAATGATTAATGATGTTGAGCATTCTTTCATGTGTTTGTTAGCACTCTGTATATCTTCTTTTGAGAAATGTCTATGTAGGTCTTCTGCCCATTTTTGGATTGGGTTGTTTGTTTTTTTGTTATTCAGCTGCATGAGCTGCTTATAAATTTTGGAGTTTAATACTTTGTCAGTTGCTTCATTGGCAAATATTTTCTCCCATATTGAGGGTTGTATTTTATTCTGGTTTATGGTTTACTTTCCTATGCAAAACCTTTGAAGTTTCATTAGGTCCTATTTGTTTATTTTTGGTTTTATTTCAATTTCTCTAGGAGGTGGGTCAAAAAGGATCTTGCTGTGATTTATGTCATAGAATGTTCTGCCTATGTTTTCCTCTATGAGTTTGATAGTTTCTGACCTTACATTTAGGTCTCTAATTCATTTTGAGTTTATTTTTGCATATGGTGTTAGGGAGTGTTCTAAGCTCATACGTTTACATGTTTACATGTACCTGTCCAGTTTTCCCAGCCCCAGTTATTGAAGGGGCTGTCCTTTCTGCACTGTACATTCTTCCCTCCTTTATCAAAGATAAGGACCCATCCCATACCCATAACCCATACATGTATGGGTTTATCTCTGTGCTTTCTATCCTGTTGCATTGATCTATATTTCTCTTTTTATGCCAGTACCATACTGTCTTGATTACTGTAGCTTTATAGTATAGTCTTAAGTCAGGTAGCCTGATTCCTGCAGGTCCGTTTCTCGTTCTCAAGATTGCTTTGTCTATTCGGGGTCTTTTGTGTTTCCATACAAATTGTGAAATTTTTTGTTCTAGTTCTGTGAAGAATTACAGTGGTAGTTTGATAGGGATTGCATTGAATCTATAGATTGCTTTGTGTGGTATAGACATTTTCACAATGTTGATTTTTCCTATCCAAGAATATGGTATACCTCTCCATCTATTTGTATCATCTTTAATTTCTCTCATCAGTGTCTTATAATTTTCTGCATACAGGTCTTTCCTCTCCTTAGGTAGGTTTATTCCTAGATATTTTATTCTTTTTGTTGCAATGGTAAATTGGAGTGTTTTCTTGATTTCACTTTCAGATTTTTCATCATTAGAGTATAGGAATGACAGAGATTTCTGTGCATTGATTCTGTATCCTGCTACTTTACCAAATTCATTGATTAGCTCTAGTAGTTTTCTGGTAGCATCTTTAGGATTCTCTATGTGTAGTATCATCTCATCTGCAAACAGTGACAGCTTTACTTCTTCTTTTCTGATTTGGATTCCTTTTATTTCCTTTTCTTCTCTGATTGCTGTGGCTAAAACTTCCAAAATTGTGTTGAGTAAGAGTGGTGAGAGTGGGCAAACTTGTTCCTGATCTTAGTGGAAATGGTTTCAGTTTTTTGCAATTGAGGATGATGTTGCCTATGGGTTTGTCATATATGGCCTTTATTATGTTGAGGAAAGTTCCCTCTATGACTACTTTCTGGGTTTTTTTTATCATAAGTGGCTGCTGAATTTTGTCAAAAGCTTTCCTTGCATCTATTGAGATGACCATATGGTTTTTCTCCTTCAATTTGTTAATATGTTGTATCACATTGATTGATTTGCATATATTGAAGAATGCTTGCATTCGTGGAATAAACCCCACTTGATCATGATGTATGATCCTTTAAATGTGCTGTTGGATTCTGTTTGCTATTATTTTGTTGAGGAAATTTGGATCTATGTTCGTCAGTGATATTGGGCTGTAGTTTTCTTTTTTTGTGACATCCTTGTCTGGTTTTGGTATCAGGGTGATTGTGGTCTCGTTGAATGAGTTTGGGTGTGGACCTCCCTCTGCTATATTTTGGAAGAGTTTGAGAAGGATAGGTGTTAGCTCTCCTCCAGATGTTTGATAGAATTTGCCTGTGAAGCCATCTGGTCCTGGGCTTTTGTTTGTTGGAAGACCTTTAATCACAGTTTCAATTTCAGTGCTTGTGATTGGTCCGCTCATATTTTCTTTTTCTTCCTGTTTCAGACTTGGCAGGTTGTGCATTTTTAAGAATTTTTCTATTTCTTCCAGGTTGCCCATTTTATTGGCATAGAGTTGCTTGTAGTAATCTCTCATGATCTTTTGTATTTCTGCAGTGTCAGTTGTTACTTCTCAGTTTTTATTTCTAATTCTATTGATTTGAATCTTCTCCCTTTTTTTCTTGATGAGTCTGGCTAATGGTTTATCAATTTTGTTAATCTTCTCAAAGAACCAGCTTTTAATTTTATTGATCTTTGCTATCATTTCCTTCATATCTTTTTTATTTATTTCTGATCTGATCTTTATGATTTCTTTCCTTCTGCTAACTTTGGGATATTTTGTTCTTCTTTCTCTAATTGCTTTAGGTGCAAGGTTAGGGTGTTTATTCGAGGTGTTTCCTGTTTCTTAAGGTAGGATTGTATTGCTATAAACTTCCCTCTTAGAACTGCTTTTGCTGCATCCCATAAGTTTTGGCTCATCGTGTCTCCATTGTCATTTGTTTCTAGGTATTTTTTTTAAATTTCCTCTTTGATTTCCTCAGTGGTCACTTTGTTATTAAGTAGTGTATTGTTTAGCCTCCATGTGTTTGTATTTTTTACAGATCATTTCCTGTAATTGATATCAAGTCTCATAGCATTGTTGTTGGAAAAGATACTTGATACAATTTCAATTTTCTTAAATTTAACCAAGGCTTGATTTGTGACCCAAGATATGATCTATCCCAGAGAATGTTCCATGAGCACTTGAGAAAAATGTGTATTCTGTTGTTTTTGGATGGAATGTCCTGTAAATATCAATTAAGTCCATCTTGTTTAATGTATCATTTAAAGCTTGTGTTTCCTTATTTATTTTCATTTTTGATGATCTGTCCATTGGTGAAAGTGGGGTGTTAAAATCCCCTACTATGAATGTATTACTCTTGATTTCTCCTTTTGTGGCTGTTAGTATTTGCCTTATGTATTGAGGTGCTCCTATGTTGGGTGCATAAATATTTACAATTGTTATATCTTCTTCTTGGATCAATCCCTTGATCATATATAGTGTCCTTCTTTGTCTCTTCTAATAGTCTTTATTTTAAAGTCTATTTTGTCTGATATGAGAATTGCCAGTCCAGCTTTCTTGTGATTTCCATTTGCATGAAATATCTTTTTCCATTCCCTTACTTTCAGTCTGTATGTGTCTCTAGGTCTGAAGTGGGTCTCTTGTAGACAGCAAATATATGGGTCTTGTTTTTGTATCCATTCAGCCAATCTGTGTCTTTTGGTGGAGCATTTAATCCATTTATATGTAAGGTAATTATTGATATGTATGTTCCTATTCCATTTTCTTAATTGTTTTGGTTCATTATTGTAGCTCTTTTCCTTCACTTGTGTTTCTTGCCTAGAGAAGTTCCTTTAGCAGTTGTTGTAGAGCTGGTTTGGTGGTGCTGAACTCTCTCAGCTTTTGCTTGTCTGTAAAGGTTTTAATTTCTCCATCAAATCTGAATGAGATCCTTGCTGGGTAGAGTAATCTTGGTTGCAGGTTTTTCTCCTTCATCACTTTAAATATGTCCTGCCAGTTCCTTCTGGCTTGCAGAGTTTCTGCTGAAAGATAAGCTGTTAACCTTATGTGGATTCCCTTGTGTTACTTGTTGTTTTTCCCTTGCTGCTGTTAATATGTTTTCTTTGTATTTATTTTTTGACAGTTTGATTAATATGTGTCTTTGCGTATTTCTCCTTGGATTTACCCTGTATGGGACTCTCTGTGCTTCCTGATCTTGATTAACTATTTCCTTTCTCATATTAGGGAAGTTTTCAACTCTAATCTCTTCAAATATTTTCTCAGTCCCTTTCTTTTTCTCTTCTTCTTCTGGTACCCCTATAATTCAAATGTTGGTGCATTTAATGTTGTCCCAGAGGTCTCTGAGACTGTCCTCAGTTCTTTTCATTCTTTTTTTCTTTATTCTGCTCTGTAGTCTTTATTTCCACTATTTTCCCTTCCAGGTCTCTTATCGGTTCTTCTGCCTCAGTTATTTTGCTTTTGATCCCTTCTAGAGTATTTTTAATTTCATTTATTGTGTTGTTTATCATTGTTTGTTTCATCTTTAGTTCTTCTAGGTCCTTGTTAAATGTTTCTTGCATTTTGTCTATTCTATTTCCAAGATTTTGGATCATCTTTACTATTATTATTCTGAATTCTTTTTCAGGTAGACTGCCTATTTCCTCTTCATTTATTAGACCTGGTGGGTTTTTAACTTGCTCCTTCACCTACTGTGTGTTTTTCTGTCTTCTCATTTTGCTTATCTTACTGTGTTTGGGGTCTCCTTTTTGCAGGCTGCAGGTTCCTAGTTCTCGTTGTTTTTCGTGTCTGTCCCCAGTAGCTAAGGTTGTTTCAGTGGGTTGTGTAGGCTTCCTGGTGGAGGGGACTAGTGCCTGTGTTCTGGTGCATGAGGTTGGATCTTGTCTTTCTGGTGGGCAGTTCCATGTCTGGTACTGTGTTTTGTGGTGTCTGTGGACTTATTATGATTTTGGGTAGCCTCTCTGTTAATGGGTGGGGTTGTGTTCCTGTCTTGCTAGCTGTTTGGCATAGGTTGTCCAGCACTGTAGCTTGCTGGTCGTTGAGTGAAGCTGGGTGCTGGTGTTGAGATGGAGATCTCTGGGAGATTTTCACTGTTTGATATTATGTGGAGCTGGGAGGTCTCTTGTTGACCAGTGTCCTGAAGTTGGCTCTCCCACCTCAGAGACACAGCACTAACTCCTGGCCGCAGCACCAGAGCCTTTCATCCACACGGCTCAGAGGAAAAGTGAGAAAATTAGAAAGAAATAATTAGTAGAAGTAGAAAGTAAGAAAGAAAGAAAGGAAGAAAGAAAGAAAAAAGAAGGGAGGGAGTGAGGGAGGAAGGAAGGAAGGAAGGAGGGAAGGAAGAAAAAGTGAAAGAAAGAAGATAAAGTAAAATAAAATAAAGTAAGATAAAATATAATAAAGTTATTAAAATAAAAGAAAATAATTATTAAGAGGAAAAAAAAAAAAAAGGATGGATAGAACCCTGGGACAAATGGTGGGAGCAAAGCTATACAGACAAAATCTCACACAGAAGCATACACATACACACTCACAAAAAGAGGAAAAGGGAAAAAAATAATAAATCTTGCTCTCAAAGTCCACCTCCTCAATTTGGGATGAAATCATCCCAAATTGTCTAAAGCAGGGAAGGAAGGAAATAAAGCATGAAGATAAAGTAAAATAAATTAAGATAAAATATTAATAAAGTTATTAAAATAAAAAGTAATTATTGAGAAAAAAAAAAAAGATGGAGAGAACCCTAGGACAAATGCTGAAAGCAAAGCTATACAGACAAAATCTCACACAGAAGTATACACATGCACACTCACAAAAAGAGGAAAAGGGGAAAAAATAATAAATCTTACTCTCAAAGTCCACCTCCTCAATTTGGGATGATTTGTTGTCTATTCATATATTCCACAGATGCAGGGTACATCAAGTTGATTGTGGAGATTTAATTCGCTGCCCCTGAGGCTACTGGGAGAGATTTCCCTTTCTCTTCTTTGTTCGCACAGCTCCCAGGGCTCAACTTTGGATTTGGCCCCTCCTCTGCATGTAGGTCGCTGGAGAGCAACTGTTCTTCGCTCAGAGAGGACGGGGTTAAAGGAGATGGTGATTTGGGGGCTCTGGCTCACTCAGGCCGGGGGGAAGGAGGGGTACAGAGTGCGGGGTGAGCCTGTGGGTGGCAGAGGCCAGCATGACGTTGCACCAGCCTGAGGTGCACCGTGCATTCTTCCGGGGAAGGTGTCCCTGGATCCCAGGACCCTGGCAGTGGCAGGCTGCACAGGCTACCCAGAAGGGAGGTGTAATTAGTGTCCTGTGCACACACACAGGCTACTTGGTGGTGGCAGCAGCAGCCTTAGCGTCTCATGCCCGTCTCTGGGGTTCATGCTGTTAACCGCGGCTCGTGCCCATCTCTGGAGCTCCTTTAAGCAGCACTCTTAATCCCCTCTCCTCGTGCACCAGGAAACAAAGAGGGAAGAAAAAGTCTCTTGCCTCTTCGGCAGGTCCAGACTTTTCCCTGGACTCCCTCCCGGCTAGCCATGGTGCACTAACCCACTGCAGGCAGTGTTCACGCCACCAACCCCAGTCCTCTCCCTGCACTCCGACTGAAGCCTGAGCCTCAGCTCCCAGCCCCGCCCTCCCTGTTGGTTGAGCAGACAAGCCTTTCAGGTTGGTGAGTGCCGGTTGGCATTGATCCTCTGTGTGGGGATCTCTTCGCTTTGCCCTCCGCACCCCTGTGGCCACGCTCTCCTCCACGGCCCCGAAGCATCCTCCCTCCGAAGTATCCCCCCAGCAGTCTCCGCCTGCGAAGAGGCTTCTAGTGTGTGGAAACCTTTCCTTCTTCACAACTCCCTCCCACTGGTGCAGGTCCTGTTGCTCTTCTTTGTCTGTGTTTATTCTTTTTTTCTTTTGCCCTACCCAGGTATGTGGGGAGTTTCTTGCCTTTTGGGAGGTCTGAGGTCTCTGCCAGCATTCAGTAGGTATTCTGTAGGAGTTATTCCACGTGTAGCTGTATTTCTGATGTATCTGTGGGGAGGAAGGTGATCTCTGCGTCTTACTCTTCCACCATCTTCCCCGCCATCACCTATTGTTTTCGCATTGGAGGAGTCTACAACCATTTCAGTCTCTGAAAATGTGTAAGAATAGTATTTTAATGCTATATTTAGGAAGTGAGAACTAGAATAAATATTTCATAAATTATTAAATATATATCTGACATGTAGAAAAACTATTATAAATTTAATATTGTATATCATGTGTATAACTAATATGTATATTATATAATTTGGGAAGAAAATTCTGAAAAAGTAAAATGAATCCTATAAGTGGCCAAATAAAGCAAGGTGAAAATATTGAAAATTTTCAAAAATAAATACTTATTGGGTACTTGCTTAATACCAGCCACTGAGCTAGACATTAGTTTTAGAAAAGTGCATAAAATTAATACACCCACTTCACTCAGGAAGGTTTCAATCTGAAGATAAAATGACATATAGCAAAGCAAATATGAAAATATTTGGTGCATTCTATGATTGCAAGCATTAGAGTGTATAACAAGAGCTCTCAATAAGGACATCTGAACCATGGGATACGGTGAAAGGGTAGTCACTGAACACATTTTTGAAACACTAATACTAAACTGTGACATAAAAATCAATGTCAGGGTGAGCATGAAGTCTATATACCTTGTGGCTGAACAATGAGCTTTGCTGAGGTGGATGTGAGATGACAAAGAATGGCTAAAGGACTCAGATCCCATAGAATCTGAGGAGCTGGATCTGTAATGGTTTCTCTTCTCAAGTACCTAAATGTGCTTCTTTACTAAAGGGAGAAGCTCACTATATCTTCCCTATGTCCCGTAATTGTGCCCCCAATATTGATTTCTCCTAAAAACTTCAAGCAGATATTTCAAGTCTCTGTTTTCAAAAAGAACTGGTATCTGCAAACTAAATTAGTATGCTATTATATCATCCCTTTTACTGTTGAAAATATTGAACCACAGTATGGCTTTCATGAGATCTATGAAACATTCTTAACTTTTCTGGACCAGTTAAAGAAATAACAATAGTGATGGGCTGACAAAGCAATAGAAACAAATGCCATAATGTGGTTTTATGGAAACATGTGCAATATATGTTATCATTGGCCTATTAGCCAGTATTCCAAAAATCTTACACAGAATTTTTATCTAAACAATGCTGTACAAATACAAATCATGCTGTTTTGCTTTTACCTTTTTTATAGGACTTGCAAAATATGCTAAATCTTAGCACTTCTTTACATGCAGAATTAAAAGAAAACCTATGACTTACTTTCCAGTCTTTGATAACCATGAGTTCACTTGCTTCTGGGACTCCAGCCAGGAGGATGGTGATGTTCAAATAACATTGTGTCCCTGTTGTGATATTTATTATTCAATTAATTTTTTTATGCTTTCATCTCCTATGGGCAGGAGTAGTAAGAAATCCCTTAATTACTTTCTATTTCATATAGAGCTGCTTTGGGTAATCTTAGAAAACAAATTCAATTAGAAACTTAAAAAAATAAATAACTAGATTCTACCTATGCTCTTTAATCACTGCTGAGAATATGGGTCAGCAAAACACTAGCGATAATGAAATTATTTAAGACTTTGTATCAGATTCTTTTTAGTTTAATGATTTCTAAGGTTTTATTTTTATGCATGTAGTTTAAGGCTATGATAATGAAATTTTGAATTTCTTCCAATGGATTTAATTGCTATGACATTTCTTAGGTAACCTGATCCATTCCTGATGCCAATGATTACAGACACAGATTAATTAGAATTTTTCCTCTTTAAAAATGAAAACATTTTGATAATAAGAATTGATTGTATATTGACTTTATGTATCTGATTAGATCTTTGTGAAGTTCATTTGATGAAGTTATTG